>NW_017728906.1:116109224-116146334 GCF_001723895.1 Crocodylus porosus | reverse complement strand
GTGCTGACAAGAGGGGAGTTCCCCAACCTGTAGGTATGGTGCTGGTTGTTCCTCCCCAGGTGCATCACCTTGCACTTGTCTGTGTTGAATCCCATCCTCATCTCATCCACCCACCCTTATAGCCTGTCTAGGTCTGATTGAAGCCTGATGCTACCTTCCAGTGTGCCCACATTCCCCCACATCTTAGTGTCATCAGCAAATTTGAACAGGGTGCTTTTTACTCCCTTGTCCAAGTCACTGATTAAGATGTTGAACAGTGCGGGCCTGACGACCAAGCCCTGTGGAACCCCACTGCCCACGTCCTTCCAGGTTGAGAAGGACTCATCCACTACCCCCCTCTGGGTGCAGCCCTCCAGCCAGTTGGCAACCCATTTGACTGTGTCGGTGTCGACACCACAGTCCCCCAGTTTCTTAATGAGAATGGGGTGAGAGACAGTGTCAAAAGTCTTCTGGAAGTCCAGGAAGACTATATCCACTGCTACCCCTGCATCTAATGATCGGGTAACCTGATCATAGAAAGCCACCAGGTTGGTCTGACAGGACCTGCCACTGATGAACCCGTGTTGGTTGCCCCTAAGCATGACGTCGCCTGCTGGCTCCTCATGGATGTGTGCCAGCATAATTTTCTCAAACAGCTTGCCTAGGATTGAGGTAAAACTGACTGGCCTATAGTTTCCTGGGTCCTCCTTCCTCCCATTTTTGAAGATTGGAACCACGTTGGTCCTCTTCCAGTCCTCTGGCACCACACCAGAGCACCACGAGTGCTCATAGAGCTGTGCCAGGGCTCCTGCAATGACCTTGGCCAATTCCTTAAGGACTCTAGGGTGGAGATCATCCGGGCCGGCTGACTTGAACCCATCCAGCCCCTCCAGAAGCCCCCTAACTAGTTCCACGCTAACCTCTCCAGCAGGGAGATGGGTGTTCTGCTCCCTACTTAGGAAGACAGAGGCAAAGAAATCGTTAAACATGTTAGCTTTGTCATCTGGTGTGACGAACACATTTCCCAAGGCGTCCTCCAAGGGCCCCACGTTACCTGGGACCTTCTTTTTGCCCCCTCTGTATTTAAAGAAGGACTTCTTATTGTCCTTAATCTGAGAAACTAGTCCTAATTCCATCTTTGCCTTGGCCTTCCTAACTGCCCCCCTACAACCCCAAGTGACTGCAGAATAGTCATCCCTGGTGATGACCCCTTCCTTCCATTGGGTATACGCCTCCTTTTTAGCAAGGAGACATTCTCGGATGCTTTTGGTGAGCCATGGAGGCTTGTGTGCTCTCCTGCTCCCTTTGATTCTCTTTGGGATTACCTTGCTTTGTGCTTGGAGGATCGCCCCTTTAAGGAGCAACCACTCTCCTTGGACATCTGGCTCCCCTCCCCTCTGGGACCTCAGCGCATCCCCAACTATCCACCTTAGCTCACTGAAGTTTGCCCTTCTAAAGTCTAAGTCTGCTGTCTTACTGCATGCCCTTGCCACCTTGCGCTGGATGGTAAATTCCAGTAGGCGATGATCGCTGTCGCCCAGGTGGTCTAGCACCCTCAGCCCCATCACCAGGTCATCACCTGTGGCCAGCACTAGGTCCAACAAGTCGACCCCCCCCCACCCGTGGAGCTATGCACCTCCTGGGTTAGGTGGAGGTCCTGCACTCCAAGAACCTACGTGAGTGGTCAGACCTGGCTGACTGCTTCTCCCAGCAGATATCCGGGAAGTTCAGGTCCCCCATGACTAAAGATGTTAGCCTTCACCACCCCTGTGAGCTAGCCGAAGAATTCCTGGTCAAGCTCTTCTCCCTGGTTGGGAGGTCTGTAGTAGACCCCCACTGTTAAATCTCTCACCCCTTGGCTGCCTTGTACACTACCCCAAAGCACCTCAGAGTGCCCCTCCTCTGACACCTTGCTATTTAATGAGGATGTGTATTCCTCCTTGATATAGAGTGCCACGCCCCCACCTCTCCTTCCTATCCTGTCCCTCCTGTACAGCCAATAGCCCTTGACATTCACCACCCAGTCATGTGTAGAGTCCCACCACGTTTCCGTGATCCCCACTATGTTTCTCTTGCTTGTTCCCCATGCTCCTAGCTGTCACGGAGTGGGGTGCAGGAGCTGCCGTGATCCCACTAGCGCCCCCTGCCATGTCAATTAGGTGATCCAGCACCCTCTTATCTCGCCTGCCACATCTTTGCTGTTATATGGTTCAATTAGGGAGGCTGCCTCTTATCACCCTAGACACCATGCTGTTACTATCCCCCTGTTCCAAGTGGAGTGACTGTATGCACACCCAGCCTTAGGGGCTATGCGTGCCTCCTACCTCCCCATTAGCAGGCCCCAAGCCTCGCAGCTCTTCCTGGACGTTTTCCAGTCCTTAACCGTCTGCACCTTACCTGGCACCCCTGGGCTTGTCACACAACCAGCGCCCCTCTACTCATTAGCCCTATCAGGCTTACTGGTGGTGCTTTTGCCCACTGGGGTCGGCGGCCTAAGCCTTTCCTGGCCCCTCTGGCCCTTCTGGGTTCCTGTCAATAATATGTGTCCAGCAAGGCTCAGGCAGCCAAAGCCTTGCCTGGCCCCTTTTGTTCCTCGGGGTTCCTGTTACAGTGGAAACCCTCTAGAACACCTTCTAGGCCGCACCCCTCTTGGGGTGTCTGTCAATAATCCACACCCCCCTTGGGGTTGCTTCCCTAAATGTGCCCTCCCCAGGGCTCCTCTTGAGTATCTGCTCGCTCCCGCGACTTCTCTCTGCTTTTGCCGGTCTTTTCATATCACCAACTCTGCACCATCTGGTGCCCAGTAACCGTGCCATGCCTGGCACTACTTGTTTGCCCACACAGGGCACCAGGAACCCCCGAGCAACTGGGGAACTCCCATGAGGCCTCCTCACACTCCTACAGCCTCACCCAGTCCTCCGGTGTTAGCAATATCAAACAGAGAACACAAAAGCCATGAGCCAACCGGCTGCAACACAACAATAAACCTTCTGACTATAACATAAGGTCCAGGTCCCACCTGGCTTTCCAGTAAAGCCTCCTAGTCAGGGTTCTCTCCACCCGCACTGTGATGCAGCTGCTCATTCTATCAATCTACACACCTCAGCTCAACTCCCCTGCAGAGCCCCTTGCTCCTCCAGCTGCCAGAAGGGAACTGCCAGTTAGGCTTCAGCCTGGGCTGTTTATAAAGGCCTGGCCCTGCCCTCTTCTGGCCACCTGACCAACATGGTTGCCCCAGCAACCGGCAGCTGAGCTGCCCTGGTGATTGGCAGCTGTCCTTAACCCTTTTCTAGACACAGGACACCTATGTGATCCTGTGACACTAGTATTAGTGTAGAAACATTTAAGCCACCCCCCCCCCATGGGTGCCCTTGGTACCCTCTTGTCCTGGTGTCTGTTTGGCTCCTTAGTGCTTACCTTAGTGCTTACCTAATCCAGTGCATTGCTCATGGCTCAGTGATCCTAGGTTGTCCTTATCCTCTGCTTCCCCATCCCCCAGTGAACCTAGTTTAAAGCCCTTTGAAGGGGATCAGCCAACCTATAAGTTAACAGACTCTTACCTTTAGAAGAGAGATGAAGATCATCTCGTTCCAGGATGCTTCTCTCATGGAAGTGTGGATCGTGGTTGTAGGAGCCAAAACCTACATGAAGGCATCAAATCTGGAGCCTCAGCTTGACTTCCCTGATTCAGATATCCTGATGCTAATGGTGACTGCTGACTGGAAGGATAGATAAGAAGACCACCTGTGTTCCCACCTTCCTAAGCCTGACCCCGCCAGAGCCCTGTAGTCACTCATGACATGATCTGAACTACTCCTGGCCACATCATTTGTGCCCACATGGGTGGGGACCATGGGCTAGTAATCAGAGGGCCAATTGAGGCTGGGAATCCTTACAGTGATGTCCTGGATCCTGGCTCTGGGTAGGCAGGAAACCTTCTGTGCTGTGATATCCTTCTTTGTTTTCCCTGACAGAGTGTCATCACTGTGCACTGTGGGAAAGTGCAACATATATTAAAGACGCAGACACATTTTGCAGCACACCAAGCATTATGAAGCATGCTGGGAAGGCAGGTGCTGCCGCTGTTTTGGCAGAGTGGGAGAAGGGGACTCCTCACATGACTGGAGTGTAGCTATAGAGGGCTACATCCTGCATAGAAGGGACTGGGTGGGGAAAAACATGGAGGCATTGCTCTCTGTAAAAGAGCACCTCCTTGGAGGCTGACATGGGCTTCAAAAATGGACATTCTGAAAACCCTCTAGGTCAAGATGTGGGGTGGGAGGGCACGATGAGAGAGAACTAACTGTAGGTGTATACTACAGACCACCAAACCAAGGGGAAGAACTCAATCTGGAGTTCACCCAAGAATTGACTGAGTCTGCACATGCACATGACATGGTCGTCATTGGCAATTTTAATTATCCAGACATCTCCTGGGAGGAATACTCAGGCAAGTTCGAATGGTCATGATCCTTCCTGACCTGTGTCAAGGAGCTGTTCCTGACTCTGGAGGTGCGTGGGACAACCAGAGCTGACACTCTGCTAGACTTGATCCTGGCCAAAGGAGATGACTTGATGACGGACTTAAATATAGAGGAAAGTCTGGATGACAGCGACTATAAAATCATCATGTCCACTGTCCGACAAGGCACACAAATCAGACAGCAGGATTAAAGTCTTGGACTTCAAAAATACAAATTTCAACAAGCTTAGTAGATTAAGTGCTGTGGGACCAGGGACTGAAGGCAAAAGGTGTGCACAAAGAGTGGTTGTTCCTTAAGGACATGGTCCTTGAAGCACAAAGGAAATCCACTCCCATGTGAAGAAAAGGTAACAGGAGGCTGGGAAGCCCTCTTGACTAAACAGGGAAATCACGGTCCTCTTAAGAAAGAAGTAAGAGGCTTATAAACAATGGAAGCTTAGGGCAGGCTCCAAGAAAGAGTATTCCACGATGGCCCACATTTGCAGGGAACAGATAAGAAAGGCTAAGGTGGTGAGT
Organism: Crocodylus porosus; assembly: GCF_001723895.1. NCBI lineage: Eukaryota > Metazoa > Chordata > Crocodylia > Crocodylidae > Crocodylus > Crocodylus porosus. The sequence goes on along the minus strand of NW_017728906.1, from coordinate 116,141,356 downwards.
GAACTTAGATTAGCCATGGGAAACAGGGACAACAAGACATTCTTTAGGTACATAGGGAGCAGGAGGAAAACAAATGGGAGTGTGGGGCCATTGCTCAACAACTCAGGAGAGCTGGTTACCAGTACCCAGAAGACAGGTGAATTCCTGGATGACTACTTTGCCTCTGTCTTTCACCAGAACCAGGGGAAAACCATGCCAGGTAGAGTAGAGGATGAGCACGGTAGGAATAATTGCCTTCCTACTATTGCCATAGAATTGGTGTGTGACCAATTAATAAAATCAGAAGTATACAAGTCAGCAGAACTGGATGATCTTCATCCAAGAGTGCTGAAGGAGCTAGCTGAAGTCATTGCAGAACCCCTGGCAAAACTCTTCCACAACTCATGGCACTCTGGAGAAGTCCCTGAGGACTGGAAGAGGGCCAATGTTGTGCCCATCCACAAGAAGGGCAGGAGGGAGGAACTGCCTAATTTCTATCGTAGGGAAAATCCTAGAAAAGTTCATCAAGGAGTCTATCTGTGATAAGCTTGAAGAAGGTAAGATTCTGAATCACAGCCAACATGGCTTCATCATGGGCAGGTCTTGCCTTACCTGGTCAAAGAAGGAGGTGAGGTTCGTAACTCACCACCTGGACGTGAGAGAGCAGATTGACACTGTATACCAAGACTTTGATGTAGTATCCTATGATGTCCTTGCAAGAAAATTGGAGGACTATGGGCTTAACTCCAAGATAGTCATGTGTGTGAGAGACTGGCTGCAGGATAGGACCCAGAATATCATAATGAATGGATCTGTGTCATCCTGGCAAGAAGCAAGCAGCGGTGTGCCACAGGGATCAGTGCTCAGTCCAGTACTTTTCAACATCAATTTTGTGGATGATACCAAGTTATGGGAAAGCGTGGTCATGCTTGAAAATAGGCTACAGTTACAGGTGGACCTAGATATGCTAGCAAGTGGAGCAGATCAGAATCTGATGAAGTTTAACATCAAGAATGTAAAGTGTTCCACCTTGGGACGAGCAACCCCTAGCACACCAACAGGCTTGGTAACACCATAATGACTAGCACCATGAATGAAAGGGACTTGGGGGTAATAACAGACCACAGTATGAATATGAGCATGCAGTGTGATGTTGTAGTCAGTAGGGCAAATAATACTCTGGTATGCATCAATAAATGCATCTCCAGCAAAGCCAAGGAGGTGATTCTTCCACTTTACTCAGCACGGATGTGACTGCAGCTGGAGTTGTGTGTCGAGTTCTGGGCATCACACTTTAACACAGATGTGGACAGGTTTGAGAGAGTCCAAAGAAGAACCACCCATATGATCAGAATCTTAAAAGGCAAGCCATATGAGGAAACGCTGAGGGATCTCAGACTCTTCAGCCGGAGGAAAAGAAGGCTGAGAGGGGACCTGGTAGAAGCTTACCACTACACTAGGGGAATACATCAAGGGCTTGGTGAGCAACTATTTACCAGGGCACCTGAGGGGAAAACCAGGAGTAATGGCTAGAAACTCCTGGAAGATTGATTCAGGCTCAACTTTAGGAAAAACTTCTTCACAGTTAGGGTGTCCAGACTGTGGAATAAGCTCTCTCTAGAGGTGGTACAGTTGCCTACCCTGGAAACCTTCAAGAGGAGCCTGGACGGTCACCTTGCTGGGGTCACCTGACTCCCAGTTATATTTCCTGCTAGGTGCAAGGGTCTGGACCTGATGATCTTCTAAGCTCCCTTCAGGCCTTACAATCTATGAATCCCACTCTTCCTTCACATACACACACACACACACACACACACACACACACACACGGCAGACAAGTTTATTTGGGTCCATCTGATATCTTTTATTAGATCAACTGAATAGTTGAAGAAATAAATCTTAGCAAGATTTCAGGTTTAAAAATCCTTCATCAGGCTGAGGTAGCATCATCAGTTGGTGTGTGTGCTCTTCTTAGATGGAATGAATAGTAAAGAAGCCAGAGGCTGGTCTGCAGGCAAGAAAGCCAGTTAGTGAAAATGTAAATTGTTATGTCAGAGGGTGAGAAACACACTGGGAGGGGCAGGGAGGATGGGGATGTAGCAGGTAAAAGTGGAGAGGTTCCTGGGAAGTCAGATGTCGAGCAGGTTATAGTGTGTCATAAATCCAATGTCTATATTGACATTTTGCTTTTCAATGGTGTGGAGTTTTTCCTTTTTACTCAAGATTTTGGTTTGTTTTTTTTATCTTACCTCTCAGGTAGTCTGACTCAAACACTTCCGCATATTAAATCCAACTCTCGTGCACCACGTTTTGATCTAATTTGATGTTATCAGTCGGGAGGTGTTATTAATGCAGAATGACTCCAACAGTATAGATAGAATTTTTTTTTGGATTGATATCTCGCTTCCTGCTCTTCCAGACAAACTCCCAAACTCTTTACCACTAAAAAAATTGACTTTTTCAAAAAAAAATTTATGCGGTCGATCAATTCACTTTGTTGTAAAACAAAATAATCTTTTAAATTATTTGAATTTATCAATTTTCCAGGACACTTTGCAGTGTTTATTTAACGTAAAAAAATTTGGTAAAGTCAACTATTTGGACTGTTTATATCTTTATTTTATTAAACTACAAAGAAACTTCAGTCTCTTGCTTCTTTTCTCCCCCTTTTTCTTTTGGCTCCCAGAGCACCATCTGTCCCAATCAAGATCCCAAATGAGACCAGGGAAACAAAAACAGAAAAAATGAACCCGACCTTAATTTACCCTGTTGGGAATCTGCTGTTGTTCTCTTTTGTTTGTACGTTTGTCTGTTTGTTTGTTTTCACAGCTTCTGCTGTGTCTCTCTTTTCATCTAGGTCAGTAAACTGTACTCACTTCTTCTAGGGCTCCCAGTTTTCCCTCCAAGTTGAGTCCCTCTCTTTTAGCTAGAGCAGACTCCGGGAACCCCTCCATCTCAGTCTCTACATCAGGGCTCCTCTTCTCCCTGATCTCTCTTTTCTCTGCTTTTTTCAGTGCACCATGCTCCTGCCATGCCACCAATTCCTCCTAACTTCAGAGAACAGCTGCTGCAGAAGCACCTCTCTCACAGTGCTGTCTCGATCTCCGTTCCCCCAATCTCTTTTCCCTACTCACAAATGGCTTGAGGGGCACTTTTATTTTCCCTACACCTATCTCCTTGAAACTCAGGAGACATCATGTCCTCAGAAGGGGCTGATGTTTTAATCCAAATCAACAAAACAATTACCAAGTTATAGGTATTTTCATGATGTCACATTATAAACTATGGCTGAATCTCTGAATCCAATTTGGCCGAATCTAATCGAGACAGTGACTCGAATCACTGAACTGAATAGCTGTCCTTCCAAATCAGCCAAATCCAAATCTGAATCAAATACTTGCCACTTCACACAGGCCTACTAGACACTTCCATGTTGGCCTAAATTCTTCCCTGCCTCCAGAGCTTAGACGTTAAGAATGCTCACAAGTGATCCAGATCAAATATCTAGGTGCCTAACTCCTGCCTAAGCTCTACTGTGATTACAATCAAGGGTATTCCTAATGTATGCTTAATACTGACAGCATTCATTTCAGTGCAAATTGTAGCACTTGTTGTCACTCTCAGAAATCAGAGCTGTGATCATTCTTGTAGTTTTGCTGTCTTTTTGACCAAGAGTTTAGTGGTTAGAGGACTTCCCCAGGAAGTGAGAGACTTGGGATCTAGGTTTTCCTCATCCTGTAGCACCTCAAATCAAACTCTCAGGAAAACAGTCACCAATCACCTTCCCTGAATCCATTTACTCCATTCTAAGTATCAATCTTTGCAAGGCCAAATCTCTGAATCTGAATTGAATCAGGAGCTAATTATTTGTCTTTGAAATTTACAAGCTAATTCTTTTTCTTTGAAATTTAATTCTGTTCAACTCTTCACATCTAAATTACCAATGGCAGATCCTTTAACCAAATGCTGCATAGAATCAGCAGCTCCTTGGACATTCCCATATTAGAATGTTGTCATTTCTACACATATTTGATATATGTTCAGGTTCTGTTGGTGGTTAATTCTCCATCCCATCTGTTTGAAAACCATTAGGCCACTCACAAGTTAATCAAACCTTTACCTAAGAGTGAAACTGGCAACCAAACATTGGTTCAAAAGGACAAACAAAAGACTAGAGTAGAGTAAAATGAAAAACTGGAAATTAAAGAAACGGTGAAGTGCAGTTTCTCTGAAATTTAACAAAATATTTGATAACATTGAACAGGGCACTTTAAGAAACTAAGAAAATTATACAAATAATACAATATGGTTTGGCAGATACAAAGCAGCAATTTTTTAGTAATAGTTTTGTACCTATCCTATCAGTGTACAATAAGTGTCAGGATCAATGTTACATCACTAATTAGTAACTTATAACTTCATATTATAATACAAGAAGAATGAACAAGCTATAGTTTTTTATCAAAATGGTTGATAAACATTAGTTAACGTTTGTATCAGTATGCAGGTAAAAAGGTTAGTGGTAGTATTATGACAGAGATGGGGGATAATGGTCGGAGAGCGACCATGCATGAAGCCAGTGGGAAAACTTGGACTAGAATGCATCTAACAGTCTAAACTCTTCTAGTATATACATAAAAATTACTTAAAGTGGGCTAGTTTCACCTGTTGTTTCCAAACAGCAATAACACCAAACTTTTAAAAGTTGTTCTAAATTTTTAATCTATTTTTTCTTTTCCATTAATCAGTATAAGATTTTTTTCTTTTTCCTTTAATCACTATTACATACAAGTGTAGTCTGCACAGAGTTTATTATTAGCATGTAAAGTAATCTGACAACTACTCAAGTGCCAGAATATTTAATTGTCATACTTGCTTCAGTGATTTTCTTCATGACAGTGTTTGAAAGTTTGTTTTGTAAGCAAATTTGCAACTTGCATTTGCTTTTTCCTAAATTAATAAACAAGACAAAACCAAGTTTTCTATACTGAACTAAAGTAAAATTAAAATCTAAAAATGTTTATCTTTCAACTGTATCTTCCATTGTTTTCTAAAACAAATATAACAAATGGATTGCTTCACAGCAGCGAACTTATTCCAGAAAAATAATACTGAAGTTATTAGACAAAATGTTGAACAGAAAGTCATGCCATCTAAGCTGCTGCATGGGAGTGGCATGCATGGGGGCAGGCATTTGGGAGACAGGTGCCATAGATGCAGGAATGGAAAACAAATAGTGGACACAAGGGCTAGGCACCACAGAGTAGGATTCTTACTGGGGCATGAAGGTAGGGAGGTAGGTAGTAGGGCATCATGAAGCTTTGGTAGCCAATTAAATTCGGAGGAGATTTGGCCTGATTCAGGGACCAAATCTCTGAATATTAATTGAATCAGGAGACCTAGTAAAAAGTCTGAATCAACTCAGAAGCCTCTGAATTGATTTGGAGATTCAGACAGTTCCCACTTGCTGTTACAGGGAGCTGGATCCAGGCTCTGTGCTGGTAAGTAGTGGGCGGGGGGGCTGGAGGAGGGGGGAGGACACCATGGGGGGACACCAGCCTGGTCCCATCCCCTGTTGGCTCCACCAGCCTGTCCCCATCCCCTGTTGGCTCCTTCAGCCCCACCAAGTGCCCCCTCACCTAGCCCAAACACTGCCTGCTCCCCGAGACCTTCCCATGGCTGCTCCACCTGGCCCCAGCATCCCAGCACTTAAAAACGAAAAAAGAAATTTCCCCCCTGCACTCACTGGCTGAAGCACTGGCAATCAGGGTCTCTGCCACAAACCCCCAGAGGCCCCAGTCGCTGCTGCTGCATCCAGTGAGTGCAGGGCTTTTTTTTGTGCTTTTTTCTTTAAATGCTGAGATGCTTGGGCTGGGTGGGGCAGCCATGGTGGGGGCTGGGGCAGTGGGCTGGGAGGGGGGCCCACTCACCACTGCTATGGCCCTGCCACTGCCACTCCCATTGTTGTCTGTTTTGTTCAGAGGACATTTGGCTCAATTCAGCAGCTGAATCTGTGAATCCAAATGGGATGAATCTAATCGGGGCAGTGATTTGAAGCACCAAATCAAATCACTGTCCCTCCAAATTGGCTGAATCTGAAGCCAAATCAAATACCTGCTGCTTCACATGAGCCTAGTAGGCAACAACGGGGCAAGTGGTGGGGAAGTCAGGCAGCAAGGAGTAAAGTGTGGTGAGAGGCAAGTGGCAGCAGTCATGCTGTTTAACTCCTTCACTGCCTCCCACACCAGCTGCTCCCCAACTGCATCCCCTACTGTTTTCCCTTCCACTGGCTCCCCCACCACTAGTTCCCCTACCTCCTCTCCCACTGTCTGTCCCCTACTACCTCCCCAACTGCCTTAGTCCCCACTTCCTGTCCCCCACATTACCTGTCCCTTCCTCCTGCTTTCCGTGCTCAGTGATGGGAAGGACAAATTTAAGATGACACTCCAATAATTAGATTATATACATAGAAAATTATTGGCAGCAGCCCCTCAATTAGAGGGTGATCTCTACCAAAGATGGTAGAGGTGAGTCTTGATGTGATGGGTCTGGAAGTGACTTAAATTTGAATCCAATCCTTGAGACATGCACAGAAGTTTCAAGTCTTCCTGCAGGGAAAATTAGGCTTTAAGATAGGATTTCTCACCTTTTCCTTCCTCTGTTCTTTCCTCTCTGCTTCAAGGATAAGATGCTTGATATAAGCTGCTGTTTGGTTGAGGTTGGGGTGCTATTGGAGTTGGTTAATAACTAGCTCCCCCCAGCTCTTTTGGGAAAATGTTGTCATCCATTTTCTTGAAGTATGCCTTCAATGTATGCTTGTAGCATTTCCTCTGGACACTGTGAGATTTTAGGACATTACTACAATGGGATTAGAGGACTTATTTTGTGAATTGAGAGTTGGGCATCTGCACACAATGTCTAATTCATAAAAGTTGATGCTTAAGGATCACTGATTCAGTGCTGCTAACATTTAGTTCAGCAAGGAACCTGGCATTTGTGTGGTAATCTTCCCATTTGATGCGGACGATTATCCAAAGGCATTGCTGATGATACTTCTCCAGACTGTAGAGATGGCAACAGCAGGTAACCCACATTTCATGACTGTAGAGGAAAGTGGAGATGATGACTGCATTGTTGACTTGGATCTTGGTGTCTTTCCAAAGATTGCAGTGAATAAAGACACACCTCAATAATTTCCCAAAAGAGGCACTTGTGCACTGGATCCAGTGCTGGATCTTTTTATCACTGTTTGCTCTCTGAGAGAGGTGGCTGCTTAGGTAGGGGAAGTGCTTCATTACCTCCAGGGTCTTTCCCTTGAAGGCAATTTGGGTAGCGGGGCTCACATTCATGTCCTGGGGCAGGCTGATAGAGCATTTTACTCCTCCCAGTGTTGAAAGAGAGAGGCCCAAAGTTTGGTTGATTTTCTCAGTAGCAGTGTCTACATAAAATGCTGACTGCACCGTTATTACTGCACAATCATTAGTACTCGTATAAACAACCTGATTTACTATGCAGTAGTACCGGCAAATGTCTGTCATGATACTACTGCACACTAGCCCAATACCACAGTGCAGTAGCATTGTATCATGCTTGCTGCCATGCAGCGATACCTTTTAGTAGTCTCAGGCTACTGCACAGTCAGCATCTTATGAAGACATGGCAAGTTTATGCAAGAATGGGGCAGTTGCTAGAGTATTAAAGGTCAAGGATGGTTGTTCTGAGTATTTCAATTTTTGACCGAAAATGTCCCAAATTATAGAGCTGTCCATCTGTTTGGTATTCTATATCAATTCCATAATGAAAAACCAAGATGACTGTGAAAAAAAATAGAATATAGTTAAGGTGATGATGCATCTTTGCTTGACCCCAGTTTGGATGACAAATAGATGTATATAATCAAATTATTATGGGTTGTCTTAAATTCAGAGTCATCTTGGTTTTTGGTAAATACAGTGACCTGTGAACAGGTACCAGAACCCAGGACTTCCTTTTCTCCAGAGAAAAGATAAAGATACTCATGCTCGATAATATTTCCTCTCTTTCTGTACCTGAGAATCTTCCATTTTCTGTGCCCATTAGCACAGCTTTACTAGGAGAGAGAAAGACTCTATCCATACTAGCCTACATCCCAGTACTTAAGTTTGTCTTCTAAGAAGTGGGAGATGTGGATTTTATTCCTGTCAGTGAGAAGATGAGGTGCTAAAACCCAGGGCTTTCAGGTTTTAGGAAATTGTGCAAAAGCTATTTGTCATACCCAGTGTTATATAAGATTATGCAAATTATGAGAAATAGGAGTGTCACTACTACTAGCCTTGTTTATGAGTTAGAGTGACTGCAGCTGCTGTGTTGTACATTGAACTCAATATTGTCAATGTGAGTTGGGCCTGTCTTGTGGACATTTAAGAGGTCAGGCAAAGTTTAAGTACCTACCAGTTCTGAAGGGAAATGAAGAAGAACTTAAGTGGATATTAGGCAATATCACTGTTCAAAAGGGACTCGTTCTCAGCATGAACAGAAATCTAAGTCTACATACTTAGAGGTTTGAATACTTTTGGGGTTAGAATAAAGATGCTGGATGAATTTAGATGCCTAAGGAGATTTACTGTTGCTGGAAGCAGAGTTGATGTGGATTTTGTTTGTTTGTTTGTTTTTGTGAAATAGGCAGTTTTTTGTTGCTTAAGGATGTAGGTACCTAATTTACTGATTTGTACCTAGCCCTGCATATAAGATGTCAAAGTTCCCACCACTTCTTGCCACTCTCCATGTACTGAAGGTGGGGAGAACTGGCAGGTATATTGTGCTATGCATAGCTTTAAGGTGTTTTCCTCATCAGTTTAGGGAAACAGTCCAAGGCACAATCTGATCCAAGAAGGCTTTGTATGGAGAAGGAGAAAAATGGTGGAAGAACACATACCCAAAATATTTCCATCTTCTCATAAAATATCTTGTTGCTTTTTTTCTTAAATCTTGTAGGGTCTAAACCTGTAAATCTTCTGTTCCTCTAATTTAGATTATTACCATGGAAACACAGAAGGTATATAAAGACTGCAAGATCTGTCCCCAAGTGTCTAACACAGACCTCTGTCATAGGTTTTCTAATTACTAGACTAAAAATATTCATGTATCATTACACAGTTCCCATTCTTTGCCTTCAGCTCATTTTACTGTACAGTCTGCCATTTCCTCTTCAAAATGTTATTGTGTGTGACATTAAAATGTGTCAAAAACAAAATGTAACAAACTGCAATTAGAGCTGGGGAATTTTAAGACTACCAAAGCTAGCTTCAGGCTCGTAAGAAAAAAATCCCTTTGAGATCATAAAAGCTCTTAATTTTTTCAAGCTGCCAAAAAGAAAAGCATCTAGAAGGTATTTTTAATTGCTTTAGTGGCCCTTGGGAGTTTCACAAAGCTCTTTTCATTTCTGAGCTATGTAGAACATAGAATACAATGAAACTTAAATATCAAACAATGCACAATAAAATGTGTGTGTATGTGTGTATGGGCTATGCACTTTTATCTTGAGATACTCACTTAAGTAAGCAATTCTCATTCACACAATCAGTTATCTTAACCTTATTGATACTGGACACATAGTTTATAGTTTCATAGTTTCTAGGGTTGGAAGGGACCTGAGTAGATCATCTAGTCTGACACCCTGCCATGGCAGGAAAGAGTACTGGGGTCAAATGACCCAAGCAAGGTGTTCATCTAACCTCCTCTTAAAGACCCCCAGGGTAGGAGCCAGCACCACTTCTCTTGGAAGTTGGTTCCAGATCCTAGCCGCCCTGACCGTGAAGTAGCGCCTCCTGATATCTAGCCTAAATTTACCCTCTTCCAGCTTGTGACCATTATTCCTGGTCACTCCTGGCAGTGCTTGGGGGAACAGGGACTCCCCCAGTACCTGCTGATCCCCCCTGACTAGTTTGTAACAGGCCACTAGATCCCCCCTCAGCCTTCTCTTGTGGAGGCTGAACAGGTTCAGGTCCCGTAGCCTCTCTTCGTAGGGCCTGCCCTGCTGTTCCCTGCTCATGCGAGTGGCCCTCCTCTGGACCCTCTCCATGCTGTCCACATCCCTCTTGAAGTGCGGCACCCAGAACTGGATGCAGTACTCCAGCTACCGCATAGAGGGTGGAGATCACCTCCTTGGACCTGCTCGAGATGCATCTGTGGATGCATGACAAGGTACGGTTGGCCTTCCTGACTGCATCCCAACACTGCCAGCCCATGTTCATCCCGGAGTCAATGATGACTCCAAGATCCTTTACCACCTCTGTACTGACATATAAGTCTTATATTTAGAATGACTTAAACATGGCTAGGTAGATCTAAATGGCCTGGTATGCTGGTGTTCACAGGGCTTAAATCACTCTAAAAATGGCATATCTGATCTAAGACTAGTTCACCTCAGACATGAACTAACTTCAAATTGACTGGGATCAGCACACTCTTAAATGTGTTAACCCAGTCTAATGAATGTCTGTCGGCATTTGCAGCAGACACTTACCCCAGTCCTGGACCTGTTCCTACACCCCTGACCCTGACTGGGATACTTTTAAATCCCCGCCCCAACTATCCCACCCACTGAACTGAACAACCCTGTCCATGGATCCACTACCTCCTTTGATACCACCAGCCCTTCCTTTCTGAGTTACTTACCTTGGGCTGCCTGTGCCATTCCTGGAAGTTGTGAATGCCTGCACACACTACTCCCAGTTTAGGTTTAAATGGTTTAATGTAGCCACCTAAACCTAGACTCATTCCTATGAATGCTTGTTTTCACTGCTGTTTATGTGCAAGAAGGTTGAAAGATTGTGCTTTGTGTCTGGCACAGAATGCAAATTAACAATATTTTATGCAATATTACCAATGTTAACAATATGAAATCCCAATAACTTTTTAAGGAATGTATGACAGCATATTAAAATGTTAATACCACTCTATTTAGAAACAATATTGTCTATTCCATATGTTAGAATTCTGGGTTGTTACTAGTCAGAAAAATATACCATGGTTAAGTTAAGTAATCATGGCCCAGATTGTGATACACTTCTAAATGTATCTTATATCATAAGTAGTTCCACCAAAACCAATGTAAGGGCTAAACTGAATAATGAATTTAAATGGAAGTAAGAGTTCTGTGATACCCCTCTATTACCCACCTAAATCTTGGCTTTGAGAACACAAAATAACATACACTACTTCTTCACCTATATACTAGTGAGTGTCGAAAAGTGAAAGAGGAATGGATTTTTGTACTGATTTTCCAGTGTGGCTTCCGGCACAGCCGAGCTGTTGTGCAATCATTTGCTACTAAAAAACACCTGCAAATTATTTCTGCTCACCTGGGAGTAAAGGAAAATAAAGGAAATTATGTTTCTGAGGCAGTAAGCTTCCCTCAGTTGTTTCAGATTTTGGAATACTTTTTGCTAAAAAATTGTCTTGTGGTCTTATCGTCTTGTGGTTTTGGTTTTTTTTTCCCCCTGCATGGGTTATGGATGCTATTATGAAACAGTGGAAGGGATGGTCAAAATTGGTCATTATGCAGCAATGGCAGACATAGCAACACTGGTAACCTTTCTCAGGCCATGATTTGGGAGAAAGAGGGTAATCAATTAGAAATGATTCATCTAGAAAGATATCTTCAGATGGAAAGGATTTTTTCTTTAAAAATCATTCAGAGAATGTCTTCAGGAGCTGTGAAGAGCAAGAAGAACTTGATTTTGAGCTTACTAGGTTAAGGAGCCTCTGCGTTTGTCACTGGTAATGTTCTTTAACCTAAAGTGTTTAAAGAGTTTAAATTTAAACTCTATGCTTAGAGAATGAAAGATTTAGAGTTCCTTGCTCAGACTATAAGAGAAAAGAATATTTTAATGCAGTAGTCTTTTAGAACACAGTGTGCTCATAAGCTTAGTCATAGCACTGTTCAAGGAGTCATAAGCAGGAATCCTGGTTTGCTGTGTTAAAAACATCCCCAATTTTTGAATGAAAAAATGTAACCCAGAATCCATATTTTTCCATAATCAAGAAGAAATACACTATTTATATTTGTCTTTTTGTTCATGGAAAAATGTGGATTTTGGGTTAGTTTTTTTCATTCAAAATTTGGGGATTTTTTTTTTTAATCAGAGAAAACCAGGATCCCTGGTCATAAAACAGGATCTGTTGAGATTCAAAGTTGAGAAGGCACAGAAGTATTAGATGTATCAGATGTTCAGGAAAGGAAGCAACAAGGGGCTGTTGGAGAACTAAAGATTTGAGAAGAGATAGGAACTTTTAAACATAAATGAACAGAAATGCTTAAGTGAAGTTTAGTTCTCACTTTTATTGCACCTTTTTACCCATTCCTAATCACAAATACTTAGGCCTGCAGAGTCAGTTTGCATAAAAAACATTTCATGTTTTTGTTTAAATCCATTTTAATTATTCGTGGCTGTTGCCATCTGTCAGGGTAAAACCGAAATAATCGGGCCCCAAGGTCACGGTGGGCCGGGGTGGCGATTGGAACACAAACAGGTGGGATTAGCAGCGGTAGAGTCTGAGAGGCACGGAAGCGTATGGTTTCAAAATAAGATGGGTTTATTTAATCACACTTTGAAGTGGAAGCACAATTCTTTCTTCAGTTACAGTTATGAATAAACAGGAATGAAAACAAACAACAGAAGGGGTCTGTTGGCCCACGGGGTTCTGGAGTGAGCCCTTGCTATCTACCCACATAGGGCTAGGGGCAGCTGCCCACTCCTTAAGTCCCAGGGCTGGTCAACAGCTCATATAAAGGTAAACAAACAACAGAACGAAACTGTAACACGTTGAGATGAGGAACGAAGTCATGACGCCAGTCCGACAGGACAAATGGATGGTCGAAGTTAGAAGCTGAGGTTGGGAGCCAGGTAAGTGGAAGCAGTAAGTTGAAGCAGTAAGGATGATCCAAGATCAAAGTCAAAGTCGAAGCCAAAACAGTTCAGAAACCAAAGGAATCGGTATGAGAAAACGAATCGAGGAGATAAGTTGCTGTGTGAGGTTGAGAAGAGAACCGGGGGATCAAATCCCAAATTCTCTCTCTGCCTCACAGTCCCTGCTGAAAGCAGCCTCTGCTTGCAGATAGAGCACGGTCTCTCTAACTCTCACACCAACAACACCCAAAACAACCACCAACTCCAGACCAACCCGCACCTAGGTGGGGGCTCACAGGTCTTTTAAAGCTACCCCTTGGCCAATCAGGGCGCTTAGTTGTAAGAAGGTTCCAGAGTGATTACCTCACACAGTTACAAACCAGGCATGTGTCAGAACAAGCCTGGTGAAGTAACTGAGCTTGCGCAGGGCTGGAAAGTAGGTCATTGCTGACTGACAGCTCCTGAGGTCGGCCAGGGGGCACATGCTGGGCATGCTGCGGAATTTTCCGTTCAGGAGCTGTTCTGCGTATGCCAGTCTCTCCCTTATTCTTTCTGCATTGGCAGCATCAATTCAAGATTTTGTTGTCACACCATCCACTTTTCAAACCTCCTGTCCTTATTTCACTTGTGTCCATTTATGACTCTGCATATACCATGTTTTTGGCAACTATGCTATTCTCATTTTGTCAATACATAATATATTTACGTATCTTGTTCTAAGGAGGCACGTTTGGTTACTCGTCCATAAAGTTATGTACAAATTTCAGTTCCAGCATTGCTTCTGTTGTTCATGTATAGAGCTCTACATAACTGTTTAAGCAAAAAATAAGTTAACTATAAAAGTATTTTTGCTATGACATTTTTCATAAACTTAAGAAAACACAAGGTTCATTCTTAATAAAAAAATGAATACAAATAACTTTGTAAACATTTAAATGGAAAAATAAAACAGACTCAAGCCTGCACACAGTTCCTGTGGTACAAAAAAGTTCAAGTGGACTTGTACATATCAACCTATTTGTGGTACAGGGGTGAGAAAAACACTGTATATCTAAGGTTTCCTCCTGGAACAAAAGTATGTAAAGGAGACTAGGAAGACATGAGACTGGCAATAGCTATGGCCTGAGGGGCGGAAGGGACCTCATTAAGTCATCTAGACCACCTGCCAAAGGTGTGATCATCCCTCATTAAAGCATCTCTAGCAAGTATCTATCTAAACTGCTCTTGAAAGATTCCACAGCTTCTGTAGGTAGCTTGTTCCAATGTTTAACCACCCCGCTAGTCATAATTTTTATTCCTGATCTCCAACCTACATTACTTCTGCAGTAATTTGAGGCTATTGCTCCTAATCCTGTCACCGACAGTCATCCCTATGCCAGCAGGAACTGAAGTGAGGGGTATGAAGGGATAGGTAGAAGAAGTCACTCCCAAAGCAGCAATTCAAAGATACGGCCAATTAGTGATTGAGTAATTTTTGGTTACATGGACATTTATCCTTTTGATGCAGGACTGGTACTGCCCACCAGGTTTCTCTGAATAGCTAAAGAAGTCCATTTGCTGATAAGTGCCATGTCCTAGCACTGAAACAAATGATTTAGTCAATAGTAGCTTTACTACAGCAAGGAAGCTGCTTTGAAATGTATTCAGTCCTATTTCTCACGCCTAATGTCAATATGTTGCTTGGAACATCCAAGCACAGGGGTAAAAAAAAGGATTTACTTGAAGATTAAAAGTGTGTTTTGAGAGATTCCCTCAGAGATTAATTTATTCTCACAGACAACAAAGTACAGAGATAAGTAGCAGTATTATATCTAACTGTATTAAAGATTAAAGAAAAGAGAGATAAGTAAACTAGCATAATTAATTTCGTGAAATACAAAGGCACATATGCTTTATAGTGTAATACAAATAACGGAATTATTTAGCATGTCTGAAGTAAATAGAACTAAATTGCATGAGGAACATGGTCTGAGTTTTGGAGCTCTGGGCAAGAGTGCTATGAAAAGGAGCAGAATAGAACCCATCGATTCTTCCAGACAGAATGGGCTGTATCTTATCCCACCTATTAGGTGTATAAGTTGGGGTGAGAGGAGTAAGTAAATGTAACCAAAATGTAATGCTTCAAAATAATACTTCATTTAAAGACAAGTGTTACAACCATCTTACAAATGTTTAAAGGGGCTTGTACTTGTGTGCAATTTGAAATATTTTAATTGTTAGATGTTGTAACAGATCCAGTTCCCAGGATTGGCTGTGATGTCCCTTGGTTGCCACACACCTCCTGTTCAGTGCTAGCTCTCATGTACTCTCTCTCGCCTGGCACACCTTAATGTTCTTAATTAATTTTTGAAAGGGAAGGTGCCCACGGGTCCTAGAGTGAGCTCCACTCTATACTGCTAACAGCAAATCCTTCACAGACTTTGCTGGTCTTCCATCCCATCCTCACTCTAATTGGCACTTCTGTCCCATCTGTGCCTCCCAGGACACCCAGAATCATAGAATCATAGAAAGTTAGGGTTGGAAGGGACCTCAGGAAGTCATTTAGTCCAACCCCTTGCTCAAAATAGGACCATCCCCAACTAGTTCCTTCCTGCCAAAGCTTTGTCTAGCCAGGTTTTGAAAACCTCCAGGAATGGAGCTTCTACCAACTCTCTAGTTAACCTGTTCCAGTGTTTTACTACCCTCGTAGTGAGAAAATTCTTCCTAATATCTAACCAAAACTTTCCTTGCTGCAACTTGATACTGCTCTTCCTTGTTTTGTCACCTCTTGTCTTACCGGCTATTCATGGAATCCAATCTCCCCTATAGCCATGCCTATGCCACACAGGTGTTAACAAGCAATCATCTCAGTTGGCTCTCAACTCAAATCTAGTCTCATGACTCTTCAGGCCCCTATATCTTCTTGCCTTGCCCTGCTAGGGCACTATTCTTCTTTTCCAGCCCCTCTTGGGCACTTGGTCCCTGACCCAATCTCCACCTCTCTCAGGCACTGGGCCTTTGTCCCAGTTCTACTCCTCTAGGATGCTGGGTCCCTGACTCTGTCTCTGTCTCTCTCTCGGTCTCTGGGCCTCTAGTCCTGGTTCTCACCTTCTTGGGCTATCCTGCAGCTTGGACCCTGCCTCCAGCAGGCTCAAGCTTCACCATGTCTCTCTGGGATAATTGGAACCTCTACTTCTCCAGGAGTCCTAAACCCAAACTGGTAGTCTAAGTGTAAATCAAAGTATAAGCTTGCTGGCTGAACTTAAACTCTAAGCCTACTGACCACATAATGAACTCTTCCTTCTACTGGGTAACAGGTCCTGCAAACCTTCATCCACTGCTACTGTGTTGTGTTACTCTGCTGCAGAGTATGCATGTCCAGTATGGGAATAAATGGTTCATGACAAGAAAATAGGTCCATTCCTAAATGACAGCTGTCATAAATAGGATGTCTAAAGCCAATACCGAAGGATAGCCTGTACTTACTGGCTGGCATTGCACCACCTGATATCAGAAGAAAGGTAGTAAACAAAAAATAAAGAGCACAGCAGATGAAAGACCCCAGGCATCCACTATACAGTCACACAGAAGTTACTAAGTTGCTTAAAAAGTGAAAGAGCGTTGTGACCAGGTTGCGCTGTTGGATATGATGACTGACATGGCATTACTGAGGTTATGGAAGGAAAGATTGCATGCAGTCAGGTACTCTGAAGTGCACCTAGAAGCCCAGAATGACCTTCCAAGAGGGGCATATCTAGATTGGCTAACATGGCATTACCTGAATCACTTGTGCATGCAAACTGGAAAATCAAAAACAAACATTATCAAATGGGGCTACTTTAATGACATGTATATATGTGAGTGTGGTGAAGTGCAGACTATGGAGTACATTCTTGTTTGCCAACTCTTTAGTGAGACCTATACAAAGGAGAACCTCCCTGCAGCAAGAAAAAGAGCCAAGATTTGTGCATGATTCTAGAAAAAAAATATCTAGTTTATGACAAGGACACAAGAACAAGAATCTGTTTCATCCAGTTCTCAGGTGCAGCAGGATCCCAGGCATGCTCCTCAGTCTCAGCCATCCTTCTGAATGGTTTTTTCCCCTGTAACCTCCAGGACCACACTGATTTGCCATGGCACAGGTCTTGGGCTTAAATGGCTTTCCTCAGCCACCAGCAGCAGTTTCTCATTAGGGTCTGATGGCTGGTCTCCTTGGCAGCTGGCAACTGCTGTTCTAGACACCTTGGTTGCTTAAACTAGGCCGTATCCTACTACCCTGTTGCAGAGTAACCAATTCTGCAATAAGCATTCATAGCCTATGGCTTCTAGCTGTCTGTTCTCCTGCAGCCAGCTTACGCAGCACACCTTTGACTGGCTCCACAGGTGTTCCCTTTCCCCTTATTAATATAAGCAGCCCCCTGCCTAGGCAACAGTGTTTCTATGTCATCTATTCCCCTTAACTAGCATCTATCTACTGCAGCTTCTCTTCTTAAAGTAACAGGAGCCCTAGGCTACACATAAGTAAATACCCTAAAGTATTTGAATTAATGGATTATCAGGGACATGCTAACTCTGATCTATCCAACCCTGTTTTGCAACCTGCCACAGCCATGCTGTGTAATCATCAGTTTCTTGTGAACTGATAAAATAGCAAAAAATATATTTCCACTCAATATATACAAATGTTCTGAGATGAAATTCACTTATTCCTATCTCAGCTTTTCTTATAAATATCTAGTTTGGTAGATTTACAGGCTGTGCCAAGTTCTTCCTGTCTTCTCTATTCTGCATGTTCTGCTTACCTTAGAAAGTGATACCCACCCCTCAGACAGATGAGAAGTCTCTCCTTTGTGCCATCTGCCCAGATGTTCCCAGTGAATCTCAGTAATAGCTCTTTTACTGAACATTTGACAGAATAGGACAACTGTCTGGGATGCCATGCAGCTTTATGATAGCATGGACTAGCTAGTCCCTAGTGAAGAAAGGGTTAAAGAGAGTTGCTTGGCTGGGTTGACCAAGCCCCAGTATGCTTGCAGCCAATGCCAGGCCTTCAGGAGTTGTATAAAAGAGGGTAGTCCGGCACAGAGAGAGGAGGGCTCTCAGTGCTAACACAGCTTGGCTCCTGGTCTGACATAATGAAGTAACCAAGCTGTGTAGTTGGGCAATTTAGCAATCCTAACCCCTACTACAAAGGGGGTTTGGAGAGGGCAGGAAAGAAGCAGACCACAGACTGTGTCCCCCCACCTGTCCCCACTGGTCCACACCATGGAGATGGAAACAGTTCCAAAATGAATGTCTGCCCAAAAGCAGCAACTGATTAAGGACTCGGCTGTTGTTACAACTAAGAGCTGCTGCTGAAGCTGGTAAAGCAGTTTGGGGGCTTATTTTGACCACCTGCATTAGCAGCATTCACCAAGATTGCTATCATAAACCAGAGGATTCCCATCCAGATGACTAAGATTGCACCAGCCAATGACTCCAAGGGACATTTAGAAACATTTGAGAGAGTGGTTGTGGGCACATAGAAGTCTCTGAAACAATGAACAGTGATTCTAGCTCTGTACCTGTTGGGGAAAGCTCAACTGTCCTATCAGGGGGTCTCAATGCCAAGAAAGCTCATGATTACCAGAAGGTGAAAGCCACAATACTGGATGCCCTTAACATTTCAGAGGAAAACTTCAAACAGTGCTTTACTGAGGAGAACAACCAACACGGAGGCTGACCTCACCTTGCACCCAGCAGCTGAAGGACTGCTGTTAGTGCTGGTTCAAGCCAGATGACAAGATAAGGAAGCAGCTGGTGAAGGTAATTCTCCTGGACAAATTATTTGGGGTAAAAACTGGGCATGGTGGCATCAGCCCAAGGCAGTGGCAGGTAAAACACTGCTAGAGGGTGCTATGGAGAAAAATATCTCTCTCTCCATAGAAGTGATTTGCTCCATAGCAAACCCAAATTATGTTGGCAAGACAATAGAGTAGAAGGAGAAACTTCTGTTCCCATTACCTGTGCTATATGTGATCCTAATAAAGGATCACAGTCTCCTGAACTGCAAAGCAGATATTCCTCACAAACAAAAATTAGAACTTCACACTTCAAGTACATACAAGTAGATTGACCTAAATGCCCAATCATACAGGTGTGCACAAATTTAGCTGTGTAGCTACTGGGCATTATTAGTCTATGTCAGTGATTTTCAGTCAAGGTGTCACAGCACCGGGGGTGCTTTCAGATCCTTTCAAGGGCACCATGGGTGGCACATACTATTAGCACTATTGCATTTATAAATATGATTCACAAGATAAACAAGTTTATAGGCAGCAGAGATTTCAAACAAATTCATAGTTGTGGTCTTTCTGAGTAATTTGCAACAGAAAAAAACTGCTCTATTATTTTTCTATAGTCAAAAAGAGTGAAAACTAAGCTGACAATTTCCCAGGAAAGTCTTAAGTCTATCCAGGAGGTGCCACAAATCTAAAAAAGGTTGAGAAGCACTGATCTACATCCTCTTACCTATGCATCCACATTGCAGGGAAAGTTGAATTGCTCTAAAAACATAACAAGCAAAACACATTTATATGGCTAGAAAACTGTTGTTAGGATGCACAAAGGGAAATACGATTCCATGCTTAAAGTGTACATATATGTGTAAACCAGAAATGATTATTAGGACTTTGAGGCAAGAAATTAGTCCTGTTTTTCAATTTTATTTTGCAGATCACAAAGGGGTCTGGATTCATATAGATTAATGAATAGCTGAATATTAATTATCTGTTGCAATGAAGCCTTATTTATAGTATTTGAATTATAGTGTTCAGAATAATGTTTGTTTTTAACTTAGCTGTAATGAATGGTTACTATAAAACAAGGGTTGGGTTGTTTCCAGCTGCTTAGTGAGTGCAAGTGGGGAAAATGGATGCAAAAAGATGCAAAAAGCTCTGGTTACTCTAGATTTGTACAGAGTAGCCACAGATGCAATTCCTATAATTTATTCAGGGAGTGCTGCCTCCTTGTACCTAAAACATCGTGAAGAGACAAGAATGAAGGGGGACAAAGAGTGATATATCTGTATAAATGTGTATCAGGGGCCCCCCCGGGCAGCTCCCCAGTCTCCAGGCTACAATCAACCCAGGCACCTGCACTGACCTAGGAATCTGCATAGCTTGGGTCTCAGAGGATGTTTGACCAGGAGCCAGCCTGAATCTGCACTGAGAGTCCTCTCTCTGAGCCTGACTCCCTGCTTTTATAATACTCCTGCAGGCCTGGCATTGGCTGCAAGCATGCAAGCACAGGGCAGACCCAGCAACTCTTTTTAATCCTTTCCTTGTCCAGGGCTAGCCAGTCCTAATCACAAACCCTCCCTGGATATATCCTTCCCCTCCTAGGGTGTTAAACTTGCCTGTGGCCCTATCTCTGGTTCAGGAGTATAGGAGGCTATAAAGAGGCACTACTGAGTCTGTCATGGTTTTAGGAGTTTAACATGACATTTTCAAAAGTGTCCACCAATCTGGTTGCCTGATCTTCAGGGATCCTGGTTTTCTCTAATAAAATCCTTAATTTTCTGTTTAAAACCCCCCCCATAAAATCCACATTTTTCCATGATTAACTAATATAGGTGTTTCATAGTTTCTTAGTTAGTAGGGTCAGAAGGGACCTGAGCAGATCATCAAGTCTGACCCCCTGCAATGGCAGGAAAGAGTACCAGGGTCAAACGACCACAGCAAGGTGATTGTCTAGCCTTGTCTTAAAGACCCCCAAGGTAGAAGCCAGCACCACTTTGCTTGGAAGTTGGTTCTAGATCCTAGCTGCCCTGACTGTGAAGTAGCATCTGATGTCTAATCTGAATTTACCCTTTGCCAGCTTGTGACTGTTATTTCTAGTCACTCCTGGCAGTGCTCAGGGGAACAGGGACTCCCTGAATGCCTGCTGGTCCCCTCTGAGTAGCTTGTAAGAGGCCGCTAGATCCCCCCTCAGCCTTCTCTTGTGGAGGCTGAACAGGTTCAGGTCCCATAGCCTCTCCTCGAAGGGCCTGCTTTGCTGCCCCCGATCATGTGAGTGGCCCTCCTTTGGACCCTCTCTCTCCATGTTGTTCACATCCCTCTTGAAGTGTGGCACGCAGAATGGGACGCAGTACTCCAACTGTGGCCTGACCAGTGCCCCGCATAGAGGGGAAGGATCACCTCCTTGGACCTGCTTGAGATGCATCCGTGCATGCATGACAAGGTGCGGTTGGCCTTCCTGACTGCACCCCCACACTGCCTGCCCATGTTCATCTTGGCATCAATGATGGCTCCAAGATCTTTTTCTGCCTCTGCGCTGATGAAAAGGGAGTTCCCAGCCTGTAGGTATGGTGCTGGTTCTTCCTCCCTGGGTGCAGCACCTTGCACTTGTCAGTGTTGAATCCCACCCTAGTCTCATCTGCCCTGTAACTTGTCTAGGTCTGCCCTGCAGAACTCCACTGCCCAAATCCTTCCAGGTCAAAAATGACCCATCCACTACCACTCTCTTGGTGTAGCCCTTCAGCCAGTCAGTGACCCATTTGACTGTGTAGATATCGACACCACAGTCCCCTGGTTTTTTAATGAGAACGGGGTGAGAGACAGTGTCGAAGGCCTTCCAAAAGTCCAGAAAGACTATGTCCACTGCTACCCCTGCATCTAATGATTTTGTGACCTGGTCATTGAAGACCACCAGGTTGGTCTGACAGGACCTGCCACTAATGAACCTGTGTGGTTGCCCCTAAGCATAATGTCCCCAGCTGGCCCCTCGTGGACATGTGCCAGGATAATTCCCTCAAAAAGCTTACCTAGGATTGAGGTAAGACTAACTGGCCTATAGTTTCCTGGGTCCTCTTTTCTCCCTTTTTTGAAAATGGGAACCACGTTGGCGCTCTTCCAGTCCTCTGGAACTACACCAGAACACTACAAGTGCTTGTAAAGCTGTGCCAGGCTCCCGCAATGACCTCAGCTAATTTCCTCAGCACTCTGGGGTGGAGATCATATGGACCATCTGATTTAGATACATCCAGTCCCTCCAGAAGTTCCCTGACTAGATCCTCCCTGACCCTTGGCCTAGGTGCTTCCCCTGGGGCCTGAGGGGGGACTGGTGGTGGGGGGATGATCCGGTCAGAGAAATGGAGGCAAATAAGTCATTAAATAGGTTAGCTTTGTCCTCTAGTGTGAAGACCAAATTTCCTAGTGTGTCTTGCAGGGGCCCCACATTACCCGGTACCTTCTTCTTGCCCCCTATGCATTTAAAAAAGGACTTTTTGTTGTCCTTGATGTGGGTAGCTAGTCCCAGTTCCATCTCCGCCTTGGCCTTCCTGGCTCCCTCCCTGCATCCCCGAGCAACCACAGTATAGTCCTCCCTGGTGATGGTCCCTCCCTTCCATTGGGTGTATGCCTCCCTTTTAGCTAGGAGACATTCTCGGATGCTTTTGGTGAGCCATGGGGCTTTTGTGCCCTCCTGCTCCCTTTGTTCTGTATTGGGATTACCTCCTTTTGCGCTTGGAGGATCATCTACTTAAGAAGCGACCACTCTTCTTGGATACCTGGCTCCCCTCCCCTCCAGGATCTCAGTGCTTCCCTGACTATTCGCCTTAACTCATTGAAGTCTTCCCTCTTAAATTCTAGGGCTGCTGCCTTGCTGCAGGCCTTTGCCACCTGTAGGATTTCATTTTAATCGTGGAAAAAATGTGGATTTTGGGTTACTTTTTTAAAACCAAAAATTGTAGATTTTTTTTTCTAAAGAAAACCAGGATCCCTGCTGATCTTGTAGTTGACTGGCCCAACTCTCTGAATCACTTTGTATGGTCCTGCCAACAAGTTGTCAGCTTTGATTTGGAGGATGACGGAACTAGGAGCACCTAAATCCCAGGTTTGAATTCTATGAGCTGCACTTTTTTTAGTATAGTGAGTTTCCTGTGAGGACTGGACCTAGCACAGATTTTACTGGGCAAATTCACCTGGTGATTTAAGTTTCTCCTGCAGCTTCAGTATGTACAAGACCACATTATTGGCTTGGTCTTCCTCTGCTTACTGTGCAAGAACCAAGATCTGTAGAGGAGCTGGATATAGAGCGGCTCAAACAGAGAAAACCCTGTTGATGTCTCGGATACCTCCCAGACCACCAACAATGGGGTTGGGAGCAACTTGTTCCAAATGTGGGCATCTATGGCTGTGAATTTTTTTAACATTTCCTTAAGGATTCTGATAACCTCCTCCACCAACCATGTGGGTGGTAGATTGAGGTTCTTATCAATGTGATTTTTTGTAGCTTATATAACTGCATTATGATCTGGAACATGAAACTGGTTCCCTGGTTAGTAACAATTTCTCAGGATATGCTCATCATAAGAACACCTTTATGAGCTCAGCTGTCATAACTTTGTCCCTCATTGGCAGAAGAAGTATGGCTTTGGAATACTGTATGACATAGTTGATTATAACCAATATGCATTTACAGCTGGAAATACTCTTCCAGGAGTCCTGCCACTTAACATCCATCTTAATCCATTTGAAGGGAATGTCCACCAATGGCAAAGGGGCCAGTGGGGTTCACAGGGCTTTTTGTGGAGCAGTAGGCTGGAATTCTGAACAGGTGGTGAAAAAATATGGCATTTCTTTATAAATGCCTGGCCAGAAAAAATGGTCCAAGATATGACTCCTGGTCTTTTGCTTTCCCAGGTGCCCCAAACAGTATGTAGAGTGGGGAAGGAACATGATTTACTTCTGGTATGGTTTTGGAACTGGCAGCTATGTCCTGATTTCCCCAGTCATGTGGTCTTTTTCTAGTCAATAAAGCTTCTCCCCCTGTAGTTCAAAGTGGAGAAAAAATGTGGCTCGTTAGGAGGTTAGCCACTTCCCCTTTGACCACTGCTACCTAGTCACAGTCCTGGATTAGCATTTCATCTGCTTTTTTCTCAGTCACAGATTCAAATGCCTTGGCTAGCTCTGACTCCTGTACCAGTGGGATGCCTCCTCCACTTGTGGTTGTGCCGCCTTTAGGGGCTCCCTGGATCCAGAAGGCCCCTCTTCAGGATTGTACTGTGCTAGAGGGGCCCCACTCTCCCTGGGGATGCCTCTCTTTGGTGGGCTTCTAGGGTCATCTGCATGAACCCTCAGCTTCTCTTATCCCCGTGAATACTGCCTGCTGCTGGACTGCTGGATTGCAGCTTGTCTGGAATGGTCAAGCGAAGCCACAGCCCCATTAAATTTCCTTAAAGCCTTCCCAGTCTTAGCAGATGGTAATGGAATAGGCTAAGGAGTCTACCAGGCCTTCCAAGCTCAGTTTTGTGTACTGTCCCACTGACAACCGTACTCAGGCCCAAGAGTAGGATATTACATCCTCATGAATACACTGGTTATGCACCATATCCAGGAGCTCCCTGGGGTCTGGGAATAAGGGTTTTCTAATTATTATTTGGGCACACCTAATTCAACAATGGCCTTCACCTTAGTGCCATTCACTATGATTGGGACTGTCAGTTTTACAGTCTGGGTTGTAAGGACCTGTGGTTCTGCCATACTCATTTGGACATAGTTGCAGTCCATGTATGGGCAGTCTTGAGCCCAATGTCTGTGGTGGTCACAGGTAAAACACTGTTTTAGATATTAGTTAAAGATAATTGATTTAGCTGCTCTGATTTTATCAAACTGTACTTCTTGCTCTGATTTCTGAGATTAACTCACTAAAACCACCTGCGTTTGAAAGGCCTGTTTTGTCTGTCTCCTTCTCTGCAGCTTGTGAGATGTTCTGAATAAAGCTCTTTCAGTGAGTTTCTTGTGGGAAATTAGATTTTCAGACTGCTCCCCTTATATAGGAGACCCATTCAACAAATGGGAAATGCTTTTTGGAAATCAGGGGGCCATAGATCAACAGGGTTTTCAGATTGGGCCATTTCTCCCAAGGAGGACTAGCTGCAGGCAGCCATTTGCTTTGGAGATGACATGTGCTGCCTTCAACATTGTAGAACAGGGTTAGTCAAACAGTGGCCACAAGTGGCAAGGGCAGCCTCCGTGCATCACATGTGACAAATAATGGAGCAGAGCAGCAGGTAGTGAGTCTCAAAATTTACTTTTGTGTATTTTTCAAGATTGAATTATACAAGACATTTTTACCCCCCCCAAAAAAAATACGTCTAATTCATTTTGAATTTGTCTGATACCTATCTTTTGTAGTTATTTTTTCCTTTCTAGTTTTTATGTAATTGACCCTGAAAGAACTTTGTTTGTTGTCTATCTCTACCTTCAGCAGTAATCTTTCAACAGTACCCTAGTCTTTCTCCAAACCAGTATTTTTAATCTTTTCAGGCCCACAGATTTTCCATTTACTGTCCTTGTAAATTTGTTTTGCATAACAAAACATTATCCTCCAGACAATTCAGGGTTTTTTTTCCCTTAACAAATTCTTTTTTTTTCTCTTTTAGCAAAGAGCAAAGAGATGGAATTGTTTCCATAGCAATGTGGTTGTTTTTTTTTTCCCCACAAATGTTGATATGGCATGTACTTATCAGTACTATTCTGCAGATAGACATTTCATTGCCTCAAACCAAAAAAACCTCATGGAAGTGGTAAGCCTACATTGAGTACTCTTCAAAATTCATTATGCAAAGTCTTGTATCACTCTCCCCAGAGAAAAAGCTTTTTGACCACCAGATCCCCTACGAACACAAATGTGAGTATAGATCTATAATAATGAAAAACACTCGACAGCTGATAACAGTAGCCAGTCATGAGAAATAGATTCCCAACACCTCACTAAGCCAGCCTACTTTTAGTTCAGATGGTAAAGTTTTCAGAGTGAGCCAAGAATATCTCTATATGGAGCTCACTGTTGCTAAACTGAGGTGATATAGAAATGCCTTCAGAGGCCTGCTTTAATATTAATTATAAGGAAATATCTTCTCTAACAGGGAAAGAATGATTCCTGTCTCCCAAAAGACACTGTTTTGTCCCTTTATAGTTCTGGAGGAAGCAATATAAGGACATGGCTCCTGTAAAAAGTTAAGAAACATGCTCATTATGCACAGTTCAATTATAATTTATATTTCTTCCTTGTACTGCTGTTGCACTGAAAAACCTCAGCAGTGTCTTCACAGCACTGTATTTTAACAAATCCTTCCACTGAAAATTCTTACTCTATGTTATTACTGATGTCAGAGAAAAACAAAGCTTCCTACCTTGAATTGCATATTCAGGGAAAGCATGGTGGGGGAACCTCCCAGTTGACTAAAAGGAATTGTTACCAATACGAAGTATAATATTTGGCGACTTTTAATTATTTTCCTTCATATCTTCCCATTCAGTAGGTTATGAGTACAGCAACAAGTTAAATATCAAGGTAAGAACACTTTGATTTCCACTGGAATTATATTAGTGCTGGCCTTTAATAGAGTACTTCAAACTTTCTATTTGCATTGTTACTAAAGGAAATGAGTTGTCTCAGTTGGTAACAGAGAAAAGCAATATGGCAAGGGCAGGTAGTTATGAACATTAAAGTCAACTGCTTAAATTTCAAATATAGCACCTAGGATAGTACCAGTGTTCCCTCTAAGCCTTGTGATGTGCATGGATGTGCAGGAATGCTCATGCCATACTGCCAGACATGCCTGCATGGCCATGCATGCCACACAGCTTAGAGGGAAAGCTGGATAGTTCAAACAATTCCAGGATAGTACAGACATTAAAAGAAATGTTTTGAAGATCCTAGATCTTATTATATGTTGGAGTACTTTTTTTAATGATTTTAAAGCAATTTTATTTTAGCTTTTTACCAGGAAAACTCAGACTATGTAGAACATTACATAGCCCCACAACATTTTGGTCCCCCTCTGTGCACCCCTGATCTGAAGAAAAATGTCTTGCATTCAGAAGCTAGTCTAACTTTATTCCAGCTATGCAGTTTGTTCAAGAACAGGTATTACCAAATTAACTCCTTTTCTTTCCCTTAATTCCTGGTTTATCATAGCTACAACATCTCTCTAACACTACTGCAAAAGACATGCCATTATTGCATTTATATGTGATATCATTATCTATTCTCTAGCTATTTACTACTTTTCCCCATATAAACCCTTGTCTATTACAGATAATATATTTTTCTTATAATCTCTAAAGCAACAATAACAGGGGCCATGGGCAACTTCCATTACATTTATGTAAAACAACTTTCATTCAGATTACACCCTGAGCCACTAAATGAGTTAGAATTTTTAAAACAGATTGGGTTGTGTTCAGTTACTTTTTACAGTTGTGAGGACGGTATTTATTTTGTAGGTTGGTGTGGTGTTGGTAACTTAAGGAAATGGGAAGGCAGAATGTGTATGTGTTTGTATGAGAAAAAGTCAGAATGAAACCTTGTTTATGCAGTTCTGTATATTTTTAGGTGAATATATACTGGTCTTGCTTAGATGCATGTAATAAAGAATGCATTTGATATTCATTAAAGCTGCTGCCCCCATGGTAGAGTAGATTAGAAAAACAGCAACATACACAATACTAATTTGAATTCTTTGCATTTTTTTCTGTAAGTTGTCATTAACAACTTTCAGTGACAGCTCTAACTTTTCTAAATGAATTTTATTTAAAACTAAGAAAAATACTTTAATTTGTGTACTGAAAAGAAAGTACTAATTTCAATCTATGGTGTTACATTTGTTTTTCTAGTCCTTAATTTATGCTAAAAGTGTCATGACTTTGTCTTATCAAATTAGGATAAGTACAGTCAAAAAGCCCAAGGCAGACTTGATCCAATCTATGCAGATTTCTCTAAGCTGCATGTATTGGACTGTTAATGAACAGAACTCATGTTCAGTCTTTGGTTGACCAAGGAAGGCAGATGCCTGCAGTGGCCAAGACCAGAGGGCAGGGAGTGCTCCTGCATGCCACCGAGCTCTGTTGGGCTGGGATCACCTAAGCCCTTCCCCCTCACCAGCCCTGCACCTCTCAGTCAGGAATGGGCCGGTGCGGGGAATGGACCCTGGCCCCACCCAGCCAGGTTCTGAACAGCAAGTGGAGGGAAAGCCCCAAGCTCTCAGAGTTTCCCCCGAACTTGGGGTTTTTCCTCCCCCCTGCATCCTGGCTCTGTTGACCTGCAAACACCCCAGCCCCAAACACTTGCCAACCCCCTGATTCGCACCTGTGGAGGGGTGGGCAAAGGGAGAAAAGGGCCTTGCTCTGGCCCCTGCCACCACAGTCAGGGCAGGAACAGGAAGCTGGTTCCTCCTCCACTCACCTCTCTGTGATTAAGAGGTGGCTGGTTGACTAGGAGAAGGGACTGGGGTATTTTCAGCCTGCCAGAGAGGGCTTCCCCCCCACTATGAAGCCTGAACCCACCCCATGAAACCAATCTATGTGCACTGAACTTCTGTTTTATCACAGTTTCAGACTGGTTTCTGATCTCTTATACCATTTTATGTGTAATTTCTGTTACCTAGCATTAGTGTACAAATCCTGTATCTAAACAATGACTCATGAAATGCGTAAAGTCATAGAAAGAAGTGTCAGCAGGAACTTGATAGTTTAAATCTAGATGTACTGTCTGGTAAGATTTTATGAGACAACGGACTTAGTTCAAACTAAAATAATATGATTGATTAATAAGAAGATCTAGGTGTGTAATTATTTTTATAGTTATGGATCACTTTGTATTTTCCAGAAAATGTATATGTAATCTAAGTTATATACAGATGAGTTATTATCAGAGATCCTGTTTTTCTTTGATAAAAAAAATCCTCAGAAGGCTGCAAGCTCTTCTCTCTTTAGGGCCTTAGCATTCAAATGTTTGCACATATGCTTTCTGGATAAGTTTTTTTCTAAGAGAAGAAACCTGGGAGAATTCATCCAGATAATTTCAATGTATGGACACAGCCTCTGGTCTCATGAGAATATTTACAAAGTAGATTTACTCTAGAAACACATCAACTGGACCTAGAAACAGTTTCAGTCCAGTATCACTTAAAAAATATTTCAAGCCGTTTATAAACTGAATACAGTAAGGCAAAAACTCCTGTTTCAAAGTGCCCAAGGGTGATATTTACTGGAAAATAAGGACAAGAGAACAAATCATTGATGTCTAAGACAACTAGAACATCAAATAAAAAAATATAAAATAGATAGCGCCATTCATATCTTAGCTGGGCAGTCTTCCAGGTCCCATGACCAAAGAACAAGATTTTGCTGAAAATGTTCCATTGTCAAAATAAAAATTCCAGGAGCCCTTCTGTCCTTGGGTCCACTGCTGACATATTGGTGAAGATGTGGAGTTAATGGATGAGGATAGTCAAACGTCATAAATTCATGTGGAAATTTAACTTTATGCTTAGAATTTATAACAAAAAATCTGCCAGGAGTCTTAGAGTCTATTCAAAGCTCTCCTACCAAGGTTATATCTTTTCCAGCAGAAGTATAAGTGCAGATGGTTATTTTTGTAAAACTCACAAACAATCTAAATCTATTATATGTTATATCTCTGTATCCAATGAGCAGGAGAGCAAGGAAATATTAGTCCACCAGACAATTCACCTTAACCACACACAGAAGTCAGGCAGCTCACTATGGAAAGGTAAGAGTAACTGAGGTATTAAAGATTATTCTTTTATTATCTGCATTGGAAAATTCTGGCAATGAACCATAGTTGATATGAGCAACCTGGCAGGTGTACAGCCTAATTTAGAAGAGTAGCTGTTATCTTTAAAAATGTCTCCTTCCCTTGAGATCAGCATTCCTTCATTTTTGTTATGCTCTACCTTGTTTTTCATGCTCCCCTCTCTTGTGTTTGCATTCTTCCTGTTTCAGAGATGAGAAAAAGAAAGAAGCTGGCCTGGTCGAACAAGTTGTGGCTCTTTTTTTAAATTTTCTAGAAGAAGCTGTCATTGTCTCAGGGAAATCACATATGAACAATATTGGTAACAACTAGTATTCTATAATTTTAGGCAAAAAAAAGTTAGGCTTAATTTACCATCAAGTTTTGCTTGTATCAGTGTGATATAGGACAGTGTAAGGAATTATTCCAGAGATTGACAAAGAAAAAACAGGGGAAGTAGTTTGACTTCTCTAAGTTCAATTACTGATTAAAAGTGTAAGAGATAAAAATAGCTGTCTTTTCAGATCCCAGTATAAGTTTGAACAAATGGAAAGTATGGGAACTAATAATCTTTTTATGCATGCTATTTTAATACATTTAGTTGGAAACACTGACCCATTAAACATGAAACTTTTAGAAATCCATTCATTTACAAATGTACTTTTGAGAAAAGATCTGCTCTTTAAAGTTGTCAGTCTGGTAAGAATTTTTTAGGAGGTTTATTTGTATTCACCATATGAACCCCACTTTCCCTCCAAAATAGTGGACTGCAAATCCCAGATACTTACATAAGTGCAATTTTAAAAAGAACACGCACAAGAAGGCCAAGAGTCCATCTACATACATACATACATATGTGTGTGTTTGCGTGTGTATAGACTGAGACTATCTATCCATCTCAGATGGATAGGGAAGACATAGGAATGCATAAGGAAGACCTATATATGTAGGCTGAGACTATATGTCTGTCTATCATAGATGTATAGGAAAGCCCAACATTACAAGTAACATTTATAAAAGAAACACAAAGCAATTGAGCACTCCCAGGGAACAGTGGAGATATTTGATTGTCTCAAACCTATTTATGCTTTTGAAAATCTCCTCTGCAATATTATTTAGACATTAAACATAATTGAGATAAGTGCTTCTTTGAAACAATAGCCCACTTCAGAAAAAGGTTTATGCATATAGTGACTATCTTGAATCCATTTGTGTTTTACATTTAATGCTGTTCCTCCCACTTTCGGGTTGTTTTCAGGCAAAGCCTTCCACATAGAAAAGGAGCTTCTGTGTATTACTGAAATTTATTGGAACAGTGGTTGACAAGCAATGACATCAACAAGATTTTTGGAAGAAACATGCTCAACACCATCATCAACACATTTTTTAAAGTTATTTGTATTCCATGCAAGAATCCAGAGTATGTTTAGTTATATCAAAGCTTTATCTAATCAATCAGTTCTTGAGATCGAATGCCAAATACTGTTGTTAGGGCAAATTAATGCATCACAGCTGTTCCAATGGCTTACAGCTTAGAGATGTTTAAATGCTTTTCAGTTAAATATTACCAAGGAAAGAAATCAGTTGAATTAGGAGAAATGTTTTCTCTATTTTTTTCTTTGAATATCATAATGAATATTCTAAAAGGGAATGTTTTCTTTCATTTTTATTTCCCTGCTCGATTCTGCAGACTAAAACTCATTAATAACGCAAAAATAACATTTTTTTAAAAATCTGAAATATGTATTAAAGGCAATTTTATGTATTAAATGGCAGTCAATAACTCAATTGCAATAACTTTTTTCATGTTTTTAAGGAAAAAAATAAGCATCCTATTACTGTATTTACTCAAATCCAAGAAGAGTTGTCTTTCCCACTCAGCATGGGTTGGGGAGGGCCCCTCATCTTGGATTTAAGTAGAAAATGGGAGTGAGGGGTGGGGGAAGGGGGCAGGAAGCAGTTCAGCTTCAGCTCTGGCTCCAGGTTCATCTGTGACAAAAAAATAAGTTAATGCAGCCCATCTCAATAAGATATGGTAGTACTCACTGTGCTCAGTCCCCCTCAGTGCTGACTCTTTTTCAAGTCATGGAGAGCCATTACATGGAATACATTTTTACTTCTTCTTGACTCATACAGATGAGCTGTGTTGTCTTTCCCATGTCCAACGATTCCTGTTTCTTCACCAGCCATACATGTCTGGCAAACAACACCAGATGGGGCTCCAAACGGTTTACCAAGAATCTGTTACCTTTCTCTCAGCCTGTTGCATATGATTATTGTGGTCCCAGTGTCCACAAGGTAGAGCCACACCAGGTTACCCTGCACCTTATCTGCATATATAAATATTTTTGAGGATCCCAAGACTCCTGAAAAGAACTCCCAGTTCCAGACATAAATGGGTGCACACAGATCCTTTGGTGGGTATCTGGAGTACACACACATACTGGCACACACATAGGGCGCATCTACACGAGTGCGCACATGCCTCTTGCCCTGCCTCCAACCCCTTTGAGGTGGAGCAACAGGCATGTGCAGGAACAAAAAAATGTTTCCCCCTGCTGCAAACTTGCAACGCGAGGAAAAAAATTAAACCCCTGGATATCTAGGTGTCTAAAAAAAGTGAAGTCTAAAAAAGTGGCACAGGAGGCTGGGTCCTCCATAGAGATGCTCTGGCTGCCAGAGCATCTCTATGGTTACCTCTCG
>NW_017728906.1:116101005-116108916 GCF_001723895.1 Crocodylus porosus | reverse complement strand
CCAGCCCCCCTCCCCAAGCCTCCTGACCCCTCCTGGGGGTGGGACTGGGTGGGGAAGCTGTTAGGATGGTGAACCTTTGCATTTTCCCACCCTGTGTCTCTTGCATTTTCCTGCCTTTTTATTTCTTGCAGCTAGTGCATTGCTTGCTAATGCTTGCTTTTTCTCACCTTTTTTGCATTCTGCTCTTTTCCCTTGTTGAGTTCAGCTGAACCTAACACTGAAGGGTCTTGTTTTTAAGTTAGAGATTTAACTAGGCACTGTTTACTTAGGGCTTTAAATGGTTAATTGTCTGTTTAATTGTTTAACTGTTTAATTGTAAAGAAGAGGAATTTAAAACAAACAGGGAAGGGAAACCAATGGGTATAAAATATAAAAGAAGGCTTTTGAGAACTGTGACTAAAGACAGTAGAGGTGGAGTGGGGTGAAATAGGGGTGAAGACTTCATGAGGGTGCAGAGTGGAGTTTCCTAATGCACAGGCAAGTCCATGTAAATGCAGGGGTGGAACCATGGGTGTAACAGAAGGATACTTGGCATGCTTACTGCTAATGAGGGTCAACTGAAAAGTATAAATGTACAAAAGCAATGATATTCTGTGCAGTGTGTTCACAATATTCTGTGTGGTGTGTGTGCAGTGGCTGCACTGGTCTGAAGTTGCCTCCATTCTAATAAAGCAGTTGAATGCAGTGTGTTCTAGTGTTTGCTTCCCTGCTCTAGTCTGGCTAATGAGTATCAGGATCCCATGGGTAATTGGTTCATCGGATTCCCTAGTCATTGGGCCTCACGTGGGGTTCAGGTTTAACAGAAGCCATTGGGGGGTCTGAGGGAGTAGGGGTGGGGCTGCGTAGGGCAGCCATTGGGGTGCTACAGCAGCTGGTGGGGGATGAGGTCAGGTGGGGCAGTATTCAGGGGGCTGAGTTGGGGTACGTGGGCCTTGCAGGGGGAGTGGTAGCCCCTGCAGGGGCCATTTGGTCCCCATTGGGGGGCCATACCCCTTGTGTGAGGGAAGACCCCCCTGTTGGGGTTCTGAACCCTTTGGGGGGTCTGAACCCCCTTTTGAGGGATGAAACCGTTGTGTGGGGGATAAACCCCCTGTTGTGGGGTGTAGCCCTTCTGTGGGGGCTGAACCCTCTGTTGGGGGGCTGAACACCTTGTGTGGGAGCTGAACCCCATGTTGGGGGGCCATTGCCCTTGTGTGGGAGCCATCACCCTGTGGGAGGACAGCAAAATATGTATTCATGAATTCATTAAACCTTTATTTAGAGTTCACTTTATTATTATAAGAGACTTACTTTAACACTATAGATATATCAATAAAACATTGTCCAACAGATTGCTGTCTCTGTCTCACTCTCTCTCTTTATAGTGGTCTTTTGTTTTACTTGTGGAGGAACATGGATTTGGGGGTATTTTAGAGAGTGATTT
Source organism: Crocodylus porosus (assembly GCF_001723895.1). NCBI lineage: Eukaryota > Metazoa > Chordata > Crocodylia > Crocodylidae > Crocodylus > Crocodylus porosus. Next base: position 116,107,493 of record NW_017728906.1, on the reverse strand, counting down.
TTGGGGGGGTTTATCAAAGATTTTTCAGTTTTCCAATAGGGAACACCAGAATTCCTTCTAGGGAGGCCAGTGGCAGGACCCTGCCTGCTCAGAACTGGTACCTTGGACTAATGTGGCTGTAGCTGTCCTCCTGGCCAAATGGGGCCAGGAGGACATGCTTTGACAGTTCAAAACCGGCCACCACACCTGGGCAGGGGGCACAAATGGCAGTAGTGCCACACAAAGGCTACCCCTGCAACCACAGTCCACTGGCAGCTGGCCCAGAGGGGCAGATGCCTCTACTGGCTCTGCAGTCCCCATCTGAGTCTACCAGGTTCAGAGCAGGTCACAGCCAGGCAGAAGCCCCCATTGCCAGACTGCTGCAGTGGGTAGAGGGTGCAGGGAACTCTCAGGACTGCTTCAGCAGTCTAGCTGGCACAAGGCATAGTGTCCACAGGTATCAATTGGCTGGGTCTCAGAAATTCCTCAGAGCTCGTAGCCCTAAGCTACTTGTCAGGGCAGCTTTTTATGCTGCTGAAGATCCAGGAGGAGCCAGGCAGGGTTATTTTGCCCCTAGTGGCATAATTTGCTCCACAACAAAGTGCATGTCCCAAAGGGCAGGAAGTCAGCTGGGGTCATAGGATTCTACCAAGATAAACATCCAATTTGCTCTTGAAGGTGTTCAGTATAGATTCTTGAACCACCTCCGATAGCAGGCTGTTCCAGACCTTGGGGGCTCGGATAGTAAAGAAGTTCTTCCTTTTGTCCAGTCTGAAATGGTCTTGCAGTAGTTTATGACCATTTGACCTCATCATCCCTTGGGGCACTCTGGTGAACAAACGTTCCCCCAGATCGTGGTGGTTACCCCGATAAACTTATAGGTGGCCATCAGATCACCCCTGAGCCTGTGCTTTTCCAGGTGAAAGAGCCCCATGGCTCTCAGCCTGTCATCATAAGGTCTGTTTTCCTGACCTCTGATCATGCATGTGGCTCTTCTCTGGACTCTCTCAAAATTCTCCACATCCTTTTGAAATTGTGGGGCCCAAAACTGGACACAGTACTCCAGTTGTGGCCTCACCAAGGCCGATTACAAGGGGAGAATGACATCCCGGGATTTGCTTGAGAAGCATCTATGGATGCAAGCCAGCATTTTGCTCACATTAGTAGCTTCAGCACTGCATTGAAGGCTCATGTTCATCTTGTGGTCAATGATGACCCCTATGTCTCTTTCTTCCATAGTGCTAGCCAGCATAGCACTGCTGAGCCTATATGGATGCTGCAGGTTTTTTTCCCAAGGTGGAGAACCTTGCATTTTTCAGTGTTAAACACCATCAGGTTCTTGTCCACCCATTTTCTGAGTCTGTCCAGATCAGCCTGGATCACACGCCTTTCACCTGGCGTGGATGCTTTGCCCCAGCGTTTGGTGTCATTGGCGAACTTGGCCAGTCTGCTCCTGACTCCATTGTCCACATCATTAATGAAGATGTTGAACAATGTGGGTCCAAGGACAGAGCCTTGAGGGACCCCACTGGTCACAGGACACCATGATGAGTGACTGCCATCAATTACTACCCTCTGGGTCTGACCATGGAGCCAATTTCACAGCCAGTAGATCATGGTGGACCCAAGGCCACAACTGGCCAGTTTTGCCAAGAGGTGATCATGGGATACCAGATTGAAGACTTTTTTGAAGTCAAGATATATGACATCAATCTCTTCTCCCTTGTTCAGGTGACAGTTCACCTGGTTGTAGAAGGAAATGAGATTGGTCAAGCAAGACCTACCCACAATAAACCCATGCTGGCTGTCCCTTAGGATGTTGGCGTCGGGCAGTTCATTAAAGATGGCCTCTTTAATAAACTTTTCTAAGTTTGACTGTAAGTGATCGTATTCCAATTGATAGTACTTTATATGTTGAGATACTTTCCAACCCTTATTTTTCTATGTTTTTGTGTATCAGTGTTCTTGAATTAGTATATGAAAGCACTTACACTACCGGTTTCTCTTGATTTCAAATACTAAGTTCAGAAAGGGCTGAACTGATTTTTATAACCTTTTAAAATATAAAAAATCTCAGAAAATGTCAAAATTTACAATAATTTCAAAGATTTCATTTTTCTTTTTCCATTTAAGGGTCAAATGCATAGTATAAGAACAAGGTCTTAGCTTTTCAAATGCTGTGTCCAGAATGGTCTGTTCTGATTAGGGTGACTGCATAGGACAGTGTAACATGTAGGACAATGTGCAATCCAGGACACTCTCCCTGCTCCCCTCCTCACCTCTCAAGTCATCAGTCCTGATGCAGGCAAGAGTGGGTGTAGGGCAGCATGATGCAGCTCTTGTATTACTATTCAGGCAGCTAAGGAAGTCAATAGCCCATTAATGACTGATTGTTCTTTATTTCACAGCTGTTAACAATCATGTTCCCTTTTTAATGGTCATTCTACTAATTGAGCTAACCTATTTCAGGGAAATTTTGGTGTCTGCTAGAGCTTTCTATTTCACAGCTCATGCCACTCTGCCTCCTCACCCCTCATCCTATGCCCAGGATGATTATTTAATTTTCACTGACTAGCCAGGACTGCTCTCTGAAACTTGGGACTGTCCCAGCCAAACGAGGACATATGGTCACCATAATTCTGATAAACTTCCAAAATGGAGCAGCTGTTGAAGAAACACAACCAACCAAGCAGAAGAAAAAGCAGAAACCTGAATGTTGTTTTGACTTGATTAGTGTCTTAAAAGGGACTACTCCACAGAGCATGTCAATGCAAAATAACATCCTTTACTCCATCCTTTCTATCACCATCATGTAATTGGTCTAGTTGTTTTTATTAATTTCTTCTTGAAATCTCCAAAGACACTATCTCCTGAGATTAGCAATACCTTTGCTTTTTTCATTGAAATCTGCTGCATAGGAGACACCATTTTCCTCCAAAGCTCATTATAGTCAATGATAGTCCTTCAATGTACTTCAGTGATCAAACTCCATGGACACGTCTACACATGCACTTTACTGCAGAGTTGACTAATAAAGAGCTCCGTAGTAAAGCATCACAGTCTACACATGCACTCATATTAGGGGGCAGAATACTAATTAACCCTCCCATAGGATAGTACTACCTGAAACAAGTACTATCCTACAGCAGAGTACTTACTTGTACTCAAAAGCACATGCAGACTGGGGCTGGCTGGGACATAATGCTGCTACAGGGTGTGGGCTGCCTGCCAGCTAGCCCCGCCATATTGCACCCTAGTGTCCAATCCAGCTGTTCCGCCACTTAACCGTGCCACTTGAAGCCAAGGGCTGACCCCTGGGTCCCCTGCTCCAGGTAAGGTGCTCCCAGACACAGCATCTTCACATGCACCTGGGACTGCCCTGTCTTGAGTTGCTGCAGTCTCAGGCACACTGTCTCAAAGACACTGTGCCCAAGAACTGCTGACTCTGGTGTGAACTGTGCCAGAGTTTATTTAGGTGTGTGACTATAACATGCAGATGTGCCCAGTATGCCTAAAAAAATAGGTTGATTTTTGAAAATATGTAGAAAGTAAGATGTCAGTGGGCTTCACATAGTTACTTGCATAATTAAATTCCTTGCACTGGCTGGACCACACAGCTTAGAATTTCTCTTCAAATGTATATCATATGTATCATCATTAGACAAAAATAGCAAAGAGAAAAAACCTGCTTCCTTCACATGGAAACATGGTATGTTTTTATCTACTGAATCGGATACATTGTACAAAACCACTTTATCCATTTTAAAGATATGACCTAAATAATAGTGGCAAGGTCAGTGAACTCTAAAGTGATATGCTGATTAAGTGCTGATCACACAAGTTAACTTTGCCTTTGAGAAGTTTTAACTTACACACCTAAGATTTTTTAAGTGGAAAGTAACCGAGATATATATTACTTGCTAACAATGATCAGACTCATTTCCTTCTTATTTTCTTTAATTTGTCTTCTGCTGCTTTAGGTTTTCCTCACAGCTAATTTTCACCATGAAAAAAGACTTTGAAGTTATGTCAGCCCACCTCATGGCTGATCAGAAAACCAGAAACAAGCACCCAGACCAGGAAGATTGCATTTTGTATATTATTAAAATATTATTTAAATTTTCCAAGTATACGGCAACACATTGTAGCTGCATTTTTCAAAATGCCAATCATTTCTTTATAAACAATTCTTGTCAAGTGCTTTGCATATCTCTCATATATACAACTAAGGTCTTTAATAAATAAGGCTCATAGGCAAGAGGCCATAAGCACAAGTTCTGTTACATATTATTATTATCTCAACATTGATGAGGAAGGTTCTGTTATACAGGTATTTCATTGTGTATTGAGGTATATTAAATCTTGGGTTTCAATCATGGGTAGAACAATTTCAACCATGCCCAAGAAATTAGTAACAACAATAAATTAACAAAAAAAAGTTTTGCAAATTAAAAGCACTCACATGAGCATACCATACCAATGATTTCCCTTGCTATTGACTATTCAACAGGAAACACTTTGGAAAGCAAACACCTGAATTTAATTGTTATTAAGTAAGTGCCCTTAATATCCAAGGAAGAAAATGGAAGCTTTCTTTTTGGTTATTATGAGAAACATTATACTTTGGGATTTGCATAATGCCCCTCCCCACCAGACACTAGAGCAATGGAAACTATTGAATTGTATATATATATTATTGATACCAGAAATAATTACTCTTTTTAAAAGATGCTGTGGCCATCAGAAATGTTGATTAAGTTGTAAAACATTCTGCTGAAATTCATGGTGCAAAACTTATCAAAAGCTTTTGATGACTTCTGAATACAAACTATGATTGAACCCAATTAGATACAAGTACAAACATATAACAGTTTCAGTTCTCTGTCTCACTCTCTCTCTAGTCTCACAGGTCTCAAAGGTCTATAACTGCCTTAACTAAGGCCTTCTACCCCTTCTTATCTTGCAAAATCTCCTTCCATCCTACTACATATTCACCTATCCTTTCATACAAGTTTTAATATTATCTTCCCATTGTTGTCTTGGTCTACCTCAAGGTCTGATACCCTCCACCTCTGCTTCCAAACTCTTCCTCACACATCTTCTCTCATTGGTACAAAATCTCCACATCCAGGATATTTTACCTCTTGAATAGGAATAATGCCCACTTTATATTGTTCCATCTCTGTTAATAGACACCTTAAAGCTCCAGGTGTATACAACCTTCTAACATTCCAAGTTCCAAATTTCATATTTGTCCAAATCTTTTGTTTTGTTTTCATAAAACATTAGCTTTTTCCACAAGATGAGGTTGTTGGTCTCATGCCCAACCCACAATGTAGAGGACTAGGGTATTTCTCCTGGGTTGATTTCTACCCTTCAACATTTTTGGCATGGTAAACCCTGCCTGGTACCTCCCACCACACTTTCACTGACATAGCTTTCAGGGATTTTATAAAAACAAGAAAGAGTTAGAAATTGAGTAGGTGAAAACAATGCTTATGCTTTCCTTCAGTTTAAGAAGTTCAATCTATTTGCATTTTACATATATTTTATACTATAATTGAATAGTAAATGTTATATTTTTTACTAACTCAAAGTCCAGAATAAGCATTAAAAAAAGAAGATGATGAAGAAAGAAGTAGCTGCTTTTGGAGCAAATTGATTGCATGTAATCCATTTCACACTCCTAATGGACTAATTAGCCTCCACAGATACATAGTCATTAGAGGGGTGTCTAAATGCATGCCTCCACAGATACATCGTCATTAGAGGGGTGCCTAAATATATGTCAGCCCAGAAATACAAATGCTTTTGAAGATATCATATTAATTATACTCTATACAACCAATGGGTCTGCAGAACCAGGAATGCAATAAATATTGACATATATTTTGATGCTGTATAACTGAAACTTTGAAATGCATTTAAAAGGAGATAATATTTTTAAATGTGTATTTTTACAATAAAACATAGCTAGAGGAATTAGTTGCTAAAGTGTTATGAAAAAAAGCTAATTGACCAATACTCTGTCTCAAATAGCAAACTCTCAGTGGAATACATGTGTGTATTAAATATCCCCCAAGAGGTTTGGATTTGTTTGCAAACAGATATAGTTATTGGGAAAGGTTTAAAAAAGTTTAGACTCCCATCTCCTCACAAACAATTTGCACACCACTAGGAAATTACTAAAGATTCAACTGCATGATTGGATTAATGCTCTTTGGTAAGCACTAGTGAAGTCAGTAGATTGCCCATATCTTATGTAATATGTGCTAAGTAAATATGACTTAAAATTGAGCTTTTTTTACAGAAGATGAATAAAACTTTTTAGGTCAGTTTAGCTGTTCATGTTACAGCTTACTATTCTTGAACCAGGATGCAGATCTACAGAGCTGATTTTTTCCCCTGCTGGAATACTTGATAAAAAGTGTAGCTTTGGTCATCCTCAACAATATGTGAGAATATACCTCAAAATCAGGGTTAGAATCAGATGGATCTCCATTCTTTAT
>NW_017728906.1:116087697-116100575 GCF_001723895.1 Crocodylus porosus | reverse complement strand
GATTTTGTGTTACTTTTTTAAATCTGAAAATTGGGGATTATTTTTTTAACCAGAGAAAACCAGGATCCCTGCTTATCACATAGAAGTTAGAGCTGTGACCTTAGAGCCTTTAGAGTCTAAGGATATGCAGATCTGATGTATGATTCAGAAACTAAATGTGTACTTTACTGAGCACATCTACATGGGACACTTAATGCTCATTAGCCTAATAACACTGTGCAGTAGCGTGCCAGCCAAAAACCATGCTAATAGCCTACTGCAAAGTGTTATTAGGCTAATGTACAGTCAGCATCACACAATAACCATGTGCGTGTGCTACAGTGCAGTAACTCTAGTTACTGTGCATTTAATTAGCCAAGTACTAAACTTAATGTGCAGTAACTAAGACACATTAATAAACATTTAGACAGACCCAGAGTGGTACATAGAAAATGTGCAATATGCACAGTGATTCATTTTATCATGTCTTTGCAGGACATATTTTGCCTGATGCAGGCAGGATTATATTTTCATATATCTTGAGAAGGACTTTGCTTCTCACATGAGTGTGCTCACTTTTAAGTGCTTTTAGTTATTAAGTATGAATTAGACAGAAAAGAATGGATACAGAATAATAATTAGCGTGTTCTCCCTTATTCCTACCACAAAAGTGCAACTATATCAGTAAACTTCTTCAACAAACTATGATTCATATTTTCATGCAAACTTGATTTTGCACCTTTGCGTTTTTTTGCTATGCTCTACATTCTGTCACATTTTGTCCCTTCTGTTTTGACATATGTTAGTGGTTCAACCTTATTATGACACCTCTTCGAATTGGTTTTATATTCTATGCTGTCACCTGTACTTAAAGAGTCCCCTCTCTGTGTCGCTGCTTACCTCTAGGAGTTTGTTTCAGCATTTTCTGTATGTAGAATTTACGCCTGAATATAGAACAAGGTATAAACTGTCCAGTTTAATTTAATCTATTGATGGACAGATATTCTTACAATCTGCCAGCAGTTGTTGTTACTGTTAACTATAACTTTAAAGATCCTGGCAAAAGTTGAGTTGCTTTGGAGTATATCCATGCTTCTCAATTTCTTGTTCCCATTGAGGATTTCCTCATTTGAAGTACACTGCATTCCATAATTACACTAATGAAAGACTGTAAATAGTGACAAGCTTTATATATCCAGCATCAATTAATTAGATGGCACTTTTTGAGGTACCATATATTCTGATGTGTTTTCCATGGAAAATAGCTATAGTATCTTCTAAAATGTCAACTGTTTTATGTGAAGCCACCATGAAGGATATAACAAAATAGCTTGAGCTACTGTTGGATCAGTGTACAGTGAACGTTCAAACACCCTAACTCAATTGGTCTCCTGCTAAATGGCAAAAATCCCTTTGATCACATTCTGGCTCTACCTGAACTGCAGTGGAATGGCTGTTGGTCTTTTCCTGTACCTTGCTAAATTTAGAGTTTGCAGCTGAGCTTTCTGAAGTTTCTGACAGACATTACGGAGACAAAGTCAATGGTTAGGTTAAAAAAAAGGAAGAAATGGGAAATGGTGAATCTGTTAATTTACCAAATGTTTATATCTTTCATACCCGATTCCTAGTGAAGGGATTCTGATGTATTTTTTGCTGTGTCTTATCTTGGCAGCAATAGGAGCCTTTGTCTCCCAAGTCCTGTAAACAACAGGGTACAGGAAGTTATGATTTCCTTGACAATTCTGATGACACAGTAGCTATCTGTGCCTCCTTCTTTTACCATCCTATGTCTTTTTTTCCCATTTTACTCCCCACCTTATTTCTAATATAATTTACATAAGCTACACCTGGAAAGCTTTTAGAACAAATACTGAAAATGAATAACAAGGGCTTTGCCAGATGGAGCAGAGGATACAGTACTCAGTAGTATTGAGCCCTAAGAAAGCCACAGACAGACCAACTCAAAAGTAACAATTGGGACCATATTCTGTTCCACCTAGCAACCCCGCATGGCTTCCTGGTGATACTGACTGTGCAGTAGCTCATTATTTCTGTGTAGTGGATCATTGCTACTGCTCAGTAGCATCATGTCATGGTATGTGCCCTGTGATGCTACTGCACAGTAGTAATAAGCTGCTGCACAGTGTATGTCTCATGTAGATGCAGCCATAGTATGTTATTGTAAGTGACATGTCACAGGCCAGCTGGCCACTGTGAGTGTATCCATGTAGTTGCAGGCTGACTGGGTGCCGCAACTGTATCAGCCACTGGGCTGTTTGGTTCAGGATCGAGGAGGTGGAGTTGGGAATGAAGCAAAGGCAAAGGCAAATTTATTATAGCTCACACACACAACAGTTAACAGAAAGATAAATGCAACAAGCAAATAATGCGGTATTAAAGAGCTAATAACAATAACAGATAATAAGAACAGATAGATGGATCTATCTGTCACAGGCCAACTGGGCATCATAAGAGTATCAGCCACTGGGTTGTTTAGAACAACAGATAAACAGACATGGGTTGGCAACTTATCAATAGTCCCTTGATGCCAGGTGCATGCCAAGAGATTCCAGTGAAGTCAGGCATCCCCAATGGATGCCGTTAGAGGGATTACTGGGGAAGATGCCATGATCAGGCTCCGATCCTCACTCACACCAGAAGTCCAGAGACCAGGCTTGGAACAGCAATGACCATTCTGTTCCCTCCTTCCTGCTGGTCACCTGACACACATGCTTTTTATACCTAGTCTTATGCTAATCTGTTGGCTTTAGAGCCACTCACAATTTTGCCCTGTAGCTGTTACCCTATGGGATTGAAAGGTGTTAAAAATTATCATAAAAGGTTATACCCAGACTTGGGTTTATCCAAAAAGCAAATTACAGCATTTTTAGATTTTCAATAAACATTACTAAACTGAACTGTTTTAGGTTTCTCTGAATATGCTTTCTTGGGACATGCTTTCCTGGAATGTGTTGAGTGTGCCAGGCAGTTGGATCAAGTTTTTATCATCAAGGCGGAACCCTGAGCAAAAACCATTAAGTCAGTTAATCTTTAACCATTAAGTCAGCTACAGCTTTGTCTTCAGGGCCCAGTCAGTTCCACAAACAGTTAGTTTTATCATTTTGGTTAAACTTATGACAGACAAGTTACATTTGCGGGTTATGAACTTACAAGCTTTATATTAGCTAATATTGCCTAATAGGCAAGATACCAAATGCATATATTTACTGCTTATTAATACCTCTGGTTCTGGCTGTCACAGTGGTGCCTAAGAACAATCCTACTGCACCCTGCTTAAGCCCCTCAAAAACTGTTAATACAGGAAGTGAGTGGGTCTTCCTCCTTCTTACTGCTTTCCGTAATTCATTTTCTTAAGAGCAAGATAATGGTGTGTTATACAAGTGTATATGTATTAATAAATGTTCATGGACAGGTAGAATAGAAGTCCTTGGATCCACTTACATGCACAATAGATAGAATAGGATCTGGCCCTGACATTTTAATTGGTAGAGCTTCCTAGCTCATAAAGCTAAAGCTGATAAGAATAAATTAATTAAAGACTGTGAGATGCTCAGATACTACAGTAATGGAGACAGATACTACAGTAATGGGGACCTTTGAGAAGCAGATTTCCTTGCTTGGCATAAAGAGGTGGAAATTAGAATTGTATTTTTCTATGAATTAATTAGATGATATTTTATCGATATAAAAAAAATAAAAACTCACCTATGATAAACCATAGAAAGATCATCCTTGAGATATAAAGTATATCAGGTTTGATTCAACCCTCAGAAGCAGGTCACAAACTATTTGTTTTCCTTTGTGGATATGTACCCAACCCTGATTTAATTTAAAAGGGATTTGTCTTATTCACACTACTAGTCTTATTGACTTAAATGGTATTATTTGTATAAGCAAAAAAAGTGGGATTTGGCTTTTATGATTTCTAGCTTGGCCAAGTACTGATAGCTATCTGCAAGTATTTGAAGATTTTGAGTATTAAATATATATTCCACCCTCAGTTGCATCCATACAGCCACATTTAAATTAATGGAGTTGCATTGATGAAACAGAGGGCAAAATTTACCCTTGAGTGCCACTGAATATTTGCTTAGGCTTCCATTGACTTAAGTGGGATTTAAATTCATATCTCCATGGGGAAAATGTGACTAGAAGGGGGGATATTTGAATATTTTTAGGGTAAATCCAGGAAGCATGGCCCTTCTTAGTGAAGAATTTAAGTATAATGAATTTTAACAATGAATATTGGAATTGCTCACATACTTACATTTAGGTGCATGCTGAAATGTCTCCTTGGATAACCAGTAAGAATATAATGGAATTGAGAAAACAATACATGTCTTACTAAAGAAAATACACCCTGAAGATGAGATCTATTCCATTTGTCAATAACCTACCAGAGGAACTGCTTGTAGATCTCTTGCTAAAAATATTTCAAAATGGGATAGAGCCTTGTCATAGTTGCACTTTGGGCTGCTCAAATGGTGATCAGTGCTACTGCTAGCTTGAGTTTGTGGAATTTATATCTTAAGACGAAAAACCTTTTCTGACAGTCCCCCAGTTGCACAGCTGTTACTTGCAACTAGAAGTCTGGCAAAGGGGGGGGGGTGGAGTCTAGAAGCTAACACTAAAGTTACCTCAAGTTACTACTAGGGGTTTGGTGAGCCAAAACAGCTTTCTATCCCCACTTTTGCTGGGGGGCAGGGTTTGAGAAATGGGCTGAGAGTGCAAGACCATGAAGCTGAAAGGCAGAGAGATAATGGGATGGGGATGAATAATGAAATAGGAGGTGGAAAGGAAATAGGGATGGGGAAGGGTAGTGAAATGAAGAATGTCAGTCACTAAAGGATTAAATGAAGTAAAAAAAGTTAAAAGAAATAACAAAAAGAAAAGAAAAGAATTTTAAAAGTAATAAAAGGATTGAGATGTAGGGGATGCTGGTCATGCTTTCTAGGGCGGCAGGGAGATGGGATAGGAGAGGGAAGGTGCTTTTTGAGGAGCTACTGGCCCTACTCTAGGAAGGAAGCCCCAGCTTGTGGGGACCTGCTTCGTTCTTCCCCAGCCCTCTGCTTTGTTCTTCCCCAATCTATTTCAGACTAGTCCATGCCCTGTAACCTGGCCAGACAGTTTCTGTGCTGCCAGTAGCAGCCATGGAAAATTTCAATTAACTGCTAGTAGCTGTGGTTCTTCTGAAATTTATGAGCCACTGTCTGGTGGCTTAGTGTGCAGGGCTTGCCAGACTGGGGCCAGGATAGGGGGTTCTTTGGGGCTGATCAGGGCTCTGCTTCACTCCCCTGAGCTCAAGATGGGTCAAGGGGGCAGGCAGTTAGCAGCTGCCACTTGAATGAACTCCAGCCCATGGGGGCATTGCCCTTGCTTCAACCCTATCTCTGCACCCTGGTGGCAGTTTTGCCTTCACCCCCATCCACGTAGCCAGGCAGGTGGCTCAGAAACTTCAGTTACTTCAAGTTATCTTTAAAATGGCACTGCCACAAATACTAAGTATGATCTTTTTCTAAATAAAGGTCAAAGGTAAAGGAAACAACACAGTACAAGAAAAACGTAAATGCCACTCTCAGTCTTTGCTGTAAGTAAAGCAACACAGTTAGCAAATGATGCTTTTGGCTTTTAATGGAGTTTAATGTTCATGTAAGAGGGAGCCAGGGTCTCCTGTTACTTTAAGGGGAAACAACCACAGAGCATTCTCCAGGGGGACAGAAATACTGTTCAGATGAGTAGGCATCTAGAGACCGTAGATCATAAATGCCTATTGCAGAGCTAGCTACTCTGCAGCAGTATCATGTGGTAGAGCCTGCTGGGGCAGCAGCATACCTATTGTAATGCTAGCTACTCCATAATAGTAGTATAGGGCTAGGCAGGGACCCTGGTATAAGTGCAAGGACAGATGCTGTAGGCTGCCCCACAGGCCAGCTAGCAAGCCTATTCAGAAACACCTGGAGGTAGCTGAGGAGAGTCATCTGACCAGAAGGGGCCAGGATTAGGAGGTATATAAATCTAGGACCTAAGCCCAGGTGGGCAATCTGGCCCTGCAGGCAGCAGGTAGAAGAGATCTTGCTCAGAAGGGCTTCAGAGGAGTGTATGGCTGATAGCAGAGCTGTCCAGGAAAGTCACTGATGACTCGCAAAGGAATCCAGCCCAGGAAATGGTAGTTTTGTATTATTGCCAAAGAGTTGGGGTTTATGTTTGAACCCAGTAAAAGGGTAAGGCTATAAGCAGTGGAGGATGTCTCAGTGGTGCCCAAAGGGCACATGACTGTTGTGATATTATGAAGCCTACCAGAGGCTAGGGCTCAGTGCTCAGGGTGGAGCAAGCTAAAAGGGGCTGAAGCCTGTACAGAGAGAGGCTGAAGCTAAGCCTGGGTGGAAAGCAGGCAAGGCCGGGGTGTCAAATGCCCAAGCAGGGTGGAGACAGGGCCAGGCTCCCAGTGCCTGATTTCCGGTTTTAAAAAGTAACCCAAAATCCACATTTTTCCATGATTAAAATGAAACATCACTATATATCTATCTATATATTAGTGGTATTTCATTTTAATCATGGAAAAATGCAGATTTTAGGCCTCTCACAGGGTAGTGTTCTGGTACTGACACATTTTATCATCTACATCATTGTGGAAATTTATCTACATTGACAAAATTGCTTTGACCACACAAGCAAGATCTTTTTAAGATATTGAAGTCACACGGAACTCTGACTCACAAATAATAGCTGAATTCTTGCATAAGTAGAGACTGTGACCAAATCCAACCAAGTCCATCATCTCTGTATTTCATCTTGACAATCATAAGGCACATAACACCCTCAACATCAGCTCTTGTGGAGAAAAAGTGGCATAACCCAACTCCTACCTACTTTGGGGTGACCTTTGACCTTCCCTAACCTATTAATATCACATCTGAAAGAATATCATGAAAACAAAGGCACAAGTGAATATCATCTGGAAGCCTGACAGCACAAGCTGAGCTGCAAAAGCCACCATCCTCCACACTTATGCCATACCCCTTGTCTTCTCAACAGCTAGGAACTATGCACTTGTCTGGGCCTCAAGTCAATATACAAAACTCAATGACACACAACTCTACTCAGTAATGAGGACTGTCTCTGGAACTTTGATATAAACTCCTGTGCAGTGGCTTCCAGTACTTTCAAATATTACTCCTACCTCTGTTCAATGGGTTATAGCAACATACAGAGAAATAATACCTCTATTAATCCAGACCTTCCCATCCACAGAGATCTCCCAACACATTTTGATCCATGGAGATTTAGTTCAAGTTCTCACAACTTGTCACCTGATTTCACAAAAACCTTTTTGGACACAAGCCAAGCACCTCCTATACCACAGGACTGAATGATCTTGGAGAAAAGTTTGGGCAGCCCAAACAATGTAACAATCAAGATTCAACCTTCCATGGAGCACATAGATAACTCTTAATAGGATTCATGCTAAACAAGGCTGGTGTGGCCACCTGATGTATAAGTGGCACCTAAAAACCTCTCCTGACTGAGACTGGGAACCCTGGCCAAACCATAGAGCACATAATAACATCCTGCCCCAGATACAAGTTTGAGGGTGACATCTCACTGGAAAGTGAATGTTACACTTGCTTTCCAGCAGGGCATTGGTCTAACTGGGGGCATTGGTCTGATTTAGTGCACTCGATGAGATATATTACATTTCTGGAGGTGCAGGTGTAAGGTCAAGAAATGGTGATGGTTCTGTTGCAGATGTAGTTAGCATTGGAGTGCTTGGCAATTTTACATTTCTTGTCCTGGCATAGTCTGGATCCTTTTGGTGTGGTCTGGGACATATGAAGGGGTTTTTTTGGTGATGAGGTTTGGTGCTTATTTTAAAAGCTAGGTGGGGGTCCTTAACTGTGTGGGGGTCATTGATGGGACTCATATCACTATTCTGTGCCCCCCTCACCTTACCTCCAAATTCATTAACATGAAGGGTTCCTTTTGGTCATCCTTCAGGCAGTTGTAGACCACCAGAGTCAGTTCACCAATATAAATGTTGGGTGTTTCGGAGAGGTCCACAATGTCTGTTTAGGAATGCTGGGTTCCTAGAGATAATGGAATGCAGAGAATTCACTCCAGGTGCTCCCACCATGGAGTTAGCTGGCTTGTCCATTCCCTCCAGTCATTGTGCCCACTCCTTCCATGGCTCATGAAACCATGCCCTGGATGACTGCACCCCAGGAAGGAGAACTTTAAGTACTGACCCAACAACTGCTGCATGATGATGAAGTGTCCCTTTGCACAAAGTGCACTGAAGGTCTTGGGGATCTGTCTTGAAATCTGGCTGTGAAATGTTCCCATTTTAGTGGCTGCAGTGTGCATCCTGCAAAAAGTATTGAGTCAGAGGAAACCTTCCTCAACACCAGGGCACTGGGTGAAGACTCTTCCAGGCAACATCCTGAACCAAGTGTCCATGGTAACCCTGGTGAAGGAGGGACTCTGGTGGAACATCATGGACAGGCCTATGTGGAGGACTCTTTTATCAGGGAGGCCTTGGCCCCACTTTCTGGGGTGGGAATGTGCCATTTTGAATGGAGGGGCAGAATTAGTTGAAAGGCCAACTGACCTGAGCATTGAAAATGTTGCTTCCAATAAGTGTCATACATTCCAGTAGTTGGGCTTGATGTTTCCTGTTTTGGGTACTTGCAGAGAGTGCAGGGAGGGAAATCCACATGGGGGGGCGGGGAAGGAGGGGAGCAAGGCATTGTCTTCCATAGGGCTTGGGGGCTGTCCTGGTAACTTAATTGCACTGCTAATTGTCTGATAGTGGCCCAGTGTGCTCACTGGTGCATTCCTATCCTGTTTGTGGAAAGGGCAATTTCTCTAGATATATCATGGAAGAATTGCTGGCATTGTGCTTTACAGTTCAAACCCCCATAGCAATTGCCCTCAGCCCTTATTACTACCAAAGTGTAAAGGGGGAGGATGCATGTGAAGGATGTTTTAGGGAAAAGAAGCTACACAGCAGTGAGGCTTTAAGCTGGTAGCAGGGATAGGAGTTTAGGGAACTACAGATGTAGATTTGGGGGGGGAGTGCAGGTAAGCTTAGCATGGGAATGTGTGCAGAAACTGAGGCACATTGAGAGGGACACAATGAAAACTCATGGAAACTGTCTGCCACCCTACCTAGCTACACATGCAGGCTGAATGAGGATCTGTAGGTGAGCTTGGCATGAGCATGTGTAGGGGAACTGAAACATATTTGAGGCTGCCTCAAGCTGGTGAGGGCATGTGGGGGGAATGATGTTGAGGCAGGTGCAAAACAAAACCATGGCATAGGCAATGGCCTGGCTATCATTTTCCATGATCCCTCTCATGCCTTAGAGTGCTATGGCATGCTGGCTGTATACCAGCTTAATGTGAATGGCACACAGAGCTTGAGCAGGTGCCTATGCATGGCTGGACCTCTGACTCCAAACTACTGAGGAGCCGAGCCAGGTCAAAGATTAGCAGCTGTCTTTTTACAGTGTTCCTCCC
The DNA here is from genome assembly GCF_001723895.1 of Crocodylus porosus. Classification (NCBI taxonomy): domain Eukaryota; kingdom Metazoa; phylum Chordata; order Crocodylia; family Crocodylidae; genus Crocodylus; species Crocodylus porosus. The sequence goes on along the minus strand of NW_017728906.1, from coordinate 116,091,059 downwards.
CTGTGATTCTGGTGGGGCTTCCTGCCCTCCCCTGGGAAAGGAAGGGCTGCCCCTTCTGGACATGCCACACAGACCCATGGTCCCTGTTTGCCATTCTGCCATCCTTGGGGTGGGGTGGGGGGAGACTCATGGGGGTCATGGTGGCTGTAATGTGGGAAGGCATGCATACAGCATGCCCATGTAACCTCCCTTTAGTCCCAATGGCCACTTGGTAGCAAATAGACTTTGTCACAAATAGACAGTTAGAAACCAAATACTCCCTGCCATTCCCCTGGACCATTGTTTTAATACAATATCTACTCTACTTACAATCCAATTCCTAAAAGCAAACCTCTAAATATAATTTTCTAGCCATTACCTGACAAAAGTGTCTGGGCAGCACAAAGCATGCCTCTTTGAGCCTCAGAATGCTGATTGCAGGCTATGCCCTGATACCTTTGCAAGCCATTGTGCCTATGGGTTTCCTGGAGCTATGGAAAGGAGTTGTTTGCTTCAACAGCTCTCTGGAATGGTTGGTAATCCCATGGAATCTGTTTGCTGCTCTTGAAAACTATCTGTGGTTGTGCTACAGCTTCCTTACATTAAAAAACTACCAAGCAGTGAAAGAAGCCATTGCTGATGACCTGCAGTAGGAGCCTGTTCAAGTGCAGATGTTATACCCAAAGAGCATCATTGCTTACATTCAAGGACAGCCAGACAAATAAGCATCATCTGACTCCCCAAGTCACTTGCTTCCCTGCCCAATGTCCTGAAAGAATGACACCACATCACATCGCTGATATGCCTGCCAGCCAGAAAGATGATACTTACAAAAATGACAGTGTACCCTGTTTTCCATGGCCTTGGGCTGCCTCAGGCCATGAGAAGAGTCAGACCCTTCAGATGGTGACACAGGACTTCATGGGTGTTCCATAAATAAAATTATTTGTTTGCTTCTCACTTTGCCACATATTTACCCCAGGATAGCAAGGGATTGGAAAATGTTGGAGAAGGACAGGTTCCTTGGACAGGGATAGGGGCTGGAGGGGAAAGGAAGGGGCTGACTGCTAACTGCAGCCAAAAATTTTCCTTTGCTGTGGGTTCTTTGGAGGGAGGGGCTGGTGGGAAAGGATCAGCTGAACTGCAGACATCCTTGAGCTCCAAAGAGTGAAAGGACATCTTGAGGTTTGGGCTTTGCCTTCCACAGCCTCCCGCAGCCAGAGTAACCAATGAGTAACTTTTCCATATTATCCCCAGCCTATCTTGGGAACTACTTGCAGCCCCACCTCCTTTCCCTCTCTGTCCCGAGCCCTGGAGAGGGGAGGACTGCCTGAGGATTTCCCTTGCCAACCACCCACAGCCAGAGTGGCCAGTCGGGGCACATTGCCCCACCAGTTCCTGGTTCATCCTAACAACTACCCACTGCCTAGATCCCCGGGCCCTGTTCTGAGTCCCAGGAGTAGAGAATATTCTTGGCCAGCCAGAGTGGGACCTGTCCCGGCCTCACTCTGGCAAGACTTGTACACTGTACTACCAGACACCCTTGTGAATTTCAGAAGAACCATGGTTACTTGTAGTTAATTGAAATTTTCCCACAGCCACTCCTGGAAACATGGAAGCTATCTGGCTACATCACGGTCTAATGGATTTTATAGATTTCATAGATTTTTAGGATCTTAAGGGACCTCAGTATATCATCAAGTCTGACTCCCTGCCCTAGGAAGGAAAGAGCATGGGGTCAGAAGACCCCAGCCAGGTGTTTATTCAGTCTCCTCTTAAAGACTTCCAAGGTAGGGGAGAGCACCACCTCCCTTGGAAGCCCATTCCAGATTCTGGTCACCCTCACCATGAAGAACTTCTTCCTGATGTCCAGCCTAAATCTGCTCTCTGTCAGCTTGTGGCCATTGTTCCTAGTTATTCTGAGGGGCACTCTGGTAAACAGAGCATCTCCTATTTCTTGCTGCTCACTCCCAATGAATTTACAGATGTCCACCTGATCCCCTATCAGATTTATCTTATGGAGGCTGAAGAGTTCCAGGTCCCTCAATCTCTCCTCATAGGACCTTAGCTGCAAGCCCTTAACCATATGAGTGGCACTCCTCTGGACCCTCTCAAGGTTGTTCGCAACCCTCTTGATGTGTGGTGCCCAGCACTGAACACAGTGCTCCAGCTGTGGCCTCACCAATGCCACAAAGCGGGGAAGTATCATCTCCTTAGATCTGTTCATGATGCACCTGCTAATGCATGACAGAGTGTGGTTAGTCAGCTTTATGTGGGTGGCACATTTATTTATCACTTTGTCACATTGATGATTCATGTTCATTTTGGAATTGACTATGACTCCAAGATCCTTTCTGCTGCTATGCTGCTTAGAAAGTCATCCCCCAGTCTCTAAGTGTGTTGTTGATTCTTTCCCCCTAGGTGCAGCACTTCACACTTATCTTTGTTAAACTACATTCTATTATTTTCTGTCTACTTTTCCAACCTGTCCAAATCTGCTTGAATCTGTTCCCTGCCCTGCAGTGTGTTTACTTTGACCCATAATTTGGTGTTACCCATGGATTTGGACAGAGTGCTCTCCACACCCTTACCCAAGTCACTGTTGAAGATATTGAACAGCACTAGTCCAAGGACTAAACCTTGTGGAACTAAACTGCCTACATCTTTCCAGGTCGACACTGAGCCTCTGGGTGCATCCCATAAGCCAATTTTCCACCCACCTGATCATGTAATCATCTATGACACAGCTATTCAGTTTATTTATAACAATAGGATGAGAAACTGTGTCAAAGGCCTTTTTGAAATCCAAGTAAATGACATCTACTACAACTCCTTCAGATAAGCATTTGGTGACCCAATCATAAAAATAAACAAGGTTAGTCAGGAAGGATCTACCTGCTATGAATCCATGCTTGTTGCCTTTCAGCATTATTTTTCCCACTGGACTCCCGCAAATGTGGTCCTTAATTATTTTTTCAAAGGTTTTTCCCGAGGATAGAGGTGAGACTAACTGGACTATAGTTATCTGAATCCTCTTTTCTCCCCTTCTTAAAAATAGGAACCACATTGGCCCTTTTCCAGTCTTATCATAGAATCATAGAATCATAGAATCATAGAAGTAGGGTTGGAAGGGACCTTGTAGATCTTCAAGCCCGACCCCCTGCCTGGGCGGGAGAAAAACTGGACTCAAATGAGTCCAGCCAGGTAGGCATCAAGCCTCTTCTTAAAGACTCCCAGGGTAGGAGCCAGTACCACTTCCCTTGGAAGTTGGTTCCAGCTCCTAGCTGCCCTAACTGTGAAGGCTGAACAGGTTAGGTCCCGCAGTCTTTCATTGTAGGGTCTGCCCTGTTATCCCCAGATCATACGTGTGGCCCTCCTCTGGA
>NW_017728906.1:116082143-116087359 GCF_001723895.1 Crocodylus porosus | reverse complement strand
AGGCCCAAGGACTGAGCCCTGGGGGACTCTGCTGCCCACTTCCCCCCAGGTTGAATATGACCCATCCACCACCACCCTCTGAGTACGACCCTTCAGCCAATCTGCAATCCATCTGACTGTGTAGGCATCAATGCCACAGTAGCCTAGTTTTTTTAATGAGGATGGGGTGGGAGGTGGTGGCAAAGGCCTCGCTGAAGTCTAGAAAGACTACGTCCACGGCGACACCTGCATCCATTGCCTTTGCGACCTGATCATGAAAGGCAATCAGGTTGTTCTGATATGACCTGCCCCTAATGAAACTGTGCTGGTTGCCCTTGAGCATCATCCCTGAAGCCAGCCCATCACAGATGTGCTCCTTGAGGATCTTCTCAAAGAGTTTTCTAGGTTTGAGGTAAGACTGACAGGCCTATAGTTGCCTGGGTCCTCTCTCTTTCCTTTTTTGAAGATGGGGACCACATTAGCTATCTTCCAATCATCTGGCACCTGGCCTGAGCACCACGAGCACTCATAAAGCCATGCCAAGGGCCCTGCAATAACCCCAGCTAGCTCCCTTAACACCCTGGGATAGAGAACATCTGGACCCACTGACTTGAGCATGTCCAGCCCCTCCAGAAGCTCTCTAACCTGGCCCTCCCCAACCTGAGGTCTGGAGACATTCCCCTTGAGTCTGTCTGGCATCACAGCGGGGAAGTCCCGGTCCCTGCACAAGAAAATGGAGGTGAAGAATTGGTTAAAGAAAACTTCTGGGACCTGTACTGAGTGCCATGAGTGCTCAAACAGTCATGCCAGTGGTTCATCTATGACACTGGCCAATTCCATAAGCACCCTTGGATGACAATAATCTGGGCCTGTTGATTTGAATATACTCAGCCCCTCCACGTGCCCCTTCACTAGGTCGGTGCTAACTGTTGGTGGGCTGATGTCCCTCTTGTGCTTGTCTACAGTCCAAATGGGAGATATGTCCTTATCCATATTCAGGAATGCAGATGCAAAAAACTCATTGAAGATCTCAGCTTTGTTCCTCCTATTTGTCAGCAATTTCCCTAGTCTGTCTTGTAGGTGCCTAAAGGACTTTTTGTTGTGTTTAATTTTTGTTGCCAGCCTGAGTTCCATTTTTTCTTTGGCCTTTCTAACTGATTCCCTGCAAGTATGAGCCAAGTACGTATATTCCTTTTTGGTGGCTATTCCCTGCTTCCACAGTTAGTATACCTGTTTTTTTGCCCCTAGGCTTTTCTGGATTTTCCCATTCAGTCAAGAGGGTTTCTTGGCCCCTTTACCTCCCTCCCCTTTAATAGTGGGGGCTAGGCAGGGTTGGGGGGAAGGAACAAGGTAGGGAACCAGAACAGAACAGGGGCAGCATTCACAGGGCTCACTGAGTTGGGTGGTTGGGCCACATGGGACCATGACCAGGGAATGGTGGATAGGGAGCAGATGGGGATGGGGAATGGGATGGGGATAGTCCTTGAATAAAATTTTTAACTCCTGAATAGGCCTGGCTATCCGGTCATTTACCCACATACCATTCCCGCAGCCATGGGTGTGCCATTGATTGACACCAGTCATGCATTGTGCACAACAAAATGCCCATATCCTCCGGGTCAATTTGCTGGGGTGGTGGGAATCAGCATCAATTGCAACTCCAGCACTTAGATAGCCTAGCCCAGCAATGAAAGGCACCCACCCCCAAACTAGGGCCAAGAATCCCACTGTCAGAACTCCAACATCTATCAAGCCCCCATACAAAATCTTCCAAAGCTCCCAAGCACAATACCAGCCAAGCACCAGCCACCCTTTCCTAGATCCAAATCCTAACTTACTTGAGAGGTTTCCTTCTTAATTCTTGATGTCTGTCTCATTAGACCATCCTGTCCCTGGTCTACCTCCTGGGTTTTATAAGTTCCAGGATCAGGAATGGGGCTCAAGAACGGCGTCCAGAAGACACCAATTCCTCAGAACAATTGTATAGGGCAGCAGGCTTCAGGGAGTGGACAGTTTGTCCATACAGAACAGGCAGGTAGGGCATGGGATCCTGCATCCTGGGATGCTGGAGGACTACAGTTTAGGGAACTCATCTGTGGGAAGTGGCTGCACACTAATGGAACATGAGCTAGGTAAGACAGATCAGAAATAAACCTGATTTAGTGGCATAACTTTAATCCACCTGAAGTGTGTTTAAAATTAAGTTCAGGTGTTCCTGTGTGGACAATCCAGGGTCAAAAGCCCTGAGGAGACATCTAAAATAAATGTGTGAGAAGGACTACAGTGGTTTTCAAACTGTATTCTGTGATTCCACAACAGGTCATCAGGAAATCAACAGAGAGATTGGTGGTAAACGCAGAGTGGGCTGAGATTATGGTGCACTGCTTTTTCCAGTCCATGTTACCTGGCTCCACATCAGCTCATACTACCCATACAGCCAGGGTTGGGGTTCCGTAGCAGAAGTAGTAATTGGAAAGAGTAGTATGACTTTGGGAAGTTTGTAAACCACTGGATTAGAGGAGTGAAGAATGTCTTTATATAGTAATCAACAATCCTATACGCAAAAAGTTGGGGTGGATGACCCCATTCAGTAGGTCTTTTTCATTTCTAAATGTTCTGATTCTATGACTTAGTTACATAATTACAATTATACACAATTATATGAGGTATAATTAAAATTATGTATAATTACAACTGCATATGTGTAATTACAATTATATGTAATTACATAATTATAATAACATTCATGTTTCTGAAGATCTAGCATCAGTTCAACTGGAGTGAATTCTTTTCCTTTATTGAGTAGGAGGGAAAAATAGTGTAGTGATAATCCCGGTGTATGTGCAATGAGAACTGCAATATAAATCCAAACTTATTTTATTTCAAAACTATTAAGAAAAGTCATTTACAGAGTATAATACAACTAAATTTTATGCATTGGTAAAAAAAGGGATAAATTTGATCAATTCAGTGTAGAATTCAAGGGCAGTAAACACCAAAAGTGAACATGATTATTTCCACTTTTTTTGTTTCAGGCTGTATCACATATGTGGAATTTCAGTTTTCCACAGATATTCAGTAGTATAGCTCTCTTTTTCAAAGACATATGTGAAAACAAGGGTAAAAGCAATACAAAACATGTAATCTACAATTCATATTCACAAAGCTTCACCAGAAGGGTTATAGCAGCTACTATTGACATTATTTCTGCTCAGGAAAGGCAGGAGAAAAGATGAATATCAAAAGACCAAGCAGGTCTAATGAATTTGGGATCCAAATGCTTCTAGATTTCATGAATATTTGAAATCATCAACTACCATTTTTATTCATGTAAAAACATAACTGAATTATAAGATCTAATTCTCTTAAAAACAACAAACAGTTATAACATCAGAACTTTTGTCTGAGAATGCCTCACACCAGCAAATTTTGAGTATTCAACCAAAAGTCCAAATACAGAGATTTTGGTAAACAAAATTGTGGTAAAATATCAACCAAAATTTCTTCGTTTTTTTGGGTTTTTTGTTTTTTCATGAAATAGTCAATGTTTACTTGGGGGCGATAGGAGAATGCGATCAGAATGAGTGAACATCAGGGATCCTGGTGTTCTCTAGATAAAAAAAAACAAACCCAAATTTTTGGTTATAAAAAAAGAACCCAAATCCAAATTTTTCTGTGATTAAAATGAGATGCTAGAGCCAGAAGTGGGGTAAGAATCCTTGCCCTCCCCTCTATGCTTGGCAGGCCCCTCCTCTCCCCTCCCTTCCCCTTCCCACCATTCTTATTCCTGTTTCCCCCCCACCTCTAAGGATCCCCCTCTTACCCCAGGGCTCACCCCCTGGTGCTAGGCCACCCCTTTGACCCCCCCCATCCTTCAAGGCTCATCTCCTCATCCCTTGGGGGTCAGCCCCTGCCTCCTAAAACCCCTGGCCATCACATTTTACCTCCCACCTGCTCTATCCCTTGGGTCTCACCCCCAGTCCTTGGGGATTCAACCCCCTTGGCGAGTCTTACCCCACACTCCTGGCTTCCCACTTACCTTCACTGCTGGCATTGACAAAATCTGGTATGGGCATGATCCAGGTCAGCAGGATCTGGTAAAAGCACAATCTGGGCCAGTGGGAGGTGGTGGGACCCTAGTCCAGGTGGGTGGGAGCTGTCAAGGTCCTGATCGGGGCAGGCAGGGGCTGTTGGGATGCAGACCTGGGAAAACCAGGATCCCTGATCATTACCAAGTTCCTTTAGTACCCTGGGATGAAGTTCCTTATACCCAGCTGATTTGAATTCATTGAGACTCAATTCTCTGACTCTCTTTAACTATTTCATCCCTCAGATTGTCCCATTCCTTATCCAAAAAATCCTTGTTAGTGGATTAACTTTTGGGGGAAAACTGTAGCAAAGTAGCTCTTGAGTAGCTATCTTTTTTGCATGTTCTGTTAAGAGTCAACTATGGCTAGTTAGCAGTGAACCTACTGCTTCCTTGGTCTTTCTTTTCTAGCCAGCATACTTATGGAAGCTTTTCTTACTGTCCTTAACCTCCCTTGCCACATGCAGCTCATTTTTTGTCTTTACCTTCCTGATTTTGTCCCTGCAGGGTCTTGCTATTTCCTTGTAAGGTTTCTTTGTGAGATGCTAATTTTTCCATGACTTGCATACTTTTCCTTTGCATTTGAAACATCCTAGAAGCTCTTTGTGCAGCCACATTGGTCTCCTGTCATTCATATTGTGCTTGCATCATATCAGAATAGATGTTTTGGGGACTTTTAATACTATTTCTGTTAGAGGCTCCCAGGCCTCCTGGGTGCCTTTACCTTTCAGTCTCTCTTTCCATGTTCCCTATTAACTCCTTGAGTCAGGTGAAATCTGCCTTTTTGGAAACAAGCATCCCAGTTTTGCTGACCCCATGCTTTTCTTGTCTCAGGATCTGGAATTTTATCACTTCATGATTGCTTCTTTCCAAGTTGCTCATCTCCTTCATATCCTTCATCAATTCTTTGCTATTGGTTAGGACCAAAGACAGATGATGTACTTATACTCTTAACTGTCCAGAACACAAAGTTGCCATCCGCACAGGTCAGGAACCAGCTCAACATTGTATGTATGACTGTATTTTGCTTCCAAAAGATGTCTGGAAAATTAATATCTCCTATCAGCACTATCCTGTAACTGTTAGACAGATTTGTCACTCCCTAGAACAGAGGTTAGTGTAACCCTGAAGGCCCCCTTTTTTGTAAGTG
>NW_017728906.1:116067395-116082037 GCF_001723895.1 Crocodylus porosus | reverse complement strand
GGGAGCATGGCAAGTGGTGGCAGCGCAGAATCTTAATGGCTCTGCTTTCGCCCCACCCCAGCCCTGGTCCTTTGTGGCAGTGATGCAGAGTGGTGGTGCTCCATCCCCACCTGCCCCTGCATGCCCCCTGGGACCTTTCAAAGTATCCCCCCAGTTGACAACTCCTGCTCTAGAAGAATGCCTTATTTACCTCCTCTTCCTTATTTGGTGATGTATAAGAAATCCCTACCATTATATTGGTGCTGTATTTGTCACCTTTCATCTTCACACAAATCATTCTGCTCTGATATTTTCTTCTTACTGACCCAGGGAACACCTTTTCCAAAACAGAGTGTAACCTTCCAGTCATAAGAGCTGTCTCATCAGGGAATATGATATTGATATTGATGAGGTCATTTTTTTTTCACAGGCTGTAGCTTCCAGCTCATTTTGTTTATTCCCCATATTTCTCACATTTGTATACATGTATCAGATTATTTTGCATTTTAACTTACTCACTTCCCCTTTGCACAATCAAAACTTTCTGTAGAATGCTGGATTTTCCATTAACTTGTTATTAGTAGTAGTAGTATTACTTTGGTGGAAGAAACTGTCTGCTTTCCAGCCCCCACTTTTTAACTTTCTAGAAAATGTTGATGGAAATATTATGACAATCCCTTTCCCCTTTCTCTCACTCTCTGAAACTCAGTCCTCAATTTATATCTGGATTACAGCTGCAGTTTTAACAATGTGTATGTCTATAGAATGAAGAGCAGTGACAGGCTTCTTTACCAGAACTAAGGACACTTTTGGCAAAAATTTGTACATACATATTGCTGCAATTCTAGTGTGTGGGCCCATTTGCATGGGCAAGCAAATGTGGCTTTTTATCTGTTCCATCTATTTTTAATGTGATTTCAGGCTTATTTCTAACAAGTTAATGGCCCTTTGAATCAAAAATATATTTGAGAATTTCAGAGCTGTGAGGCTGGTAAATTAGCCTGGAAAAGATATATAAAATGAAATACAAAGTGTCTTAGAGCTCCACTCAGGAAAATCTCTGCATGTGAAAGAAGCTGTACCAAAATCAGTTATATTTTGCCTGGGTCTGACACTTCAGACCTCATTGCAGGACCAGTCCCTTTATCTTTGGAGGGGAGACCCCAAATGATGGTAAATCTTGGGCATTTTTAGATGTCCTCTAGGAGGTGGGTGGGGAGGGGAGGGACAACTTAATTAGTACAGCTCTGAGATCTACACTAATTAAAGTGCCTGGAGCATCATGTGTATCAGCATCCCCCAACTGTAACATGGTGACGGGGTGCTTTAAACTCTAAAGCTCCTTGAACAAGCTTTAGTTTAAAGCACCCCTCCACCATTTTTCAGTGTGGGGACATTGATACACATGATGCTGGAGTCTTCTGGAGCATAGTAATTACTTTCAAGTTCAACTTTCAAGGCCTTTTAAATTGAGATTCTAATGTCAAAGATAATGGCATCAAAGCCTTCTACCTCATCAGAGGACTACTGTTCAGATCCACCAACCTATCAAGAGGCCCTAAAAGGCATTGAGAAAATGAAAAACAAGAAAGCATGTGCTCCTGATGGAATACCAGCTGACAGTCATAAGCATGGTAGAATTTTTTTTTTTCTCACCAGCTACATACCAGTATTCTAAAAATCTGGAAAAATAAGCAGATTCCCAGAGACTTGAGAGATGCCAAAATCATAACAATATTCAAGAAGTACTCTAGAGGTGAGCAAAGGCAGAGATTCAAAGACACCTTGAAAACTTACCTGAAGAAATGTGATCTTAGCATCAATACCTGAGAGACTTGATCATTGAATTATTCCCAGTCATGCTCTGAAGTATAACAATACATTGACCATTTTGAGCAAACTCATCTCAGTATAGAGGAGAATAGGCTGCAGAGATAGAGTGGATTTGGGGTTACTTTTTTAAACAAAAAAAATGGGGATTTTCTTTTTAAATCAGGTAAAACCAAGATCCTTGCAGATAACAGAACACAAAACAATTGTCTGAAGTTGCATCAAGGGAAATTTACATTGGATAATACGGAAAACTTTCTTACTTGAAGGGTAGTGAAACACTGGAACGGGTTATCTAGAGAGGTGGTGGAATCCCCATCCTTGGAGGTTTTTAAGGCCTGGCTTGACAAAGTTCTGACTGGAATGATCTAGCTGGGAATGGTCCTTGGGGTTGGACCTCCTGAAGTCCCTTCTACCTCTAATTTTCTATTGGTGTTTATACACATTCTTTAAGAGGCGGGGGGAGGGGGACTCTTAGATTGCCCCTGAGAGCCCCTCTAATTAAAGTGCCTGGAGCATCATGTGTATCAGCATTCCTGAACTGAAAAATGGTGGTGAGATTTAGTTAAAGTGTCCCCACTGCCATTTTTTCAGTGTGGGAATGCTGATACACATGATGCTGGAGCCTGCTGGAGCACAGTAATTAACACACTCCAGCAGATTTAATTATTCGAGTCTGCTCTGATGTGTTGTCATTACAGTACATCAGAGCAGCGTCAATGTACATGTATATGAGTCTATGATTCCATCTGTTCTTGCCTGCCCAACAAATGGTAATTATTAGTGTTGTGCTGGGAAATCAGACACCCAGATTCAAGCCTACTCTGGGTGAGGGGGCCCAGGACCAGGAACTCCTATATTCATAGTTCGGTGTTTTTTCCACTCAAATATTGGAGGGAAAAGGGGGAGGTCTCTCCCTCCCTCTCCACCACCCTCCCTTCAGGTCTCTCTCTCCCTCTCTACTACCCTCCCTCCAGCACACAAATACATAAAATCTAGGCACATGCATAATTGTTCTTATATGCAGAGCTAAATGGAAATGTACAAATCACAATTTCCCTTTAGGCATGCAAAAAAAAAAAAAAATACTACGTATATGACTAGGAAAGAGCAGAATGGCATACTAGGTGCCTATATCCAAAACCATGATCCATAAATGTTTTCTCAGTGATTTTCTAATCCTGGAAACATCCTTTAAATGCATGAGGACACTCCCTATTCAGACTTAAAGTTTGGTTTAAGCTGTCTGTATCTCTGGTTCTTCCTGCTTATGCCCAGACCTGTTCCAAGGTAAGAAACTCCATGACGTGTAATGAAAAAAATGTTTCAGAAACATGTGGCTCCTTCCATTACTAATAGCATATATTTAATATTATTAATATAATTAATAACATGTACACAGTAGCATATGTTTAATAGCATAGGTTCTCTGAATTATTTATTGAAAGCCAAAATTTTTCATAATGATACAATTCCCAATAGTACTGTTTCTGAAATATCTTAGAGGTCTCTACACATTCAAATCTGACCAGACTCTGAGGAAGATTGTGCTTTCAGTGTTGTACATTGTTTTATGTTACATATGATGCATATGTTAGATAGATAGATAGATAGATAGATGTGTGTGTGCATGTGCAGGTAAATACACATATGACATGCATACATACATATATGTATGTATTTACACACAAATGTGTGTATACATGCTTATGTATTTATATTTATAATTATTTATATATGTATGTCAGTTTTGCAATATAAGCCTCAGATTATATACTATTTAGTTTCAAAATATTTTTTCCACAGTTGGCATATACACCCATGTTTTTCAAGCAGGATGCCAAGGCATCCAGTGGTATCACATAATCTTTTGAGTGATGCTCCAGGGTCTGAGAAAATAAGACATATATGAAGAGATAAGCAAATAAGCTAAGCAGATAAGCACAGGTTCAGGATCTCCCTGCCTAGCCTTTCCTCTGCCCCACTACATAGCACCTCCTGAAGGAGGTAAACATTGTAGTATATAAATTAGATTTTGAAATGAGGTGCCACTCAATTCTTAAAATAGATGGAGGGGTGCCTTGAGTTTAAAGAGGGGTTCCTTGAGTCTAAAAAAGTTTGAGAACCACTGGTGTATTCCATCTTCTATGGCCTAATACCTTACTTTAAGCAGTGCCTGTGTGGTGTTCTAAAAATTTGCACTACCCTATGAATACATTGCAAAACTGCATAGGAAATAAGTTCCAAATAATTTTGAATCCTTTTATTGCTTTATGTATTATAATAATCAGACACATGAGATGTGTGCCCTGAAGGATGGGCCATTTATTCCTGTGCCATGTTTTGCAAACTAAGAATAAAAAATTCACAGGGGAATCTGGAAAATTGGAAAGGTAGATGTGTTATGAACAAAAGTGTCATTAACCCATGTGAAATTAGGTCATTTTATTCTCTTCTCTTGCTAATTCACTAAAAATGAGACATAAATGAGACCTCATCATATTTCTTAATATACCTTGTAGAACTTCATCTTCTGCCCTCATTCTTTAATCTTTATAGCTCATCTATTTCTCATGTAATTTTAGCCCCTCATATTTCTCAAGTTTTTTTTCCCCTCAAATGCTTGAAGACTTTTTGTTAGTTCAGGAATACTTTATCAGTGAAAAAATTGACAAGACTTTAAATACAATTGTCTTTCCTGTATCTCTTACATATGTTTCTTAATTTTTAAGCATTTTTTTTCTTTTTATGCTACTAAATTATTCTATTATTACTATTAATTTGCTGATCTGAGATACCATCAAGAAATTCTGGCTTCATTATATAAGATTTATTTCAGCAATACATGACAATTCTCCTTTTCTTTTCTTTTTCTGTGAAAAGGAATTGGTAACAGAAAAGAGACAAGTATTATGAATATATATCAAAATCAGTAAAGGAAACCTGTTTTGTAATTATCACTATTATTTTATCACTTGTGCTTATTATAGTGGTTAGAGAGGTTCTGGATCGGGAAACAGAAGATGGGTTTCTCTTTGTAACTCTGTCATTGACCTTCTGAGTTACAACAAGAAAGTCAATTCCCTCTCTGTGATTCCTCCCTTTGTAGAGGGCTTTGAGATTCACTGATGAAAATACTGAGTGGTCATGTCTACACAAGAAGATGACTGCACAGTATCTCTTTACTACTGCATAATAGCAGCGCATTGGCACAAAGCTTGAGGCAATGCTTTATGCAGTAGCAGTTTGGGGATGCTACTGTGCAGTGATACCAGTTACTGTGCAGTCATTTAGTACTTGTGTATGCCTAACCTACTTGTGTAACCTAACCTTGATTAGGTCAATCTAAATGTAACATTTGTACATACTATAGCAGGTAACCCAAGCTCCTGTTACTGAGAAAAAATGGAGGCAGTCAAGAGCAGGGATAGCTATAGAGTGATAGGCAGCCAGAGCCCTTTCATAGTTTCATAGAAGGAGGGTCAGAGGGGACCTGAGCAGATCATCTAGTCTGACGCCCTGCCCAGGGCAGGAATGAATACAGGGCTCTTATGACCCTTTCTAAGTTTAAGCTCAAATGACCCTAGCTAGGAGTTATCAAGTCTCCATTTAAAGACCCCTAAAGTAGGAGCCAGCACTTCCATTGGAAGTTGGTTCCAAATCCTGGCCACCCTTACTGTGGAGTAGTGTCTCCTGATGTCTAGCCTGAACCTACTCTCAATCAACTTGTGGCTGTTGTTCCTTGTTACTCTGGGAGGTGCTTGGGAGAACAGCATCTCACCAAATCCCCTCTGGTCCCCCCTGGTCAGTTTATAGATGGCCACTAGATCCCCTCTCATCCTTCTCTTGTGAAGGTTGAACAGGTTCAGGTCCCTTAGCCTCTCCTCTTAGGGCCTGCCCTGCTGCCTCCTGATCATGCAAGTGGCCCTCCTCTGGACCCTCTCAATGTTGACCTCATCCCTCCTGAAGTGAACTACCCAGAATTGGACACAGTACTCCAACTGTGGCCTGACCAATGTTGCACAGAGAGGGAGGATCATCTCCTTGGACCTACTCGTAATGCATCTGTGGATACATGACAAGGTGTGGTTAGCCTTGCTGACTGCATCCTCACATTGGCAGCCCATGTTCATTTTGGAATCAGTAATGACTCCAAGATCTCTTTCTGCCATGGTGCTTTCAAGATGGGATATAGGTATGCTGCTGGTTCTTCCTGCCCAAGTTCAATACCCTGCACTTGTCAGTACTGAATCCCATCCTATTCACATTTGCCCAGCCCTATAACCTGTCCAGGTCCAGTTGTAATTTGTCCCTCCCTTCTAGGATGTTCACCTTGCCCCTAATCTTGGTGGTGTCAGTGAATTTGAACAGGCTACATTTTACCCCCTCATGCAAGTCACTGATAAAGAAATTAAATAGTATGAGCCCAAGGACCAAGTCCTGGGGGATTCCACTGCCCACCTCCCTCCAGGTTGAATATGACCCATCCACCACCACTCTCTGGGTGTGGCCTCCTAGCCAATTTGTGACTCATCTGACTGTGTAGGCATCAATTCCAGTCACCTAGCTTTTTAATGAGAATGAGGTGGGAGACAGTGCCGAAGGCCTTCCTGAAGTCCAGAAAGATTACACCCACTGCAACACCTGCATCCAATGATTAAGTGACCTGATCATAGAAGGCTATCAGGTCGGTCTGACAGGACTTACCCTTAATGAACCCATGATGGTTGCCCTTAAGCATCTTCCCCCCTGCTGGTCCCTCCAAGATGTGCTCCTGGATAATTTTTTCAAAGAACTTCCCTAGCTTCCCCAGGCTAACAGGCCTGTAGTTGCCTGGGTCCTCCCTCCTTCCTTCTTTGAAAATAAGAAGTGCCTATTGCTAGTACAGCAATAGTGCAATATGAGAATAACCTGGGGAAGCAGCAAGAGATCCACTGCAGGGCTAGCTTTGCTGCTGTGGGCCACCCTGAAGTCTGGTAAACAAAGCATATTAGAGAGCACTTCAAGACTCCCAGGGAGTCACATGAGTGAAGAGGGGAGAGTTCTGGGACAACCACAGCCAGTGCGAAAACAAACAGTCTGGACCTGAATGATGAAGAGAAATGAAATTTGCAGGAGGATGCCTGCTGCTGAGAGACTGAGTGAGATCCTGCTAATCCAGGAAGCCACAAGTAGAGGACTGGGGGCTGGCAGGGGAGTGGAATCAGAATGGATAATGATTGCTTTAGGGAGATAGGAGACCTACAGAATTAAGTTCCAGCCATTGTGCCTAAGTGTTGTGTTTGATTTCTTCACTAGTGGTTTGGGTAAAACTAGAAAGGGGTGAGAGGAGGTCCCAGTGGCACCCAAGGGGCACATGACTGTCTTTAGTCCTGCCAGAGGGCAGGGACTTAATTGTGGCAAGAGGAAGATAAAATCCTGGGAGATTCAAAACAGGGATCAATGACTCATAGCCCACAAGAAGTGGGACAAGGGCTAGTGAGCCCACAACCCAGAGAATGTCAGTGATTGTGGCCAAGAAGGGCAGAAACAGGGCTATAGAGCCCACAACCCAGAAAGGAGAAGAGACTAGGGCCAGGGGGCCCATAGACCAAGAAAGGAAGAGATAAGAGCCTAAGAGGGGCAAGATGATGACTGGAGCCAGGCCAAGTGCAGTGGGTCTTGGCCAAGGGGATTAGCCAGAGAAGTGGGGTGGAAGCCAGGAGGGTAAAGGCCCCCAAAAGGAAGTCAAAGTCTCAGGTGGCCTGCTGGGCAAGGTGCCCAGTTAAGGTACGACTGGCTACAAACACCTGTAAGGCATGAGCATAGGCTAAAGAGGAGGCTGGATGTGATGATTAGCTTATAAGTAAATGGATGACCTTGGAGCATGTGTGAGCCATGAGGGCCTATTGAGTGGGCAAGAGTGCCTGGGAGTCATGGAGTCCAAGAGGGATCTGTGGGTAAAGACAGCAAGTTACAGTATTTTTTAAGACCCCTGGGCAGCCTCCCTTTCTAAATTTCATTAATAAGATCAAGGTGTAGAAGGTGAGAGCAAAGGGAGGGTACCAAAAGTCAAGTCATCACCAGGGGATGTGACAGCCACCCCTGGCATGCTGGGCTTTATAAAGTACCTATTTAAGTAGAGATCCTGGTTTTTTCTGATAAAAAAAAATCTCCAATTTTTGGATTAAAAAAAGTAACCCAAAACTCACAATTTTTCATGATTAAAATGAAGTGCTACTAATTTATAGATATAGGTGTTTCATTTTAATTACAAAAAAACGTGGGTGTTGGGTTACTTTTTTTAATTTGAAAAGGTGGGGTGGGAGTGGGACACTGTTATCAGGGTAAACCAGGATCCCTGGTTTTCATGCTGGAATCACTTTATGCAGAGGATACCAGCAAGCATAGAACAGCCATTCGGAAGTCCTATTTGAGGCTTAACTAGGCTGACTCTGGGCATGGGATGATTTCCAACTTCATTTCAAGACTAAAAGAGTTCAATAATTTCCTGATAATTTCTTGGGCTATTTTTTTTCACAGTGGACAAGCAAAACTTAAAAAGTTTGTGTCACACAAAAAATCAGGTACAAACATACTTGTGTCATCCTGCAATCTTTTCATAGCTTATAAGTTTAAAAGTAAAAGGTTAAACTAGGCTGCTACAAGGACCAAAGTTATCAGAAAAAAATGGTTCAGAAATCAGTTCCTTCTTGCTTAACCAGATAAGTTTTGTAGCGTGCTTTTGTTTTTCTTTTGTTTTTCTTTTTTTTGGAGGGGGGGTTATATTTTTGATCGATGTGATGACTTTTTACACAGACTGAGTCAAATTTAGCACAAATTTAAGTGGGTGCAGTGAAGTGACACTTATACCAGAAATTAATTCAATCCATTGCTATTAATATCAAAGTTACTTCTGACTCTATGATATCAATTAACTAATACAAATTATTTCCACATCTTTTTATGAGAATATTACCACCAAACTTTCTCACCCAAGCTAAATGAGTATTCACTGATTCCTTTCTTTATTCAAATTTCACCAGTTTCAGAAAGTCTAAAGTAAGTTTCAAATGAACCAGACAATTGTTGTGGATGGAAAGCATGAATGTATTATTTTAGGACTATGTATTTCTCGGGGGGAAGGGGGTGGGCTAAATCATGCACAAAATAAAAAATAAATGAAAGAAAGTTTCACCCAAACATTTATGGACCCAAATGCTGAATTCAACACTAGTTTAGTCAATTGTTTCTTCAATCCCTAATATCAGTTATGATACTGCAGCAAAACACGAGTGTAGCAATCCATGTTACATAGATATCTCTATCCAATTACATAGATACAACTATGCTAAAAAACTGTTTTCTAAGAATTAAAGTAGTTAAAAATAAGTAATGCCAAAAGCAAATAATTCTGTTTAACCTTAATTCAGTTGTCTTATGTGCATGTATTATGATGCAGCCTTTACGTACATGACCCTATGTTTGTTTTTTTCCAAAGTACACAACCTGATTTAGCAGACTGAATGTTCACTTAACAAGTAGCCATTCAATGTTTTGTTTTCTGCTGTTGTTTAATGTGTGGCTACAGGCCTCATTTACTGCACATTAATCAAAATCTGCTTTGAATTCAAAACTATTTTTTCCTCATGGGCTTGTCTCCAGCTACAATACTATAATATTACAGTGCTTCATACATATTAAAGAATGCATTTCCACTACAACCTGGTAAAGTGAAGGGATATATGGATAAGGCACAAAGAGATAAAGGTTAAATGTATGTATTAATTTTAGATGCCTAATTTGTAGGCCTCTACTTAAATTGTGCTGGCTGCCTATTATTTTCAGGTAGCCATCATGCTGGCGGCCAACAATTTCATGTGCTTTTCATGCTGATGGCCATTTTTTTTGCTACTCCTTCTTACGCTGCTTATTGGCTGAGAGTCTGGTGGTGTCCCCACTCCTTACACTCACCCCTCTTTTATTTCCCTGGCAGCCATGGACACAATCAGCACCCAAAAGCAACCACTGAAAAATTAATTTTTTAAAAAAACCCTGTTAGGACTTGGGGCATAATCTGAAGTAGCAGAAGCTGGCATGGGAAGGAAAGGGAATGGGAACGGGACGGGGAGATAACTGTGGTTTAGAACAAAGGCTGGCTTCCCAATTACACCTCCATCCTCCTGGCTCCTGCTGCTTCAGTTTAACACTCCTAGATTTGCAGAACCTGATCCCATTGCCCATCTACCACCAAGCATAGCCACGTTCCCCAGGGTCTCAGGTTGGCTAAGCACAGTCCTGCCTGATCAGCAGGTATCCTGGTTTACTCTGATAAAAATAATCTCTAATTTTCAGATTTAAAAAGTAACCTCAAATCCACAGTTGTGTGATTAAAATTAAACACCACTACACTCACACACACACACACACATATTACCTTTCCCCCTCATATATACCACACACATGCACACATATACATATGTATGTGTGCATATGCATGTATGTGTGTGTTATCAGTGAGATAGATAGATAGATAGATAGATAGATAGATAGATAGATAAGTGGCTTTTCATTTTAATCACAGAAAAGTGGGATTTGGGGTTACTTTTTTAAATCTAAAAATTGGAGGTATTTTTCTTTTTTTAATCAGAGAAAACCAGGAACCCTGCTTATCATCCAGTTCTCCCCATCCCATCTCCACCATAGGTAACTTAAATAAAAGCACATTCACATCATATTAAAGTGCTTACTTTTCATGGCCTTGCACATACATAAGCAAACTAAATAAATGAGAGAATTCCTTGACAATGTCTGCACTGTCTCTTTAAATCATTGTCTCCTGTGCCACCCAGTGAATGAGCCAATTGGGTAATTGGATCAATAACTGAGCCTGGATGGGAGATCCTGTACTTTCCCCTGGGGTCCCTGTGCTTCAGGGGAAGGTTTTCCACGCTTTCATTTGCTCCCTGCTTGCTGCTGCTCACCTCCAGTCTACCAGTTTTTTGGCTTGTCCCCACCCGCTTGCCCCTTCCTTTTCCCAGGTGATTTCACACCAGTTTCAGGTGGGAAGGGGGTTGTCCTGCTCCTCAGGGAAAGCAGGCGATTTCCAGCTTTCCCTGAAAAACACAAAAATGTGATTTAAGTAGATCCCTACTAATTTGAGATGTCTATTAACTTTTTCCATGACTTTTTAGAGTACTGTTATACAGAAGCATCCTGAGAATTCATGCCTGTTGGTTCAACCCTTCAACTAGCCAGACTCCAGTGTCCCAAATGAGATGGTCAGAAAAGAGAAATATATGATTATTAACCATGTGTGAAATATTTTTAAAGCAAATTAATAATAATAGTTTAAAGCTAGCTTATCTATACATACCCATGTTAAAATGACACCTTCAATTGGTTATGTAGAGATACCATTTGAGTCTAAATGGGCATATCTACATAAGATGTTCACTGTGGAGGAGATTATTTAGCTCCACTGAAAGTGTCTCATGTTTACACGCACAAACCTATTAGGGTGAAGTAAACAAATCACCTCCACAACAGGGTAGTACTTATATTCACATATAAATAGATAAATACAAGTACTATCCTGCTGCATAGTTTTTTTATTCTGCAGCAGGACACATGTAGACTCTGATATAGCTGACTCGGGTATGAGGGTACTTCAGTGTGGTGCTGCCTGCCAGCTAGCTCTGCACCGGAGCACCCTTATTTCCCAGACAGCCCTTCTGCAGCATGTTGACCTGGGTCAGAGTATCAAGGACTGGCAGACTGAATCCCCAGCCCCTACCAGCTGGGGCTGGTCTGACCTGGCTCATCATGCTGCAGTCCCAGGCAATTATGTATATATGGTGTCCAGGAGCAATAAACTCTGGTGCAATGAGTGCTGGAGTTTTTTGCTCCACCTTAATATACATGTATAGACATGTCCACTGAGTCACAATGGTTCTGCAACTGTACTGTTCCTTTGAAAAAGTGTAACAATTATTTTTCTCTCAGCACTTGTCTACACAGACAGTTCTATACTAATATAATTATACCAGTATAGTTAGTGTTAGAGTGTTAATAATTGGACAGCCCTGAAACTATTGCTGCAGAAACTCTCCACAAAGTTGAGGTTGTAGCCTTGATGGCTCAGGAATTATTCAAGATGCAAGGATTTCTTTGGGTGATATCTTTTATTGGATGAACTGCATGTTTAGGTCATTCTTCTTCAGGTCGCAGGAGAAAAGCCACCATAGCAATAGTAAAAACAGTCAGAAGAGAGAGGAAGGAAATTCCTAGGCTAGAAGAAAAATTAATATAGGTAACATTGTATAGTTCATAGGTAGATTGGAGGTAATATAATTTTCCAAATTTTACAAATAGGACAATGATAGGACAAATATTCAATCATGTCTAAGATTATGTAGCAAAGCAACATTAGATTCCCCTCATAGAACTCTTCTCTTAAGGTTATAGAATAACTAACATTAGTAGTCAGGTAGCAGGTAGTTTTAGATTCCGACTCCATGTGGCACCCAACAATTAGGAAGACGATGATCCAATTGTCCATGAATCCTGTTATTCATTAGCCAGAGCAAGCAGGGAGCAAACACCAGCACACATAGCTTGCAACAGCTTTATTCAGAATGGAGACAGCTTCGGATAAAGGTCCCAAAAAACCCAACAAACCAGGGACCTGCATTGAACAATTTTTTTCCCCACATTTTTAGACTTTGGTTTATACTCATTAACATTCACTCCACCCTCACTCCTCCTTTTGTTCCTCCCATATCTTCTCCTGTCTCAAGTTCTGCCTCTGTTTACTGTTTACTTCATTAGTGTGGAATTGCTTATGCATTCATTGATTCATTGTCTTTTTGCTATGAGTGCATGTATAAGAACTTGACTCCTCTTCTTTGGTCAATGGATGGACTTTGGCCAAAACCTGGAAGCTCCTGGAGGCTTTTTCACCAATCACCATTCACCTTTTCGCATATGTTTATTTTGGGTGCTATTACCAGTTACATGCCCATGTTGTACCATCTTCCACATTCCTAAGTCTTCACCTCATTCACAACACACAGACTCACACAGACTCACTTGCTGCTTTTTTCCAGAAAATGGTTGACACAATTAAGATGGTTACTTAACATAGGCAAATGACTGGCTTAGCATAAGCATTCATAAGCAAAATCTTATATATAAAAGCTATTTATATCTTACAACACTATTATATGGTTAAAACTACTTGGCTAAGCATCTCACAATGTTACTTTTAATATATAATTCTGCTTGTGGTTAGCAGCTTTGCTGGGCCACAGATTAAACCCTTTATTCAGCTGCAAATCCAGTGCTCCCCAAGATCCAAATATTGTCACCCTGACAGGTAGGGCACAGTGATGCATTACAAACTAACTGAACCAGATGTCACCCTCTCTTACCCCCTGCTTGATTTCACATTAACCACCCCTCTAAGAGTATTAGTGTTAGTTTGTTATCTTATATGCACCAGCAGTAGAGAGGGTTGGAACAGAGGGTTTTACAGTAGAGAAATTGTGAGAGTCTGGAAACTTACATTCCAGGGTCTGGAAGACAGAGTGTTCTAGTATGCATATTAATTTCCCTGTTCCTTTAAGATTGATTACTTTTCTTCTTTCCTCTCCAACCTGTGTGGGACTCAAACCTACCTTGTCAATGGCTTCTCATACCAGTCTCATTTTCCTTACCTGTCCATTCCTAGTCTCAGTTTTACAGATATCTGATCACACTCACCATCCTTTTACCCAATACATGCTAATCTCATCCACTCTTACTTCCTTTCATATCACCCCTTATATCTTTTGCATAATTTTCAACACAAAAAGTTAATGTTTCAGCAGTTTGCAATATAGATAATTCAAGGGTGTCCTACTTCTAAGCCTCTAGGGGCCACACCAGTTGCATGCCACGCTTCCTGCACCAGGAAAGTCACAGGCCATTCAGGCACTTCCCTTCACCATTCAATGTGGACACCCACCACTTCCCCACCACTGCACCATGTGCCCCTGCTGCTATACTACATGGCTGTGATTTCTTCAACCCTCCTGCTGCAACACATGCTCTTTCAGGCAGACCTCCCCCACTGCTGCCCCATGTCCACCTTCCCATGCCAGCCCTATCAGGGTATGTTCTCCCTCATCTAGTTCCAGTCCCTGTGGGCATGACCTGGACTTACCCTCAACTTCTTGTGCTGTTTCACACTGTACCACCCCCTGAGGTGAGGGTAATAAGCTGTAGCTAGAGAAGGAAGGGAAGTCCAGAGGTTTCAGCTGCTGTTTCAGCCAGAGTGAAGGGTGGAGCAGCTGCTGGGTAAGAGCCTGGGGGCTGAATCTTAACCCCTTTCAGACCCCATAAGGTCTGCAATCTGTCATTTGGACAGCCCTGGGACTATTGGCACAGAAACCTTGCTGACCTCTCTGCAAGGTTGAGTTTCTTTTGTAGTGTATTAGTAGATAGGAGTAGACCTAGAGGACACATATTCTCTTCTACTGCGGTGCAGAAAGTCCTGTATTATTGCTATGTTTTTTCTTTTCCTTTTTAGTTCAGGGAGTAGGAGTTAGGCATGGCTCAGGGAAGCTGTACAATTTTGGCACCATCTGTGCACACAAACTAATGTGTTTCTCTGTGTATTTGTATGTATGCTGGTGTTTGGGTAAGAAAAATGATGAGCCAGAGGGAACACAAAGGATTACTTAACACAGTGACAACCAGAGATCTTGCGAGGAAAAACCTGCAGTACCCTTATAGGCTCGGCAGTGCTACGTTGGTTAGCACTACAGAAGAAAAAGACTTGGGGGTCATCATTGACCACAAGATGAACATGA
>NW_017728906.1:116065822-116066945 GCF_001723895.1 Crocodylus porosus | reverse complement strand
TCTGCCAGCGGAGGTGGTTCAAGCGCCTACATTGAACACCTTCAAGAGTAAATTGGACGCTTATCTTGCTGGGATCCTATGACCCCAGCTGACTTCCTGCCCTTTGGGCAGGGGGCTGGACTCGCTGATCTCCCGAGGTCCCTTCCAGCCCTAATGTCTATGAAATCTATGAAATCTTGGTTTTCTTTGATTAAAAAAAAAAATCCCCAATTTTTGGTTTGTAACATGGGTGCACACCAGTACATGCTTCCCCCTTCAATTGGAGGGGATAGGTGACCAGGCAGGAATGCTGAGAGAAGGCTCTGCTGTGCAGGCCAGCCCCCTTCTATTCTCTATAGAGTCAGGGCAGGATAGCTTAACTATTTACAGTTTTATTGATATACACGTAACAATATTTACAGATTTATAAGAGACTTTTGGTAAATATGTACAATATCCAGATCACCCAAATACTGTTATTCTGTACAATCAAAGGCCCCAAGGGCCCACCACCTCAAAGGACATGGGTCCCTATGCAGGTAAGCAGCTGTCTGCAACAAGTAAGTACAACAAAGGCAGATAAACAACAGGTATCAACAGGTCAGTTTAGGCAAGAATAACAAAGAGTAAATACAGGTAAATCTCACATAGATTACATAATCCAGGTCACTTCAATGGATAACAATATATAAATAACCATTTACAAAAAATGAGGTGCAAGTTCCCCCTTCCAGGTACCATGCAGCTGAGACCACTGGGCATTCCCCTAGGGTGACAAACCCTGGCACCTCTCCTAGAGGGGATAAAGTAAGGCCCCTGATGAACTCCCCTTGGTCCCTGATCCCTCGGGACCCCCTCTCAGAGCTTCCTCCCCTATGGGGACCCATTCCCCAGGTACTCACAGATCTGGGAAGCAGACCAGGAAGGGCTCCCGAAGCCATGGGTGCCTTGCTAGGGCCCTGCCTTCTGTTCTTTGTTGGGGCTTGAGCCACCTCATACAGGTCCCAAAACCCAGTGTTACCAGATTTGCCTGCTACTTTTGGGGTGTGCTCATTTATTAGGGCTAGGGCCTTGGTAATTCTATCAATGTGCTGCTTGCGTTACTTGTGTTTCTATACGGAGCTGTATCTCTCCCTTCTGCAAG
>NW_017728906.1:116057229-116065722 GCF_001723895.1 Crocodylus porosus | reverse complement strand
TCTCTGATTCAGGCTTTCTGTTCTCCATCTCTCATGTAAATGAATAGCCAACTGTTCCCATCTCAGATGCAAATGAGACCTAGGGCAGTTGTTTCACTTTTGTCACCCTTATCTGGAGGGTTTTAGGTGTGTCTCTCGCTGCATCTTAATCAATTTCTGTTTAGGTAGAGTAAGGGGCAGTGCGATTCTTTGTGAGTCAGACAGTCTGTGTTCTGTGTCAGGGTTCCCCAAAAATGTGGAGTTGACAGGTAACACCAGGCCTCACCTTCTGCCCTTTGTTGGGGCTCTGGCTGCCTTGTATGGGTTCCCAAACCCAGGCCCCACCGGACCTCAGCTGTGCTGGTGCCTCCCAGGTGGCCAGCCTCATGATGGATGGGGTTGCAACCAAATGGCCTGGCACTGCTCCCAGGGTTTGGGACACCATACACCACTGCATGCACCGAGTCCTCAACTGCATGCCAAGGATAACAGACCCGAGCCACCACATGCAGGTCCCAGGGTCTGGTGCCCCCATGCATCACTGTGTACACTGAGTGTCCAGGGACCTGGGACGCCTCTTGTAGTTCCCAGGGTCTGCCTCATGCACTGCACTGTGTACTAGCTGGGGAGGTAGCCAAAGCTGTTTGCTGCTTTGGTCCTGCTGAGGGGGTCTTCCACGGCTCTTCTGGGCAACAGCTTCCACCTGCTGGGCAGCTCTCCCCAAGTTTTTCTCACCCCTGCTTGCTTCTCTGTCCCCCCAATGCATCTGTCATGTGCTGGGCACACAGTACCTTTTATTCACTCTGGAGGCTACAACTCTGGAGGCTTGCCAGACCTGTAGAACACAGGCTTCAATCAGGTCTGGGAGGCTCTTCACTCCCACCCTGCCTCATGGAAGGGGCAGGGCTGGCCCCACCCAGCCCTTACCTGATTGGTGGATTGGCTCCACCAATCAAAATGAACATTTTCCAAGCCTGGCCAAGCCCGGCTGGATTGGTAAGTCTGCCACGGGTTAGAAAAAAGGAGCCCTGGTGGCAACACAACGGCATTACTTATATAAATAAGTGTTACAGATGTTGTTTTAAAAGCCCAGGAAGGTTTTTTTTTCCCTATTCATTTTCCACTCATTTCTGTAGAGTAGATCTGTGCACATGAACTAATACTAACACATTTATATCCCCTTCCATACAACCATGAACAAAATCTCTCTCTGTCTCCAACTGGACGGACAAACAGGAACATGAAAAAAACCGAATCATACAATTCAGAGTTGGAGTATTGTTATAACCATGAGAGTCCAGAAAAATATACAAGAAACAAGGGCTGTTTTCAGTTATATCTTTTGTTGAACTAATTCTGGGTCTTCTGGAGAGAGAGGTTTATGTCAAGTATACCAAGGCTATTCAGCAAGTCATTGAAAGAATGTGAAATAGAATTCAGATCTCCAAGGTCAGACTAGCAGGCCATACATACAAAAATCTCACTAGAAAACAGAATGTTCTAATGGTTACATTATTGCAAGAGAAAGAACTTGGCTTCAGTATGTAACTCTGACACAGGTTTCTTGTGTAATTTTAGACCCTTATGCAATGTGTAAAGTTAGACCATTCATTACTGTCTTTATTTCCATTTTAACATAAGATTAATAATACTTGATAATAATATGATGCCTTTGTTTTGATCTCAAAAACTGAGTTAATATGTATGATAGTAACATAAGATGGAGTACACATATGATATTGTGGAAATATATTTATGGATTTTTTTATTGCCTGAATACTGTAAGGCAGATATTTAAAATGCTGTCTATATTACAGGCATCTAAATGTCTATGTTTGGAAGAGAAACTGTACATTAATGAAGCTTGGCCTGGGATGTTTTACCATTTCACATTAGTGCATTAGAGCAAAGCACAATTGCTATATATAATACAGTATTTTAAAGTTACTGTATTATTAAATTAGCACTTGGACAAGCTCAAAGCCATTAAATAAATATAGCTAAATTGGATAAATTCACGTGGCATCTTCTCCATACATTTCCTTAGCTGTAATATATGTTACGCTGTGACTCAGTGGGATTTTAGCTACTACTGACATTTTGAAAAAAGTAGTTAGATAATTTTAATCCTGTGAGTAGGTACTAAGTCCATTAACAATAACAACAACTATTCAAGCACTGTGCTGAAAATGTCCCCTAAACTGATAATGCAGTAGTGATAATGCAGTAAATAAAATATACAGTATGTTTGCCCATAGAAGATAGTACATGATTTCTATTTCTTCATGTATCAGAGGGGATAAAGATATATGATTTGTATATATGATTAGGTTCCCAGTGCAAAGTATTCATATTATTTTGAATTTAAATGAAAAGCTATGCTATTCATGAACATTTGCAAGGACAAATTATCCTTGTCCTCATAGGTATATATATATATTTTTTCCATATGGAATTACTCAATAGCTAACTGAATATAACAAATAATATGCTTTTATGCCCAAAGGAATAACATAAAAAATAACTGTATTTTATGCAATGGGCCATGTGGAGATTAGAACGGAGAGCCCAAATCAAATATGTCAGTAAAGGCATATGAAAAACAAGTTCCTCATTATTTAGTAGACTACTCTTCCATTCATCCACTCACTGACAGCCAAAAATGTCCTACTCAGGAAAGATTTATGCAGAAGAAATAGAGGCACCATGTTAAAGAAGATAGGTGAATATAACTCATTTGTGAAAATTGTACATCACTGGGAAGTATTCAAAAAGAAAAATCCTACCCTACACCATACTGTGGCCATGCTTTTTGAAATAAGGGATTTGGGAGAGGCATTATTCACATGTACCATGTGAGAGGTGTAGCATGGAAGCCAATATGAAATACAGAAATACAATGGCAATGTCTTACCTAGGTGCATGTTCAATCAAGACTGTGGTGTTATATCTGCTACCGTCCATGAGAACTTGAGTATTTAAGTTATGTTAAATTCAAAATAATTGTATTGTATTTCACATTGAAATAAGTGCAAAAGGAAAAAATGTTGCCTTGGCATAGTCATTATAAAGAAAATATGAGAAGAGTTTCATACAACTTCTAACTTCAACTATAAGTGTTCTGGATCTTCATAATAATACATGGTAACAAGTCAGTCTCAACAACTGACTTAATTCTAGTAGAACTTGAAGAGTGCCACTTTTTGAACCATCCCCTACACATTTTAGAATGTCCTGGGTTTTCCAGGTAGGATTGCTACCAAATATCAACATAGACTGATCTACATAATGTTCAGTTGCTGTGGACAGCATGGTTAAATGTGGCAGGGTAGATTATCAGCTGGGAAAAAGGGGTATAGTTACACTAACTGAATAAAATACCTATTCACATCACCAGAGGATCAGGCCCTTCATTTATAGTCTTAGGATGTAGACAGATACAACTCTTCATGTAAATGTGGTTTTAACTGCAAGCATCCAGATACACAAGTCAGTTTAGAGTGGCTTAAATGCCTGGAACCATTTAAAAAATATACCCGGATAATCAAGTCTCATTACAAATCAGTTCTTGGTGAACTAGTTCAGTGCTATCTGTGGACACCAAGCTTTCTGTAAGTAGCATTTGGCTAGACTTTTCAGGTGACCCATGCCCACTGCTCTTTACCTTTCAACATCCCACACCCCTACACAGAAACTAGCTACTCTGGTTCACATCCAGAGCTCTACTGATTCAAACGCTATTGCTTGCACTAGACTGCAGTGTTTCTGGCTGGGGGCAGCTCCACTTCCCTTCCCTCCCCCTAACCACCCCTAAAAGGGAACCCTGGGAGCTGTCAACTCTGAGGGCTGCCCAAGAACTCCATTAATTCCGACAGAAGGAAGCTGTGTAGCTTTTTAAAAGCAGCAGAGAGCTGCTCCCTGATCCCTCATCCACTAGGCCTGCAGAAACGGGGGTCAGGGCAATGCCATTCTCCACTTCCACCTGACCACCCATTCACTTCCAAATCAGCTTGTCATGCACCAAACTCTGGTCAGTTCCCAGAAATTGAAGTACATTGATAAGAGGCTTGGGAAAAAGTGCTCTTTAAAAACTCCAAAAGTTCTGGTAGCTCCAGAACCCTTTGTTCTGTCATATTCCATCACTGAGAACAGTCTTGCACCATCTTCTGTTGAACCCCACTTCAGGTAGTTGAAAGCTGCTATTAAGTACCATCTCAGTCTCCTCTTCTCTAGACTAAATAAACCCAGTTCCCTCTGTCTTTCCTCATATGTCATGGCCCCCAGCTTCCACACCAGTTTGCTGGAATCTCTCCAATTTGCCTGCAACCTTTCTGTTGTGGGGGGCCCAAAACTGAACACAGTACTCCAGACGTGGCCTCACCAGTGCTGAACAAAGGGAAATAATCACTTCCTTTGATCTATTGGCAACACACCAACCAATGCAGCTCAGTATACTGTCTTGCCAAGAAGGGCACACTTCTGGCACATATGCAGCTTATTGTCCACTATAACCCCCAGGTCCTTTTCTGCACAGCTGCTGCCCAGCCAGTCAGCCCCTAGCCTGTGCTGGTGCATAGGACTTTCAGTTCTGAGTGCAGGACTTTGCACTTGTCCTTGTTGAACCTCCCTAGATTCCTTTTAGGCCAATCCTCCAATTTGTCTAAGTCACTCTGCCGGCAGCCTACCCTGCAGCATATCTACTGTTCCCCCTCCCCAGCTAAGTGTCATCTACAAACTTGCTGAGGGTGCTGTCTATGCCATCATCAAGGTTTTGATGAGCAGGGATCCTGGTTTTCTCTGATAACCCCCCCCCCCCAATTTTGGGATTTATAACAGTAACCCAAAATTCACATTTTTCTGTGATTAAAATGAAACACCACTATATCCATATATTAGTATTGTTTCATTTTAATCACAGAAAAAGCTGGATTTTGGGCTACTTTTTCAAATCTGAAAATTGGGAATTTTCTTTTTTTAATCAGAGAAAACCAGGTTCCCTGTTGATGAGACTATTTTACTTAGAAACCTTCGCAGTATACATACAGACACCTCGGACGTGGAAACAATTTCCAATCAGAGACATTCTTGGAACTATGCCAATGTTATGTGTCTCCATAATATCCATATGGAAGATTATGGTACTCATACAAGATACCTTAGACAATATTTCTTCCCTCCCTTCCCTTACAAATTAATGTTGGGACTTATAAAGATTTTAGGTAGATTCTAGGTGAGAAATCACATTTTTCAATCTTCTATACCTTGTCCTTGGTGCAAAGTAGACAAAGGGTACCTGACAGCTATGGTTTGAAATCCAGGGAGAACAACTTGCCATGTCTGTAGGACTTATAAAGATTTTAGGTAGATTCTAGGTGAGAAATCACATTTTTCAATCTTCTATACCTTGTCCTTGGTGCAAAGTAGACAAAGGGTACCTGACAGCTATGGTTTGAAATCCAGGGAGAACAACTTGCCATGTCTGTAAAGATACTGTCTCTTCGAAAGGCATGTACTAATAGCTTGTACGGAATTAGCTGCTAGCAGCTGTTTAGGGGTAGGAGCTCCAAATAGTTTCAAGAGAGATTTCTCCCTGTTATAGCCCTCTCTTAAAAACTGACTACAGCTCCTCTGCTGAACCCATGGATAACATAATGTCCAAACCAGAGAAAGAAACCAAGTCCCTTTTCATTTGCACCTGAAATTAAAATATACAGACTGGTTCATATCTAGAGATGCAACTCTGAAAAATTTAAAGATCAAATTAAAAGTCTGTGTTTGGCCCAATCTGCATTATAGCTGCTGACATTTTGACTCTTAAATCTCAAGTATTGAGACAATAAATTGATTCTGTATATATATATGCAAGGAAGTTATACAGGATGGTAGTCTATTGAAGTTCTCTTCTAAGTAAATAGAAAACTTAACTGATATAAACTAGTTTCCATGAAATACTGCTCCTTAAAGTAGCTCATACTTCTAAAAAGTCGTATTGAATGTTTTCATAATTTCAACACAGTCAATATAAGGAAAAGGTCAAATTGTATGGGAAAAATATATTTATTTTTGACTGCTAGATACTGATTTGTACTAGTTTTCTTCCATTTTGTGACATTTTCCATAATTTCCCTATATGTATATTTTTTTCCACTACTAGATTTCATCTTAGGTTAGATGGGTCTACTCCTCACTGGACAGTTATTATTAGAACTGCATTTACCATATCAACTCCTCAACATAATGAGAAATTGCTGAATGTATGAGGTATATTTGGAGACATAATTCAACATGTTCTATTCAGAAATGCACACATAATCTGGTGAAGAGTATAAATTGCAGACTAAGCCATAAGGCATACACCACACAATTTAATGCATACACCACATATGGAAATGAGTTGTTAAGGATATGACCTAGCCATATTCCCAGAATGACTTCAGCGGCAAACATTTTTGCTCAGTGAAAATATATCCTGCTTAATGGTTTGAAGTCCAGCTGCTGTTGAGAAAACGTAGGTTAAGCTCTGATTCATATTTGTTGCTTAAGATATAGTGTGACCAGAAAGCATTTGGAAATGGTAATGTGCAATTTGGTAATGGATTTTGCAAAGATGATGCACTGTTTTTGGGTCTGTATTCATGTTGCAAAAGAAAAAAAAATGTTTTCTTTCTACACTTGTATGGCTTTAACTTTAGCAAATGCACATCAGCAAGATGCTTTCAGAAATAACTTTTTTTTTTTCAGGGAAACTATCCAAGAAACACATTAGTTGTGACTAGATATGTACACATATGGGTTAGTGATTGAAAAGATGAGAGAGATTGAGAGAGATAAATATAGAAAGAGAGAGAGAGAGAGAGAGAGAGATACATACACACATGTATATTAACATTCTAAAACATAAATATGTTATTGCAGACCCATGGAACTGGATAGTATCAAAATCATGTAAAATAATAATAAATAAAAGATTTCATTTCATTTGGGGGTTGTTTCCCAAGTTCACCACTTAGAAAAATATCTATTTGCAAATAAGTCAACATTTCAAACTGAAATTTCCACACCACTCTCCCTTGTTTTGGTTCTGTCAAAGATCAAACTCTTTGATTTCAGATGTCGGTGGCAAAAGGTCAGATGACAAAGGGTCAGAAGCTAACACAACAAACTCTGTGATTGTAATTTATGCCTCTGTATTAACAGTGTTGCATATACACACCCCTGTCTGTGCCTCATTTCAAATCACTCGAGTTCTCATACTAGAGAGACAAACTAGCCTTGACAATTCAGCACGAGAGATATCGGTACCCATAGTGACCAAATAAAGGTGAAACTACTTTAATGAAGTTGTAAAATTAAATATGCTACACGCACCATCCTGTGACCCAACAGAACCAGTACCACCCTAGTAAAAATAACCCCCCTTTTTTATGAAACCTGAGCAAACAAAGAAAGCACAAGTGCCAACTCATTAATTATTTATAATTGGTGTATAGTAATTGGTCACCTGTGAAAAGTATAACTTCGAAAGAACTTCCGCCCAAAGCACAGAACTGCATATACACTCAAGAAGAACAGATCATGCACGAACATTTCTCTCCGCCTACGTTATCTTTCTGGTGTATCCCCGTTTATCTCTCTATCTCTGACGTTATCTTTCTTATCAAGAGCTCTTAGTAATCTGCAGACTGCAATGGCTTATATGAATCGCTCAGAAGTAACTGTCTTACCCACCCTGTAAATGCTGGGTAACATGATATCTGCATGCTGTAACTGAATCAAAGAATGTGCAAACAGCATGGGAACTGCTTGAGGATACCATATTGGAGTCACGGAGCAAATGCATGCTACAAATTTTTTTTAAAAAAATTAACACAGATCAAAAGAAAGCCATCAAGGTTTAATAGCAAAGGCTATGTCTACATGAGACACTGACTGCACAATCATTACTGTGCAGTCATCTAGTACTTGCATAAACAAGTACTAAAAGATTGTGCAGTAATTGGAGTTACTGTGCAGTCATGCCAAGGAATGGCTTTTTTGTGATGCTGACTGAGCAGTAGCTCATGACTATAGCTTATGACTACTGCACAGTTGTGCTGTGTCACACTTCCTGCCATGTGATGCTACTGCATAGTAGCCATGGGCTACTGCACAGTCAGCATCTCATGTAGATGTATCCAGAGTTGCAGAGGCAATAAGCAAGACAAAAATACTTCTTTCAAAAAAGTGGAAGTCAAGTCCTAATAATGAAAACAAATCAACTCTGGCAAATTGTGAGAGAGGCTATGGACGTCTTTGGCCACGGAGGCCCAACCTCTCCACTGGGGACCACTCCTGGGAAGAAAAATGACTCACCCCGGTTTGGACGAGCGTATGCATCTGTCTCACCTGCCACAACTTGGATGTTGATCTAAGTGTTGGGAGTCATTATTGACCACAAGATGAACATGAGCCTCCAATGCGATGCTGCGGCTAGTAAAGCCACCAAAATGCTGGCGTGCATCCATAGATGCTTCT
>NW_017728906.1:116023809-116056939 GCF_001723895.1 Crocodylus porosus | reverse complement strand
ATTGGATGCTTATCTTGCTGGGATCCTATGACCCCAGCTGACTTCCTGCCCTTTGGGCAGGGGGCTGGACTCGCTGATCTCCCGAGGTCCCTTCCAGCCCTAATGTCTATGAAATCTATGAAATCTATATCGGTCCAGTTGGTCTGGCGCGCACAGTCTGGAAATGAGTCTCTCCTCTTCTTTAGGGTCCCTGGATTCTGAGGGCTCCTCCACCCCTACACCCTCTCCCAATCCACCGCTTGGACTGTCCGACCGGATCGGTCATTCGCTTATGATGTTCCAGGATAACACCGAATAAAACAAAATGAGGTCAACGGAAAGCAAAATCACGGCTGAGGGGACCTATGGTGTACCACCGGCTTCAAATCTCCACCGCAGACCCCAGTGCTCCCCCATCTGCTGAAGATTGGGGAAACCCCCTCGTTTGCTCCGCAACGGGCCGCTCTGCCTGTATCACCAGTAAAGAAAGTAAAAATATAGCAGCGACTCCTGTGTCCCCGGCGTGTACCCTGTTGCCGTCTGCTACGCCTCCGGCCCGTACAGGGTCCTTGCAGCTCCCTGCAGCATTTTGTCCTCTTCAGCCTTGTTGGGGCCACTGCCCTGGGTTCTGGGCCCTGTCATGGAGCCCCGCTTGCCACAGAAGGTCCGGCCGCACCTCCAAGCAGCTCGGATCTGCCGGAGAGTGCTCCCACCGGCGTCAGCTCCGGCGCCTGCTGCTTCCGGATCTGCCGCCTCCCTGCACTGCTCCGGTGCTCCTTTTATGCTGGTCCAGGTCGCTATGGCACCTGCTGCTGCCGGGTCTCTACAGGGGTTAAGTTCCCGCCGCTCACCATGAGCCGGGGCATGTGAGCCGCGCCGCACCGCGTCGGCTCGGGGTTCCTCCGAGCCTGATGCCTTCTTCATCCCCTTACACAAATCAAGTGTAAAACCATAATAAGACAAGCTAAGAAACAGTTATGGGAGAAATTTGCTAGATAACAAAAGATAACAATAAAAAATTATTTAAGTACATTAGAAGCTGAAGACCTGCCAGAAAGTCAGTTAAGTCTTTGGATGATCAGGGTATAACAGGGGAGCTAAAGTATAACAGGGCCATTGCCAAGAGACTAAATGCGTTCTTTGCATCTATCTTCATGGTGGAAGATGTTAAGGAGTTTCCGTCACCAGATCAGCTCCTCCCTAGGGACAAGTTAGTGCAGTTGAACCAAAATGAGTTTTCAATAGACGAGGTCATAGAGGAAATTGATGAACTAAATGATAGTGAATCCCCAGGACCTGATGGCATTCACCCTAGGACCTTGAAGGAGGTCAGATAAGAAATTATTGAGCTCTTAAGTACCATTGAAAACAGTCTCAGTATGAGAGGACTTGAGGGTTGGCTATCTAACGCCAATATTTAAAAAAGGCTTTAGATGAGATGCATGGAACTACAGGCCAGTAAGCCTAACTTCTGTTCCTGGAAAATTGGTAGAAACAATAATGAAAAAACTAACAATTGTTCAACACATGGATGAACATGACTTGGTGGGAAAGAATCAATGACCCCCTTCAGAGCCTCTTAAGTAAAATATGTAGTCATGGGATTACAGAGGAAGTCCACATGTAGATTAGAAATTGGCTTAAAATAGAAAGCAAAGAGTGAGCAGAAATGGTCTGTTTTCATGATGGAAAGAAATAAAAAACAGTGTTCCCCAGGGATCAGTTAACATATAAATGAGCTGGAAATGGGGGGTGAGTACCAAGGTTGCTAAACTGAGTGAATGGGCATCTAAATGGCAGATGAAATTCAATGTAAATATGTGTAAAATAATGCACCTGAGCAAAAATAACTAAAATTATTCCTACACTATGATCGGCTCTACATTAGCTGTCACTGTACACAAATTATTGTGGACTATTTGATAAAAAAACTTCAGTTCAGTGTTCAGCAGATGATAAAAAGGCAAAAAAAAAAAATTAGGGCTTATTAAGAATGATTTTTTAAACAAACATAAAGTATCCCCCCATTATAAATCTATGATTCATTCTCACCTTGAAGACTGTGCCCTATACTGGTCCCCATATATCAAAAAGGATGTAGAAGAAGTGTAGAAGGTACAGAGAAGGGCAACAAGTATGTTTAGTAGGGCTGTGCAAAATGGCTCCATTCCATTTCAACTTGAGTTTCAAGAGTTCCAAGGAACAGTATTTTGTTTCAAATTTTGTTTCGATTTGTAACAGCTGTTCCGTTTTGCTTCATTGAAACAATGAGGCTGTTTCAATGTTGTTTTGACATTTTGCCCATTAGCTATAATAGGGAAGCTTGAAACAGCCTTTCTTATCTGGAAGGCAGATCAGGGCTGCGGGCCCCTGATCTGCCTGCCAGTGAGGGAGGGAAGCCGCCTGGGACTGGGGAAGGGAACTGAGCCTGACTGCCTTCCTATGATTGACTTCCTGCAGCCTAGCATCAGAGGAAAGGGAGAGTCAGGGCTGCACTTCTGGATACTGCTGGGAGCATGACCCTGGTTCTCCCTTGTCTCCCTCCACCTCCCTACTGGCTTTGAAATGCAAAACATTTTGAAACTTTCAAAGCATTTCAACTAGCCTCATTTTGTTTTGAGGCTGTTTCAAACCCCTTCATTTTGATTTGATTTCACTGTTTTGAGCTTGAAATAAGTCAAAAGAGTGTCGACTCAAATCAGCTGGCGAAAGTTCGCACAGCCCTAATAATTAGTGGTATTGAAGGACTTTCATGTGAAGAAATTAGCTAATTTTAGAAAGAGATGCTTGAGGAGGGACATGTTAAGGGTTTCCAAAATACTAAATGGTGAAGAGAAAGTAAAGGGTTTTAGTATTTACCCAGTCTCACTATACATGACTAGGGATTATAAAATGAAATTAATAGGCAGTAAGTTTAAGAAAAGGAAGTTCTTTTTCACACATGTAATTAAAGTGAGGAACTCATTGCCACCCAATGTTGTGGAAGCTAACAGTTTTGGCAGATTCAAAATGGAATTGAACAAATTCCTGGAGGAAAGGGGCATCTGTAGCTACTGAGCATGGGAGTTGGGGATACAGTCTCTGAATCAGAACTCCCTAGACCTTAAATGCTGAAGGCTGAAAAGAAGAGAGGAACAGTGAAAAAAGCCCCAAGTCATATCCAGCTCATTCTCCCTTTCAACATTCATTCTCTCCTAATGTATGATTCAAGATAATTGGCAAAATGGACCTATGGTCTGACCCAGTAAATGGCAATTCTTATGTTTTTGCATTTTTATTGTAATCAGGCATCATGTGCTATGCCTTGCTATTGGTTTTGAATTCATGGCAACTCTGAGTTGGTCAAACTACATTTTCTGGTTCCAGATGAAAGTTTAAATCAACTGTTCATTATCACAGTCAAATTACTTTCATCATTAGGTAGCTCTCCCCACATTTCCTGCCTGCATCACTTCCCTGAACCAGACAGCCACAGAGAGCCCTAGAAAGGACTTGGCTCTGGGGAAGGGATGCAGGCAACCTGTGAGGGTGCAGACAGGACCAGGCAGCCAACCTCAGCTGGCTCAAGAGTGTTGAGACTGGATGATGTGTGCAGCAAGTCCTAGCCAATTCTAGCCAGTTGGCCACATACCACTGCATACCATGTCCCCAGAGAACTGACCCTGACCTCTCAGCTCTAGCCACTGAGCTACTAGCAGGTAGGACTGTGCGAAATTTTGCTGAATGTTTTATTTTGATGCTTTTTTTTTACTTATTTTGAGCTTGAAATAGGAAAATTGAAATGAAATGGGCTTTGAAACAGCCGCAAAATGAAATGAGGGCAGTCAAAATGTTTCAAAAGTTTCAAAATATTTTGAGTTTTGAAGCTGAAGCTGGACTTGCCTGCAGGGAAACAGAAAGTAAGCAGAGGGAGAGGAGGGAACCAGTTACCAGATTAGCCCATCACTTTGGGGTGTGCTCATTTATTAGGGATACATGTCTTTGTAATTCTTTCAATGAGCTGCTTGTGTTACTTGTGTTTCTGTACGGAGCTGTATTCCTCCCTTCTGCAAGTCCTCACCCCATATGGAGCTATCTTGCAGGACTCAGTTTTAATGGTACTGGGTTTTTTCCAGTCACCAAATCAATTATACACACGAACACATACAGATAACCGTCTGACTCAGCTGGGTTGATCAGCATGGACAGGTTGACACCCTCATATGCCAGGAATTAGTTCATTAAGGTAACAATAAAATGTAGTCAGACACAAGCACACAGGTGAACAGAATGCCTCTGAATCCAGCTGGGTGTCCAGCTGACAGCCTCATGGGCCAGCATTCAGTTCATTAGGTCACGTCTGAGCCAAACTGGGTCAATCAGCCAGTACAAGCTGATCCCCTTCATAGATTTCATAGGTTTCATAGACATTAGGGCTGGAAGGAACCTCAGAAGATCATCAAGTCTAGCCTCCCACCCAAAGGGCAGGAAGGCAGCTGGGGTCATAAGATCCAAGCAAAATAAGCATTTAATTTCCTCTTGAAGGTGTTCACTGTAGGTGCTTAAACCACCTCTGCTGGCAGACTGTTCCAGACCTTGGGGGCTCAGACAGTAAAGAAATTCTTCCTTGTGTCCAGCCTGAAATAGTCTTGCAGTAGTCTATAACCGTTCGACCTCGTCATCCCTTGGGGCGCTCTGATGAACAAACATTTACCCAGATACTGGTAGTCACCCCTGATAAACTTACAGGTGGCCATCAGATCACCCCTAAGCCTGTGCTTTTCCAGGCTAAAGAGCCCCATGGCTCTCAGCCTGTCGTCGTAAGGTCTGTCGTCGTAAGGTTTGTTCATGCGCGTGGCTCTTCTCTGGACTCTCTCAAGCTTCTCCACATCCTTTTTGAATTGTGGAGCCCAAAACTGAATGTGTTATGTATTTCAAACTCAGCACATCCCAATCTTTTTCCCTCACTGTCCAAGTAGTGATAGCTTCTTGATGAGCAGACCCCACAGTATTTCTGGGCTTCACAGGGATCTTTGGCTTAGGTGAAAGAAGCATTACTGCAGAGCAAGTGGGGAAGGAAAGTACAGAAGGAAACATACACCTGGTTACTACCAGTTTGACTATAAAAGTTATTTATTGATAAGTATATGGAATGTATAATGGTACTAGTAATAATAGACATGCAAAGGAAAACAAACACAAACAATTTCAATACTACCCTGGTTTCACTAAGTATTTTGGCAAACTTAGACCAAGTTCAACTAATACAATTCAGGTTCAGAAATCTATGCCTAGAGAGAAAAAGAGAAAAAGAGAGTGAGAGCTGGGTACTCACCAGTCCAAGGCACTCGGGTTCCAATGCTGACAGGAAAGTTTTTAGCTCAGTCCTTGAAGGGAGACGATCTGTTTCTTCCAGCTTCTCGGGAACAATAGCAGATGGTGGCAGAGAGATTTCTTCTCCTGAAGCACAACTTTGCTGCTTTTTTACAGATTTTTATACCTTTAGTTCAGCTTCTTCAAAGAGTTCTTTTAATAGTGTAAACAATTATCTTTTCTACTGACAAGGGGTTATCTGGTTTGGAACATCTCAAGAAACTGATTAACAATCAGGAAAAACATACGTTTTTAAGTAGTAACTAGACATTTAGGAGCCAGCTTGAAATTCTTATGGATAGCAATATACTGGATGGGATACCATATTGTTTCTTCAGAAACAATAAATAGCTTGCAGCATCAGGGTTTTGTATTTTTACCTGTTGTGACTAGGCCTCAACTTAGCATAACTTTTCCAGATCTTACTGTAGTCTTTTAACAAACTAAGGGGATTACTTGAAGTGTTCATAAACTTTGTGGGGAGGACATCTACCAGTCATCCTGGGAAAAGTACGATAGCATTTGTGCCGGGCTCCAACCGGCTGGATGCTGTGATGAACCCTTAACCATTGTTCAGATGTTGCCCTTATGCCCTCTTGCCTCAGCATTCCCTAACAATCGAGTTTAAATAGGCCTCCCATAGTGGGCCTGGGGAATGTATGGCCTGAGTTGCCTATTAAACTTTACTTCTGCTTAGTTCCAGTTAGACAAAGTGCGTGTGAGGAAGGTGGGGAGTCCTTTGTAAATCCAGATTAGAATTGGTCCAATAAGTGCTGATCTGGGTGTGTGTAAATGTGGAATGATTAGCATTTTGAGCACAGATTCCCCATCATGCAGTCCTCCCCTGATTTTCTAATCCCAGAATTCAGTGCAGTTCTTGCCTTAGAATCTCTGTTCTCTATTCTGAATGCTAATGACGGTGCATTCCTCTCCCATCTCCCATTTAAATGAGTTGTCATCTGGTTCCATCTCAGATGCAAATGAGACCAGGGGAGTTGCTCCCTTACCTGGAGGGCTTTAGGTGTGTCTCCCACTGCATCTTCATTGTCTTTTGTAATCAGTTCTTATTCAGGTAGAGGAGGGCAGGGGGAATTCTTTGTGAGTCAGACAGTCTGTGTCCTGTGCCAGGGTTCCCCAAGAACATGGAGCTGAGAGGTAACAGGACTGCTCTGACATTGATTGTGTGTCACTGGCCAGTGACTGTGATCCTTCCCTGAGGTCCCTTCTAATTCCAGTGCTCTGGGGAAGGAATGGAAAAACATCATAAAAAGCAGCAGTGTTTGAACCAAGCTGCTTTCTGCCTTGGGGGTCAGTTACTGAGCTGTCTTCCAGAAGCTCAGCAGCAGTAGACAACAAAGGCTACCATTCATTTCCTACTTGCTAGCCTAGCAAGTGGGATTCAGCAACACCTTCTACTTTAGTTTCTATACCCTTTTATTTTATTATATTATTGATTGATTATTTTCAATATATTCTTCCCCCCAAATCCTCTTTTTATTTAGTCTATTTTGATTCTTTTCAAATCTGTGCTTTCTCTCAGTGTGTATTGCATTTACTGTGCAGGGAAGCACAGCATATATTGCATATTATAATATATAATTTATATAGGAAAACACATACATGCATTTTTATATTTTATTTTATTTATTACATGAATACATACATACAAACATACATGCATTACATAAATGCACAAAGATACAATTATCTTTTCAACATATATTACATAAATCAGATGGATAACATTACAGAAGAAGAGACAGATTTTCCAGCACACCAAGACAAAGACAAGACATTATGAAACACCATGAAGCATGCTGGAAAGGCAGCTGGCAAGCCTTCAGGGAGTGGTAGAACAGGGGGTAGAGGGACTGGTGTAAGTCCACCACCAACACACAGACTGAGACACAGCCTCTTTGCTACAAGAAGCAGGCATGAAGCTTCCACTAGTTGTACAGGTATCAAGGGGAGGGGAGCAGTGCCAGCGCCACTGACTGTGCCTAAGTCTCCATCCCCTCCAAGAGCATCAGGCACCACCCCCCACCATGACAACAAGCAGCAGCTCCAGCATGACAGTCTCCTCTACCCCATTTCACTTCCCATATTGAGCCTTCCAGTGCCAGAGGAAAAGCTGGAGCTGGATCTGAGTGCCACAGCAGGGGAAATTCTGGGGAAGGTGGGGGAATCAGCTGAGTTTGTACTCCACACTGCTCAAGTTTCCTCTAGAGTCAGGTCTCCTTCCCCAGAAGGTACTTCATAGGAGGCTGAGGTAGAAGATGTGGAGGCAAACACCTCATCTGAGTCCACTCCTCCTGTTGTTGTGCCTCTGCCTGCTAAGGAGGGGAAGATTGCGTCATCCATACAAGCACCCACACCCCAAAAGTGAGCATGTAGTGTATCTGGGATCATTTTGAGCTGACAGATGATCCCACATATGCTATCTGCAAGCACCACTCCCTTGCCCTTGCTCCTTCTCAGCCTGGCACCAGTGGGAGCATGCCCAAAGGGAAGTCCCCCTCTCACTCCAAAGCCCCTGTCCCCACAAATCAGAGGCAGGCCACCCTGGAAACGTGGGGGAAAAGTGGACAGAAAGTGGGAAGCATTGCAATGGTGAGTGAGATCCCTCAGAGTATTGGGGAGATGCTTTCTGTGGATGAACAGCCCTTCTCCTTAGTTGAGTGGCCAGGTTTTAGGAGTCTCATGGTGCTCATGGCCCAATCATACCAATTTCCTGCATGCACCACCTTCAGCAGGATGGTAGTGCCCTCCCTGTAAGAGGCATTCAGGGAGTACTTGAGGGAGGTGCTGCACAAGGCAGGTCCACAGGTGTCCTTACTCTTCACCTCAGACATCTGGAGCATCTGGGGTGAAGATCATGCTTACCTCTCCCTCACAGGGCACTCGTGCAACCGGTCAGGCCATTGGTGGTCTCTCCTTCAACCAAGGTGATGGATGAGTCCCACATGGCAACAGAGATCATGGGAGCCATGAACTGCTTGGTGCAGAGGT
Organism: Crocodylus porosus; assembly: GCF_001723895.1. NCBI lineage: Eukaryota > Metazoa > Chordata > Crocodylia > Crocodylidae > Crocodylus > Crocodylus porosus. Next base: position 116,048,599 of record NW_017728906.1, on the reverse strand, counting down.
GGCTCATTGGGCAGGGAGAGATCACCCATGGGTTCATGGTTACTGACCATGAGGTTAGTATGGTCAAGGTGGTCCATGATGCCAACTTTGTTGGCATCTTCTGTGTGGCACACAAGTTCCATCTCATTGTCAGGGACACTTGGGAGGGGGACAGGGCTGCTGGTGACAGTGACAGCACTGCCAGCAAGCTCATTTCCAAATGCAAGAAGGTGGCAGGCTACTTCCACCAGAGCACCAAGGATGACAAGATGCTGTGGGATAAACAGGCAGAACTGAACATCCCACAGCACAAAATCATGCAGGATGTGGAGATTTGGTGGAACTTCATGTACCTGATGTTCAAGAGGCTGGTAGAGCAACAGAAGGCCATCTATTAGGTGGCCTTGTTCTGGGTGATTGGGATCAGTGGCCCACTTAACAGGGCTGAGTGGCAGATCTTGGTGGTTCTCAAGCCCTTCCTTGAGGGCACCGAGACCAAAGGTGCAGACCCAAGCTGCCTTATACAGCCTCCAGGGTCCTGCCCTCCACACCAGGCCAACCAGCACTATTGCACTTCTCAGTGGTGCTGCTGTGGGCTGCACCACTCATTGCTCTCCATCTCGCAACAAGAATGGGTCTTCAGGCTCTTCCGGGGCTGCTGCATTCACCCCACTGGCAGCTCTCCTTAGCTCTTCTTTAGCTCATCTTCCTTCTTCTCTATCCCTCACAGCAGTGTGTGTGTGCCAGGAATGCTGTTCTTTTATAGCCTCCAGAGACTCTGCCCCTAAATTGCAAAAAGGACCAATCCTGGTGAGGCGCAGTAGGGTTCTCAACCAGGTCCAGGCTTTTTGTCTCACCCTGAGCAGGAGCAAGGCAACCTCTCCTCCATCACCTCCTGATTGGTGGGAAACTCCCACCAGTGGCTCAAAGCCCTTTCAAGTTGGTAAGCTGGACTGATACCGGGATGCCCGCCATACTCCCACCCATGGAACTCTTCATCATCCCTGGTGAGGGGCATATTCCTCAGGCCCAAAAAGTACTGGGTCCATGGGGTGGAGGTGGGCACTTATTTATTTGCCTGCTGTAGGCTGTGATACCTTCCGGAGCAACACTGGGAGAGCCTGTCTCCCTTTTCCCTTCTAGACCTGGGAAGCCTTGACCCTCACTCCTGGGCCTGGTGCTGTTCCACATGCTTATTAGTTATTAGGGCTGTGCAAAGCTTCAGTTTCTGATTCAATTCAGCAGAGAATTGCCCCCATTCAGCAGCCAATCTCTGAATCAAAAGATAATCAGGAGACCCTTTATTCTCTCCTAATCAAATTGGAACCCTCCAAATTGATTCGGAGAGTTTTGTAATGTTTTGATGATTCAGACATAGACACAGCTTTAAATGTTTTTCTACATACCTCAAGGTACCAGGCAGCTCATGACTACTGAGATGGTGGGGCAGATGGAGCATTTGGTTGAATTGAATTGGGACAGTGAGTTGACTCAATGAATTGAACCACTGCTCCCAATTCAGGCTGTATCCAAATCCAAATTGAATATGGCCCATTTTTCACACCCCTATTAGTTATTTGGATGTGGACATAGAAAGCTTCTGGAGCCAGTGTGCAGATGGCATGAAATGGGGAAGGATCCCAAACACATTGGAGGAAAAAAGTGCAATTTAGTAGGATCATGACAGGTTGAAAAGCTGGGCTAGAGCTGACTGGTTGTATGGTGCTATCCCTGAGAAAAATATTTAAATATATGAATAAGAAATGTCATATGAGGCCTCTGGCAGGGCTGGGGGGGGGCAGGGGGTTGTGGGTTAGGAGAGAAGGGAACTAAGGGAGGAGCTGAGGACTCTGGATTGTGAATGTGGGTCACAGGCAGTACCAGGGGGCTGTGGGTCAGGAGTGAGGGGCACCAGCATGGATGGGGGGTAAGCAGCTGCAGGTCTGGAGTGAGGGGCACCATCATGGCCCAGGGGGCTGGGTACTGCAGTTTGGAGAGTAAGGGACACTGACAGGGCTGCAATCAATGGGTTGGGAGTGAGGGGCAGGACCAGGGCTGGGGGAGGCTGTGGCTTGGGATTTTGGGGGCCACGAGGGTGGGAATGGGGGACTGTGGGTTGGGAATATGGGTCACTGGTAGTGCCAGGGCACTGTAACTCAGGAGTAATGGGGACCAGCAGGGACTGGGAGTGAGGGGCTGTGGGTCAGGAGTGAGGAGCACCAGGGTGGGGGCAGGGGACTGTGGGTTAGGAATGCAGGTCACTGGCAGTGCAAGGGGCCTGTGGGTCAGGAGTGAAGGGAACCAAAAGGAATGGGTGTGGGCGGCTGTGGGTTGGGAATGAGGGGAACCATCAGGGCCCTGGTGGGCAGGGTACTGCAATTTGGTGAGTAAGGGGCACAGGCAGGGCTGGGGTCAGTGGGTTGAGAGTGAAGGGCAGCAGTAGGGCTTAAAGGGCTGTCTCTTGGCAGTCAGGGGCAACAGAATGTGCAGAAGCAAGGCCACCCTTCAGGACTGGCCATGTAAACACTCCTTTGAATTCCATCATTCATGACAGGAAATTGGCAGTATACAAATACATACATATATATATATACACACACGCACACACATATATATAAATATATACATACATATATACATATGTGTGTGTGTATAAGTGGTTCATTTTAATCATGGAAAAATGTTAATTTTGGGGGGGTTATGTATCTGATTTTAATTTTTTTATCAGAGTAATTTAAAAAAATCAGGCAGTAAATAGATTGAGTAGGGAAGATGTGGACTCTCCATCACTGACTGTGCTCAAAAATAGGTGGAAAAATCAGGCAGTGAAATAGACTTCCTGGAGAAAATGTGGACTCTTCATCACTGAAGGTGCTGAAAAAGGTTGGAAAAACATTGGTCAGGGATGATGTAGGAGTAGCTATGCCTTTGATCTACTACGGGTGTTTCCCACATTTCTGGGTTTTCCTAGTTGCCACAAGTCCCCAGAATGGATCTTTTTCCCTCTTCTTCTGACACTGTGTCAGGTTTGGGTTTTTTATTTGTTTATTTTGTTTTTAAGCCTTCCTCAGAGTCGTTGCATGTGGGCTACAGCCAAGGCTGGGGATATAGGCAACACGTAAGGGGGACGTGGGGGGTATGTGCCCCCCTGAGATTGGCCCTCACTGGTCAAGGACTGTGGGGGGGTATGGCTGATGCCCCCCCTGAGATTGTGAGGGCACCAAGGGAAGCACTGGTAGCACTTCTGGTTTTGCCACCAGCATTTTGGTTCCGGTGGCGATCGATCGCTGGTGGCCCCCCAGTATCAGGACGCACCAGTCGCTCATGGCTGAGGAGTTTGACTGGGGTGTGCCAGTACTCCTGATGAGACTTAAACCTAAAGATTCCTAGCTAGAAAGTTTTTTCCCTCCCTTCAGGGTGAGACTGATCACCATTTTTAGGGACTGGAAATAATTTTACTTTATGGTTGGATTGGTATGAACAGTGGGGATTTCTGCCTTGCACTCTAGGAAGAGGATGTGACTCTCTTCCTTAGACCTCTTGAAGGTATTTTAACAATCTTTGCAGCAGCCAAATATTAGTTACCATTGTCCCCCTGCTTTAGCCATGGCACATTAGGGTATTATGTCTTTTGGTTGTTTTGGGGTTGACTATGTAGTTTAGCTACTATGTTAGAAAATAGATTTGTGCGGGATGATTTGAAAAGGGATGATTCTCCCTCCTGTAAAGACTCAGACTAGGTAACCTTTGGACAACCCTTCCAGCCTGACATTTTTATGATTCTTTGATTCTATTTTTTGCTTTGGAGTTGGGGAGGGGTAGTTTTCCTTTTTGTTTTTAAAACAGGAAATCATTCTGCAAGATAGTGGTACTTTTTGTGTTTTGCCTAGTATCCAATATTCCATCGCAAAACAGTTTTGATAGAAAATGTTCAAATTGACTACATTATGTGGTACGAAAATGATGTGACTGAACTGAAGTCAATATGCTTGAGAACACTAATCCTTTTATTCTTCCAAGAGAACAGGGCCTATAGGACATCACCACCTCTAAATGTTCTTCTTTATAGATCAAGATGTTCTGATTACATATAACTTGTTTGATGCTTTCTCTTAGAGGACTTGCAAAGACGATTATGAGTCTATATAAGGTTTGAAGTTGTTTTAAGAAGTTGTGATAAAGTTGGAAAACATTCATACTGAGACATACAAAATATGATCCCTTTCATCATGCAAATGCTTGGGTAGCAATAGGAAATAACTTTGACCATTTTCAAAAACAGTGACCTAAATCATTTTGACAAGCACTACATGTGCTGAGAATATTTTCAAGGGAAAAATCACCATGGGCTATTTCAACATTCAGCAACTGTTTATTGGCAAACACAGCAAGACAAAAGGTTAGTACTCTATGATGATGAGAAACTGAACATTTAGGCACATTGCCTGTGCAAGACTTTAGGATGATGTAAAATTTATTAAAGGGTAAACTTGTTTCCATGTTCTTTTAACATATATTTATGCTATAGATATTGTCTCTTTATTTTTTTAAATGTTAACTTAATGGAGTTACAATAATATAAATACAATATTGCATCTTGTAAATAGCTGATATAGTATGTTCTCAAATGCTAGGATAAATAACTGTTCTTTCAATATTCAAATGTGTTTCCTTTGTTTTTCTCTATAGGAGAAATAAATAATCAAAACCAAATGTAATCTAAAGAAATCTTATTGTGGCTTAGTAAGAATTCAATACTAAATCATTTTAGTTGACAATAACTCCTATTTGTTACAGGTCAGTGTCATGTATTCATATAAAAATAATGTTCTATGAGTCAAGAAACTAATATATTTCTACTTTGTTTCCAGGAATCTTAGGTCAGCAAGTTCACAGTTAATGAAATGTAGTTGAATGTTTTATTAGATTCTTATCCATTTCAAAGGTAAAAATAATTTGCTTTTTTTTTCTATCCTTATATACAAAGAAATGATTGTTTTCTTTTTTTCAGTGCAGCTAGAACCTAGTCTGTTTTATCAGTGAAAGTAGGTACATTTTCAAATCCCATAAAGAGCTGTGAGTATGATTGGCCAAAACTACAGAGATACTGAATAACAATTCCATAGAATAAAAATCATTTAAAAAAAATTTTCTAGCATCAATTTCTTCTATAAGCTTTGTATATTTTTTGTTCCTGAGGTTCTGTGTCTACATTTGGGCCAGAGTCTATTCCACTTATTAGATGTTTAAGTGACTTAGGCCATGCTTATGTGTTACATTTGCAGCACTAAATAAGTCCTTGTGGCCCTACAAAAAGCCAACCTATAGTCTTCAAGCCATTTACAGCACTACAAAGATGCTGAAAGTGCTACAAAGTAGTAGTACTTTCAACAGGAACATCTCCATTTTTGGAGAAATGCTATATGTGAAGTGCTGCATAGAGTCCCAGTGCAATTGCATGTAGTATCTCAGGGGTCTCTAGGACCCTCAGTATCCCAGAGTCCTCTAATATCTCTTCCCTCCTCCCTCTCTTTGGAAACCTGCTGGCGTCTTGCTGTGACCCAACCAGCAGAGCTGGAGCTCTGATGACCACGTGGCTGTCCCCTACTTAGTTCTGCAAATCCAAAAGAGTCCCTGTTCCGGTTTTTGTAGTGAGAAGCCCCACCCCCATGGTAAGAATCCCAGCAAAAGCTGTTTTTTCTGGCTGTGGAAACATGGTGACACTGGGCATGTTTACATGAGACATTTACTGTGGAGCAGACTAATTACCTCTGCAGTAAATGACTTGGCATCTATAAGTGCAGCTCTATTAGGCTGCAGGAAACTAATAAACTGTGCAGCAAGTTAATATTTATGAATACAAGTACTATCCTGCTGTGGAGTTTTTTTTTTATATGCAGCAACACACATGAAAATACTGACCTGGCTGGCTGGGGCATGAGAGTGCTTCAGTGCAGGGGCTGCCTGCTGGCTAGCCCTGCACTGGAGTAGCCACAGAACACTAAGCATGATTGGAGTAGCCATGGGCTGGCAGGCTGACTCCCCAGCTCCCTGCCAGCCAGGGCTGCTTCAACAGTTCAACATGCTGTGGTCCCAGGTGCACGTGTAAACACAGCACCCATGTTTGTATAGCTGTGTGTATGGGGATTGGGGCTTGAAAGTATTCCCATCAGCTGTTGCCACAGGATAGCAATAGGTGGTGGCTGTATCAGTGGTAGTAACCACAAATCAGGCTGATCAAGTGAGAGATGCCAGCTGGAGACAGCTGAATCAGAAAGGCACACCTCCCTGCCCCAGCTGCTTCATTGACAGGTTCCTACTGTGTGCAAGGGGAAACCCCTTTCACTCACTGGCTGATTAACTCACTTTTGAGGTGACTTGCAGCTCTTTAGCCAGAGGGCTTGAACACTTGTACACACCCAGACTGCTACATTTTGTATTGCTATAAAGTATTCAGACATTCTGTAGCACTACAAATGAATGCCTCTGCATACCCTTAGGCACTTAGGTAGAATTCTGTTTTGCCCTCCCCTAAAAACAGTAAGTACAAATGGTGCATTATCCACCTGCTTGCTATTGGCTTGCCTTTCCATCTTAAGGGTAAAATGCTGATGTATTAATGAATTGTCAGGGATAGAACAGGGTGGAATATAATCACACTTAAGTGTATGTCTATTTAGGTACCCAATAGGTTGAATTGAATCTCCCCTTATTTACTTATAACAGTATGTTTGTATATTTCCCATGACTTCACACCATTTCATTAGCATGATGAAATTTCCTATCTTTTTATTTTATATATAATACTGTTTTTTTTAAGTATTGACAATTAAGTTTGTATCATGATAAACAAAAAACCCTTTAAAAATAGGATTTATAACATATAGTAGTCCTGTCCGAAATTTCACCCAGTGTTTCATGTCAAAGCTATTTTGATGGGTTTCAAGCTTGAAACACCAAAATAAAAATGAAACAAAAGCTTTGAAACAGCTTTGAAATGAAACAAGGGCACTCAAAATGTTTCAAAAGTTTTTAAATGTTTCAGTTTTCAAAGCCAGGCTTACTTGGCTTCAGCACCAGTCCCAGCAGCAGCCTTCTGTTATACAGCAGGCAGATCAGGAGCCTGCACCCCCAGGAGGAGCCCAGAACAGCCCCCACAGTTCTTCTAGGTGAGCCCCCAGCCTCCCTGCCATATGACAGGAGGCTGCGGCACCCGTCCCAGGTGGCAATACCAGCCTCCTGTCATCTGTCAGGCAGATAAAGGGCTCACCTGTACCCCCGGGAAGTCTGTGGGGGCTGGGTGTGTAACAGCTTATGGGCAAACAACGAAACAACATTGAAAGAGCAAAACAGTTTTGATGAAACAAAATGGACTTGAGCTTTTGAAATGAAATAAAACTCAAAATGAAATACTGGTCCATCGAGGCATTTAAATGGAATTGGAAGTGGAACAGCGCTCTTTTGCATAGTCCTAACATATAGTCATTTTAGTATCACCACCATTTTCCAATAAATATTTGCTCTACTAATCTAAATCTATAAATTTTCAGACTCCTTAGGACATCATCCTTCTACTCTGACCCAGCAGACAGCTGTAACATATAAATAGCCATCAGCTTTAAATAATTAGCTTTAAATTATATTGAATATATACAGGAAATGACAAGTTAATTATGTAGGCATCATAATCTTAAAATATAATGTGATTAATATTCTGGTACCTCTATGATGATGTGTGGAATCACAGTTTTTCATTAAATGTTTGCTCTTAGGAAAAACAATACATTGTAGGCGCATCTACACCAGATGCTAACTACACAGTCTGGTGTAATATTCCCTTCTGTGATGCTCTTTTTGAAGATGGTCCACTAACATACAGTGCTGATATGCTACTGTGCAGTATTATTAGGCTACTGCACAGTAGCATCACTAACATGGTGTTCCAGTTACTGCACATTCATTTAGTTTTTGATTATACAAGTATACGCTCAGGGTATACCACTGAGCATTAATGAATGTGTAGATGTGCCCTGTGAGTTCTAATGGAAAATCACAGAGTTCCTTATGCAGCTGGGATGACATTTTTGTCTTTTCTGAATGCACTCTGATTTGGTGAATTACATGACATATTTTGGATGTGTAAGTTTCTGAAAAAAAAACAAAAAAAACCCCAACCACTTTCATGCACAAGTTGGCGATCTATTTTGAACACATAGCTCTAAATACATGCCTAGTGATTGATGGTCTGGCAACAGAATTAGAAACATAATCCCACCTATTTTTCCCAAAAAGCTAGGCAAGGACACTCACATGTGAAGTTGAAGGGCCTGGCACCACCTCACCTAAAGGGGATTCCACCTAAGTTACTCTCATTTCGTAATACAGCACCCTAACCAAAAAGCATAAGCCAGCCATTTTCAAGACCCTTCTCTAGCACTTCTTTTGAAACTGTCCCCTTGGTAAGCCACAAATAAGAGATTGGAGGAACATAAGTGAATCCAGGAGCAATGGTGCAAGCCAGTTTGTGTTGGCCTAGAAGCGGGGGGCCTTAGGTTTGGCTTAGCCCCTAGACTCCAGTGGGGAAGAAGGTTCCCACTTATACTGTCATTTTGTTTCTAATGATTATGTTAGTGGACCATCTTCAAAAAGTGCAGAGAAGGGAATAATGCCTGACCCGTGGTACAGTGTTCACACTGCTGGGCTGGAATGCAAATGAGGCCCTTGTTCAGTTCCTTCCAGCATCCCATGTGAGCGCCCAGCTCAACCTGCAGTGATTAATGTGTTATGCTAGGAAATGAAAGAGGACATCTTTTAAATCTTCAGCTTCTTGAGTGAATGCTATAGCCACTGAGGTATGGGTTTTTTCTTACTCCTGAGTCTGTTTGTAGTCCTGGTTTTTGGATTACTCCAGTTTTGGACATCTGAGGGAGTAAACATGCACAAGAGATATGAATATGAGTCCCAGCTGCTATTTTGCATGCTCAGTCAGTTTGGCAATGTAGTTATTTATACATAGCTATCTAGGTGCATGAAACTGATTCCATCTTATGTCTAAGTGGGTTTTGGGGATTTACATTACCAAAAGCTGCCAGGTTGACATGCAGATGTAGATGCACAGGTATCCAGAAAATAAAAGAATGTTACCCATAATGAATGTGTTTCCACACAAAATGAAATATATCATGGCCAAAAAAACCACTGCCTCTCCTTTTACATCTACACATTTTCTTTTGACTGCAATATGCACACAGGGGAAAAGCTAGCTATAGAACTGGGTAGTCAACAAAAGAATAAAAAGGTCAAAGATCACCTAAATCTTTTGTTTCCCTTTTGTGAGTGCTGCTAAATTAAAGATCCTCATTCCTCCAGCTGAACTCCATTAATTCCAGGGCAAAGGAACTGCAATTGGCTATATACTTCCTTGTTCCCCAGAAAAACAGGGAGCTGTTTAAGACCTATATTTATAGCATAAATCAGTGCCCTCTCAGGACTACTCTAACCTAAATCAAATTGTCATAAACCCAATGGGACTAATATGATATCCAAAAATCACCAGAGAATATCATTTTCTGAACATGCCTTTTTTTAATGTTACTTGCCCATGTTAGTTTTTTCTTCCAGGCAAGGGAAACTGTATGTTTGGATAAATGAATGTGATGATTCCTGGGGGTTCATATAGCATATGCACAGTAGCCTAACTGAAGGGAGAAAGTGGGGCATCCACTGACAGTGCTACTTTTGTAGTGAGGGACAAAAGCAGCCATTGCCCCAGCAGCAGTTCTATGCACCACCACAGGTGGCACAGGAGGAACTAAAGCTGTCCTGGAGGCTGGAACAGGTACTTTGTCCACAGAGCTTTGCTGCTACCAAACAGAACATGAGAAAAATAAGACAAAACTCTGATATTTGCATTAAAATAAGGGAAGCATATGGAACAGGGGAAAAGCATTTAAAATAAAAGATAATACCACTATTGTCACTTAAAGTTTTTTATTTTGTTTTAGGCATGTTCTTTGAGTCTTGGCTTTCCATGTTTAAAAGTCTCTGCAGAATCTTTGCTTATTGTAAAAGAAATACTAATGGAAAAAAAAACAAACCTTAAACTGGCTACCTTTCTTCTGGGATATTTAATGTGAGCATTTCATTTTACTATAGCAGTTTGTGCACATGGTTTAGCCCAGGCATTTCCAGCCTCTGTAGGGTTTATTATGACATAGACCTAAAATGTTCTGTCAGCGATCAGAGCATTTACATATTTTCAGACTTCTATTGATTTATCTATAAATATCAGATTTGGTGATATTCACAAATAGATAATGTCAACATGCCTTCTGTTTGGTGTCCCTACTCCCAAATGTTAAGCTCTTTAAACCTTTCCCATTAGATAAGCAACCTGTTGAAATAGGATTACAAATATGAATAAACCACATGTTATGTTCAGGGCCAGGGATAATAAAAGCAGTCAGGTTAACAAGAAGGGTATTGCTGTCTGCATTATATTATTTGCATAGAAATGTCTTCAATGACTAATAAATAATGTGTTTAAAATCAAAATGCACACAAAAAACCCCAAAACCAAAAATATCTTTAATAGACTTAGCCAATTTCAGCAGATATCAATCAATTACATTAAATACATATATTGCAATTTTACAAAACCTTGTAAACTCATTATAATAACATTTCCCCCTCAACATTAATTACAGTTTTCAATTTCTCTGGTGCTTATTAAACATTAAGGCTAGGGACAAACATTCAAAAAGCCAAAGCCTGAATTGATTCAATCTTTGCAGGTTAGTCTAACCTGGCAAGGGTGAAACAGTTGCCACCATACAGACATTCCCTCTGGAGTGAAGAATGCACTGGCTCAGGCCTGAAGCCAGAGAGGGGCACTAGAGAAGCCCTCCCTCCCATTCCACAATGCTGAGCTGAGGAGGGGTATGGCCAGGCCCTGGAAGGATGCTCTGATTAGGGAGGGGTGTAAACCCCCACTATGCCTACACTGTCCAAAGTTTTTCCCCACTTCCTGCTCAAGGGGTGGGAGTGTTGCCAGCCCCCAGCCCCCAGCTAGCACTTTGAGGCAAGGGGTGAAGGGGTGTTCAGTGCATGTATTTATTGATGATACTGAGCTTTTCCATCTCTATAGCTCTGCTTCTTCATACTGTCTGCATACCTGACAGGGCTGCAAACCAGGAGGAGGCTAATAAAACCAGCAGGGTGCTGAAAAACCCATCAGCAAAACAAAAGCCCCTCCCATTAGTTCAAGCTCTTCTTAAACAGTTTTTTCCAAGGAAGGAACAAAGGAACATTACCAGCTGACCTGTTGATTAGCTCCAAAAAGCCCTGTTCTGTCTGCCTGTCCCAGTGAAATTGGAGACACACACACACAGACCCCTCTCAGCATTAGCTAGTATACCACATGCCTACAGTCTGTGGGGTGGGGTCCATCCTGTGGGAGATGGGAAGGAGGGAGGCGGGAATCCCTGCTTGAGCTGTGATCAGCAAGAGAAGCCAGACAGCCCCTGCTGTGCCTGCAATCTCCCCCGGAGCTCTAGCTAAGGAGAATAGGGGTGGGGCCAGCCTGTTCTCTGGAGCAAAGAGCCCAGCACAGGGCTGCAAAGCATCTGGAATGCTGGGGGACTCTGGTTTAACTTAAACCAGGAAGGGGTCTAGGACAGACATCGAATAAACCAGTTTGACCTAAATCGGTTAAGTCTGATACGACATTCAACTAGGTTTATCTTAAACCAGTTTTAGCCATTTTGAAACTGGTTTATGTGCACTGAACTTATGTTCTGTTACAGGTCTAAACCAGTTTATGATCACTTAAACTGGTTTATGTGTAATGTCTGTCCCCAGCCTAAGAGCAGTATCTTATAAAAAGAGAAATTACTCCTTGATGCCAGCTTTATTTCAAAATTGAATGGAAAATATAATTTTATGGGGTTTTTATAAAACATTTAATTTATTCAGGGTCTTTTTTCCTATCCAAAGGGTGCATAGTTATGTGCACATGCATACATACATACATATATGCACACAAAAATGTACGCACGCATACATGTGGTTTACTTTACATTGTGATAAACATTTCCTGTTACTTATTTTATTTAAACTTTTATAAAAATGCATTGCAAAATGTTTATTATATATTTATAATATACTGTTAAATAATATTGTATTAAAAGAGTTTCCCAAGACAAATTATAGAGCAGTAAACTGAAAATGTACTATAGGCTCTATTCTTAAAATACCACTGTTCATTTCTCTTTATTATTTAGGCATTTCATATTACTTTCCTAACTTCAATCCAGGCACTTCCATCTTTTATATCATCTTCCCCAGGTGAGCCCCAAGTATAACTGAATAGTAAGAACTGAAGGCTATCAAACTCACCTGTCTTCAGCTACCACTTTCGACAATGCAACATTGCTGATCCAGAACTCAGAATATGAAATCATCACATGGGAATTAAATGATAAATGATATTTCAACTGCTCCCTTCACTATGATTGTCACAAGAAATGACTAACCAGAATGTCACTTTTGTCTGATGTTAAACAGAAGACAGAATTTAAACTTACTCTTTCTTCCTCCATTTGATGTTGTCAGAGCTTTCATTTTCCCAAGAAACCCATTAAGATCTCTAGAAAATAGTGTGTTCAAGCAGCTATTCCTGTAATATTTAAGAAGTTAAATACTATCTTAAAACAGACAACTAAACAAATGGATAAAATTCTTATGCAAATAGCCATCTATTCATTCCTGGTTTATAGGAAATGGATATCCTAATTTAAGTCTGATACTATAAATCTGGCAACATAGGTTTTGGAAACTCTTTACATTTTCCTCTTTAGAAATGACCTATCAGAGCTTGAAAATCTTTCTTTTTCTTTTCTTTTTTTTTCTTTTTTTTTGGAAACATGAATTTGCTGCCCTACTATGCCTGGGTAGACCTGATAAGACTCAAGGGGCACATCCACATGTGCTGTGGATGTGTGGTTCCCCAGAGACAACTAGCAGCAGCATACCTTGTGCCACTACTAGTTGTCCCTGCAGCACCAGTACATGTGCTGTGGTGCACAGCAGATTACTCTGGGGGAGGTAGGGGAGGCTTAGCTGGAGCCCTGGGGGCATTTGTGCCACATGGAGCCTGGCTGGTAGCTGCAGTGTGGCTCCAGGTGGCCCAGCTCCACTTTCAAGTGGAACACATTGACCATGTATGTGCCACTCTGCTTTTTTTCTCTGCAAGTATTTCTGACCCCTGGATATCCAGGGTTCAAAAAAACCCTCCACACTGGTCCTTTGTAGAGTGGAGAGCAACTGAATATGCAATATATAGCACTGCAGATATGTTTGCAATGCCATATATGGCATAGCCATGCTCTTCTGGAAGTTAAGAGCCAAGTCCCCACATGCAGAGGCATGCACTTGCAGTGGCACAAGTAGTATCAGCACAAATTTGTACTGCTGCTTTGTGCCCCATTGTATGCCCCTACATGTTCAGTTTAGTGCACAGCAAATTGTCTTAGGTAGGGATAAGGGAGGCTGGGGCAAGCACCTGTGATGGCCCCAGCAGTATTAATTGGTGTCCTGGTGCAGCAGGGGTGCAGATCTGGGAGCACAGAGCTACTGACACATGCGGTGCACCATGTTGCACCGCTTTTTTTGCAGCATTTTTTTTTTTGCTTTTAGGATATCCCAGTAGCAAATTTTACTCCCACACTGCAAACTTGTAGTGTGGGGCATGTTTTAATGTCCTGGCAATACAGTTTGTGGTGCTACAAAGAGGTTTGCTGTGCCACAAACTGCACATGCCTGCACACCTGAATGTGCCCAAGGTGGGCATAGTGGAACACTTATTAAATAAATCTTATTTCTATTAAATCAGATGTGTGTGGAAAGGAGTAGGGAATAACCCCACCACTGGACTTATGTTGATAAACTGTGACTTATCTCACTTTTTTATATATTTATGATGGCCTGACAAGAAAAATCCTGGCATCATTATTGCAACTATAGATGGACATATACTGAAATCCTCAATGTTCCTTGTATTTGCAGATGTCTGCCTTTTCCTCAAATTCAAAGAACATAATGTAGCGAAGTAACGAAACAATTTACAAATGTTTATATTCATTCCGACCTTGAATGAGTATATGTAGAAGCCACAATGAAGTAAAGAGCAAGCCAATAAAGCTGTGGCTGTAGCTATGTGAACACAGCATCAGAGATCCATCCTTTACTCATTTTCTGATTTCCAGCTGTCATTGATGACTGGCACCACCAAGATCTATATATATTTCTACCCTCACTGCCTCTCATCAGGGTGATCTATGATTGCTGAAAGGGGTGACACAGGTAGGAGTTATTGTCACAGTCCTGATTCATAATGAACAGATGCTATATTCTGCTAATGAATCTGTATTATAAGAACACAACTGATGACAACTGTAATTACTCTGGGGAATCTACTTACTGTACCCTTGTGTTTGCCTTATCAGCATCATAAATAGGCTTATTTAGAAATGTGGCATGTAAGGGAAATGCAAGCCTGGATTGTGATATACCTGAAAGCTGGTAAGTGATTACAAGTGTCAGTAGTTCAAATGCACTCTTGTAAGGCACAGGCAGACAAGGTTCTTTGGGTGAATCTGATATCTTTTATTAGACCAACTTAAATAGGCAGGCAGGCAGTGAAGATGTAAATTGAGGAGCCAGTGGGTGAGAGACAGGCTGGGGGTGAGGGAAGAGAAGGGCAATACATGTAACAGGTAAATAGTGGAGAGGTACCTGGGGAGTCATATGTCAGGCAGCTTATGTGTCATAAATCTAATGTCTATATTTAGTCTATGTTTTTTTTGTATCCAGGAGGTTGATGAAGTGAAGTTCATAGGCTCATCTGTGAAAAGCATTTTTTAAGTTCCCTTTGAGGATTAGAAATGAGAGATTGGAGAGAGAGTGGTTTTCTTGTGAGCAATGTGCCCCCACAGGTAATTGGGTATTCTAGTCTTTAACTAAGAAGGTGACCAAGGTGGTGGTCACTGTAACCAAGCTTCCCTGCAATCCTCATATCACTCACCAGATTCTTCCCTTTGGCTAGGAGCAGATCAAGCAACGTCTCTCCCCTAGTTAGCCCATAGACCTCCTGCATTAGGTAGAGATCATCAATGCACATGAGAAAGCAATGCACATGAGAAATGCACATGTAATCTGTCAGATTTGGCTGTCCACTCATCCCAGGAGATGTCAGGGAAGTTTAAGTCCCCCATGATGATGATGCATTGGGAGTGCATGGCTATGACCGGTTTCCTATTGAATTCCTAATCTAGTTCTTCCTTCTGGTGAGGAGGTCTATAGTAGACTTCTACAAGTATGTCACCCTCCCCGTGTTCTCCTTATATCTTGACCCAGAGGGTCTCAAGATGCCCTTCTTGGTTAGAAAACTCAATCTGCAGGGAGGTGAACTGATCCTTGACATAGAGAGCAGCACCCCCACCTCTCTTCCCCAAACAGTCTCTCCTATACAAGGTGTAACCCTCTAAAGCCACCAACCAATCATAGGTGGAGTCCCACCAGGTCTCTTCTATCCCTATAAGGTCATAGTCATTTTCACATAGTAGAAGGGCCAGTTTCTCATGCTTATTTCCCAAGCTCCTGACATTTGTGTATAGGCAGTTAAGTCTGCCATGAGAAGCCCAATGCTTCCTTGAGGGGGTGAAGCAGGATCTTTCTTTGGGATGTCACCAGAACAGGTTCCCTTGTATTGTCCAAGTTATTGGTAGTGCAGCTGACATGACCTAGGCTAGAACTGTTAATACACCACCCATCCTGCAACAGTGTCAATTTAAAGCCCTGTCAAGAAGGTCAGCCATTCTGGCTAAGAAGAGCTTCTTCCCTTTCCAGGAGAGGTGGAAGTCTTCCCTTCTCAACAGTCCATTCTCTCTGAAGTGTGGACTATGATCAACGAAGCCAAACTCCTCATGATGGCAGCATCACTGGAGTCTTCTATTCTTCTCACTGATGGACCTGTCCCTCCGGAGCCCATGTCCTGTGACTGGGAGGATCAAAGAATGTTGGCAGATTTTGCATTTCTTGCCATAGCATGGTCTGGATCCTTTCAGTGTGTTCTGAGCTGTAGGAAGTTTGGTTCTGATGATGATGTTAGTGAGGTCTGGTTCTTGTTTGATGGCTAGGAAGGCACACCTTCATTAGCATGGATATTTGTAGTGAATTAGTAGAAAAGCCCTGCTACTTCTGAATTGAGATTTTGCTGGTAACCCTCCCTCCATGCCAGTTTAAATACAGCACCTGGCAATGATAGGAAGCACACAACTTCCAAACTAAAGTCCAAATACAAAGAAGGACCCTAGATACTTAAGTCTAAATTTATATTATTTAAAAAATAAAACAAAAAAGAAAAAGAAAAACCCTACTTATTGGATGCCTAAAAATGGAGGTCCTGAAATCACTGGACACCTGCTTTTTGACCTGAAATTTCCCTAGTTACTTCTGTTTCTTTACATGTCTGTAAATGCCCAGGCCTAGGAAGCTAGTTACCTGGATCTTACCTAAAATCAGTGACAGCACCAGATCAGGTAGTTATGTTTGGAATATAGCTACAGTATTGAGGCAAGCAAAAAGCATGACAGCCATGGTCACTTTTACCCTAATCACATATGATGGAGGAGTTTGTGTTAATGACTACTTTTCATATGGTAACTTGCTAGAATACTTGCCAGAGTCTGAACTGTAGGCCATCATCATTCAGTAGGGATTTGAACTCACAGTTGCCACCTCCCTACACAGAGGGAGTTAAGGGGGACAATGGAGCACAAATAGTACTAGTCAGGGGGATAAGCAGGCATTGGGGGAGTTACTGTTCTCCCGTGCACTGCCAGGAATGACCAGGAATAACGATCACAAGCTGGCAGAGGGCAGGTTTAAGCTAAATATCAGGAAGTGCTACTTCACGGTCAGGGAGGCTAGAATCTGGAATCAACTTCCAAGAGAGGTGGTCCTGGCTCCTACCCTGGGGGTTTTTAAGAGGAGGTTGGATGAACATCTTGCTGGGGTCGTTTGACCCCAGTATTGTTTCTTGCCATGGCGGGGGTTCGGACTAGATGATCTAATCAGGTCCCTTCCGACCCTAGAAACTATGAAACTATGAAACGCAGGGAGGGGTTGAGGGGTTGTGTGCTGGTCTAAGGAATAGGAAGACATGATTCTTTGGGTAGATGTGACATCTCTTATTAGACCAACTAAATAATTGGGAAAAAAATGTTCTTTGCAAGTTGTTCTTTGCAGGGACAAACATTCTTCTTCAGGCAATAGGGAGAGTCTGTTGGTGTGTATGTGCTCTCCTGGGTAGAATAGAAGCCAATATGTAAAATTCAGGTCTGTGAAAATACAAATGCATGGCAGTGAGGATCTCAGGGAATGGGATCCAATAGGTGAGAGCTCAGAGGTAGGAAGGAGGAAGAATATAGAACTGGTGATAAAATGTAGCTGGTCAAATGTAGAGAGTTACCTCGAGTTATTGGATGGCAGGTAGGTTATAATGTGCCATTAATACAATTGTCTATATTTAGTCCATGATTTTTTGTATCCAGTAGATTTATAAAGTAAAAGTTCAAAGGTTCATCTATGAAAGGTGCTTTGTAAATTGCCCTGGAGGATTAGAACCAAGAGATAGGAAGGAGAAGGGTTATTTTGTGAGAAATGTGCCCCCACAGGTGGTTGGGTATTTCTATCTTAATAGATTTTTTGTTTGCATTCATTCTGGTACGCAGTTGCTGTTTGGTTTTTCCTACATATTTTCCATCAAGGCATTTAGTGCACTGGATGAGATGTATTACATTTCTGGAGATGCAGTTGTAAGATGCAGGAATTGTGATGGTTCCATTGTGCGTGTAGTTACTGTGGGGGTGGTGGAGATGTGTTGGCAGGTGTAACATTTTTTGTCCCAGCATGGCCTGGAGCTGTTTGGTGTACTTTGGACCATAGGAAATTTGCTTCTGGTGATGAGGTTGGCAAGGTTTGGTGCTTGTTTAAAGGCTAGGATGGGTTGTTCTGGAATGATCTCCTTGAGAATTGGGTCTTCTAGTATGGGTTGCAGGTGTCTGCAGATTTTGTTGAAGCTGGTTCACAGAAAGAGTCATGGAGGCAAAAGAAGATAAACAAAAGAGAATATGACTCTGTAAGCTAGTGGCTAGTCTAGTGGTCAGATACCAGGAAAGTGTCCTGGATTTCAGTCCATGTATTATTTTTTAGGGGTGCAAAACAGACTGTATTCAATGTGGATTCAGATGCAGCCTGATTTGGGGGACAGTTATTCAAATCATTGATTTGGATCACTGTCCTGATGCAATTTGACTGAATCTGAATCTGAAGATTCGATGCTGATTCCAAGAACCAGCTATTTGACCATAGACACAGCTTTAAATGCTTTTTCTATATACCTTGAAGTACCAGGCATGGCTCATGAATGCTGAGATGGTGGGGTGGATGGAGTATCCTACTACTTCTGGTCCACTTCTGGATCTGCTGCCGAGAATGCGGGGGATGTGAGGGAACCCCGGGTGCCCCCCAGACCCAGGAGGCACCAGTCCCCGAGTCGGGGAATGTCTTCTGGTCCACTTATGGGTCCACCGCTGAGCATGCTGGGGACCACTCCACGCTCTTGTGGGACATTTCATCTGCTCCACCATGTCAGCATTCACAAGCCACCTGGTATCTTGAGGTATGTAGAAAAAAATATAAAGCTGTGACTATGTCCAAATCGTCGAATCTCTCTGAACTGATTCAGAGGGTTCTGATTTGATTCAGAGAGATTAAAGGATCTCCTGATTCAATTCCAATTTGGAGATTTAGCCACCAAATCATGCCAAATCTCCACTGACTAGAATCAGCAACTGAAGATTTGCACAGCCCTATTATTTACACGTAACAAAAATGCACCCAAGAACATGAACTAAAAACAAGGACTACACCCTATTAGAGAAGGATACAAAGCCATGCTCTCACTGCATAATGGCCCAAATGAAACATAATCATATGCCCAACAACTTGTATTATGCAGAGCTACTGCATCCTGCCCCAGCATAATTCTGTCTTGTTCTATATTGATGTATTGATAATGCTTTGCTCTGAGTTGTATGTTGTTGCATGGTGCTTATAGCTTGTGCCCTCTCCTGAAGATAAGTGCTTGCACATTTTATTTAAAAAACTGAGCAGGGATCACATGAGTCAAGAACAAAAAGGTATGTCAAGTGGTGACCACCCTTTTAACAACAACCCATAATTGGAAACCAGGAATTGGAAGAGCACAATTGCCTCTGATCACTAAGGAGTCTCAAACCCAATTGTATTGTCTGCCTTGAAAGCATTTTTGAGATAGGTGAAGTGGTTAGGAGAGGGGGGGCAGGGTTACGGGATATAATTAATTGCTTTCTTTTTTCTTATTTTTTTCTCTTTTCCCTTTTGTGTCCCTTGCCAAAAATAGTTTTTCTCTTCCATTAAAAAAATGAAAAAATAAGATTTCTTCCCCCACCCCCAAAATACTTGAGCCAGCTATGTGAACAGCACTAAGTAATCAAAAGGGTGGAGAAGACATGATGTAGACAGATGGAGAAGATGAAATAAAAATACTGTCCTTTCCAGGTAGTATGTTCCCTTTTTTCATTTTTTTCACATGCCGTTTATTTTGCAAATCAGAAAAACTACAAAAATAAATTTCCCCAGAAATGTCACTAATCCTCTTATCTTTCAACAGTAGCAGCTAAGCTTCCTGCCTGCTTTTTGCCATAAACATGTTTCCCTTTGAAAAACCAAGATACATATTTTTTATCCTCTTAAATCTTGATCTGTAGGAATTTGTAAATGGTTGTGGCTGTGGCAATGGAGGGACGAGGATGGTCAGAAACTTTCTAAACATTTAATTTTATATTGCATAAAGCAGTTAGAGCAATTACTTTGGCATAAGAAAGAAAAAATGTGGAATGTATTGTATGTAAAAGCCAGATGAGCTATTATAAAATCAGCATCAGATCACATAAGATGTCTCTAAACTTATCTCTTTTCAACCCAAGCTACTACTTTTTGTCTTCCTTTCTCTGTTACTGTAGCAAAACACTTGAGTACACTTCTTAGAAGGTGTTCAAACTATATTATAATGAGAGGGATATAAGTTTTGTTTAGGCTTTTCTTTCTTGACTGAAACTGTTTGTTTGATTTAGAATAATCTCTCACCCAGAAACATGCCAATATCTCTCTGACCAACTGAAGACAGGATCTTTGCCCTGAAGACAGCAGGGTTTAAATTGAACATGACACAACAAGTGAGGCTTGTAAACAGACAAGGTGTGCAGGGAGAGGAAAGGAAGGACAACATTGACAGAAACATCACACTACTACTTAGTGAGTCATGTACTCATTTTGTTGGTTCAGTTCCCTTTTTATATGGATCCAGAGTTTTAATTTCCAAAAACTAACCTGGAATAATATGGAGGTTTCTTATTCCCTCAAAATTGAATAAAAAATGACTAGTGCATAATGTTAGAAAGTTAGCTAGTCTTCCCTTCACTTAATTATTCATTTATTTTCCTCAGGTATGGATGATTGTGGTATTTCTTGATGACCACAATAGGCAATTAGGAATTTTTATGTAGCCAAAATATTGTGGTCTTGCCATGATTTACTGAAATAGCAGTTGCTTACTGGGCATGTCTACACAAGAATTTATACTAGCTTAAATTTATTGTGCCATAAGTTACTGCACAGTAAGAGGAAATAGGCCGGTGTCTACATGTGCAAGTGTTAAAATACATTAACACTGTGTGTGGACTGACTTGGGACTAAAGCCTGCTATCTGTCAAAGAGATAGGTGCAGGGGGAGTCTGGGTTCTGGGGCCCTGCACCTCTGGCCATAGACAGGTAAAACTTGCAAAACTCATGACATGGGTGCTTGTGCAACTGTGTCTGTCTTGGGGCATAGGGGAGGATGGGGAGAAAATGACTGCTGACCCAGCTGCTAGTCCCCGCTGCAGGCATAAAGCCTGCTAGCTGTCAAGGAGATAGGTGCAGTGGAAGTCTGGGGCCCTGCACCTCTGGCAGCAGACAGGCAAAACTCATGATGTGTGGGTGACACTGTGTGTATGTTCAAGTGTGCCCTTCCTGGCCCTGGGGGCTTCTGCACAACATGGCAGTGTGCCCAAGTAAAGCTTCCTCCTCCCTTACAACCTCATCCCAGTCCACCACTGTAAACGGCGGTGGGTAAAAATAACTTTGGTGACTCAGCACCAGTAGCACCAGCACTAGAATCTCAGGTAGCCAAACTAAGCTGTCAGGCCCTTCTTTCCTCTAAAGTAGGAGCACCTAGTGTGTGCCTGTTAGGTGTGCCCTCACTGTGTGACTCTGTGTGTGTGTGTGTATTTGTGATCAAGTGCACCTTTCCTGGCACTGGGGCCTCTGCACAACATGGCAGTATGCCCTAGTGAGGCCTCCTCCTCTCCTACATCCTCAGTCTGGTGCACCACTGTAAATGGCAGCAGGTAAAAATAACTTAGTGAGTGAGCAGCACTAGCACAGTCACATCAGCAGCATCTCTGGTAGCCCAGCCAAACTGTCAAAGAGCCTTTCTTCTCATAAATGAACTGAAAGCAAGAAGTAAAGGTCTTGTGTTGGATATATGTTACTCATGGTGTGTGATGGCTTATCTTGTGTTTTTATGTTTATATGTTTATTATGAAGAAAACCCAGAATAGATAGAAAAATATATCTTAGGAAGCTTTCCGGTTGAAAAATCCTTTGTCAAGCTGAGGAAGGCCCTGCAGTTGGTATGTCTCCTGGTCCTGGATGAAAGGAATAGTAAAGAAGCTAGAGGATGGCCTGGCATGCAATGCAGGCATGAAAGCCAGTCAGTGAAAATGGAAATGGAGGTATCAGGGGGTGAGGGACAGATGGGGGAGGGGGGAAGGGGAACGTAGCAGATCAGGAAAAAGTGCAGAGGTACCTGAGGAGTCAGATGTCTGGCAAGGTACAGTTTTAATGGTCATGTCCAGGACCTGGGGCATCCTCCTTACCCACAGCCCCAGCCCATCCCTCCAAGTTCATCCTGGCAGGGGAGTGAGCTCAGCAGGGACATGTTCTTCCCCCACTGGGTGGTGATGCAGTGAGTGCCCCCTCCAGCTGAGAGCAGGGCTTAAACTGTCTTTTTTTAAAAAGGAAAAAAGGAAATAGGTGTGGATGGAGTGAGGAGGGTGGCACTCACTACATCTGGATCTGGAGCTTGGGGAACCCCAGCAGCAGGAGGTTCATTTTCAAGAACACCAGATGCCCCTCCAAACCAGGATCCAAGTAGGTGTGGTGGGGTATCACAACATCTCTGGCCATGCTGAACACCTTCTCACTTGGAACACTAGTTGGTGGATAGGACAGGTGTTGCTGGACAACCATGGCCAGGTCCTGCCACATCTGGCAACAGCTTACTCAGTAGGTCAAGGGGTCACAGTCCAGTGGCTCCACATCCTCAGTAAGATAGGTAGCCACTGAAGCCTCAGCACTACCTGCCCGAGCCTCGGGTCTGGTGCATTAGGACCCCAACATTGAAGCCATGCCATTGACCCACATTGGCAGTGGCTGGCACAGAGGAGACTTGCTGGTGCTGGTGCTGGTGCTGGGATTGCTGGCATGGCAAAGTGGACCCCACTCTTCCACATCCCCTCGCCTCTGCCCTTCACCCTCCCTGACTTTGTTGACCAGAACCTGTGTCCAGTGATTGAGGGTTTTGGTGCTGCCAGTGCACGTGCTCCCCTTCACCCTCAGGTCGCACATGCCCACCATCATGTGGACCATACTGGACTTCAAGGGATCCAGCCATCTCCTGATCCCCTCCTTCAGCCTCCTCACTAGTGCCTGCACATCTGGTGACTGCAGCCTTCCCCAGCCAGGAACTGAGCCAGGAGTCTGATGCCCTGGAAGATCTCCATTTTGTTCTCAAGTTCCCTCACTATGGAGATCACCTAGCTAAGGATGGCATCACTAGCACTAAGGGTCTTGGTGGCCTCAAGGAAGGGCTTGAGGACCTGAAGGATCTGGGAGATGGTACCCCACTCAGCTCTGTTCAGGGGGTCACTGATCCCAATCTCCTCAAGAAAGGTGATCTCATGGATGGCCTTCTGTTGCTCCACCAGCCTTTCAAGTGTCAGGTATGTGGAGTTCCACCGAGTCTCCACATCCTGCATGATTTTGTGCTGTAGGATGCTCAGCTCTGCCTGTTTCTCACACTGTGTCTTGCACCCTTTAATGCTGCAGTGGAAGTAGCCCACCATCTTCTTGCATTTTGAAATCAGCTGGCTCATAATGGTGGTGGTACTATCACTGGCAGCCCTGCCCCCCTCCAAGGCATCTCTATGAGGTGTAACCTGTGTGCCACACAGTGCATGCCATCAAAGTTGGCATCATGGAAAGCCTTGACTATAATGGCCTTGTTGTCACTGACCATGAACCCGCAGGAAACTCAGCCTGCCTAATGAGTCACCCCTGCCCCATGTGGTTCAATGCCACCATGATCTCCCTTGCCATGTGGGACTTATCTAGCACCTCAGCTTGGAGAAGAGCCCATCGATGGCCTGACTGATTGCACCAGTGCCTTGTAAGAGAGAGGTAGGTGTGATTGACATCCCTCCTACTTCAGATGTCCAAGGTGAAGTGCAAGGTTACCTGTGGCCCTGCCTTGTGTAGCTCCTCCCTCAAATACTCCCTGTGTGCCTCATACAGGGAGGGCACTACCGTCCTACTAAAGGTGGTGTATGCGGACCTGGGTAAGATAGGGCCACGAGTGCTATGAGCCATCTGAACCCTGGCTGCTCAACTAGGGAGACAGGCTGGCTATCCAGAGCAAGCATCTCCCCAATGGTCTGGGTGATCTCGCTTACCTTGGGAATGTGCCCCACTCTGCAGCTTTTCCCCACTGTTCCAGGACAGCCTGCCTCTGTTTTGTGGGAACAGGGCTTTGGAGCAAGTGGGGGACTTCCCTTTGGCCATGCTTACATTGGTGCAAGCTGAACAGGAAGAATGGCAAGGGAGCGCTGCCTCCTGAGAAGCATCAGCATCAGCATCAGCATCAGCATGGTGAAGTGTTTCATCTACTTGCCCCGGCTGATCCGAGTTTGGCAAATAGCAAATAGTGCTGACAAATAGCAAACCTGGACTCATCTACCAGCTCCCACACTTGCTACTTGCCCACTTCTGGGTTGAAGGTATGGATGCTTCCTTATTCCCCTCCTCAGCAGGCTGAGGCACAACAGCAGGAAGAGCTGCCTCAGCTGAGCCATTTGCCTGAGCCTCCACAACCTCAACCTCCTCCAAGCTGCTGCTTTCCAGAGAAGGAAACATGGGTCTAGGGGATCATTGGGGGGTGTGGAACACAAATTCTTATTCCCCCTTGGTCCCCAGAATTGCTTGAGCCAGGGTGCTTAGGTCCCCTAATTCCAGCTCCAGAACCTCCTCTGGCAGTGAGAGGCTCATGCTGGGAGATGACATTGGGGTGGAGGAGACAGAGATTCTGTTGCTGGTGCCTATTTCTGGAGTTAGGGGAGGTGGTGCAGGACCGGCGACCTCAGGTATTGCTCTCTGTTACAGGATCAAGGAGATTCCCTGTGACTAATGGAGGGTTAAGGAGCTGCTAATCACCAGAGGCAGCTCAGGTGCTGGTTGCCGCAGCAACCAAATAGGTCAGATGACCAGAAGGGGGCAGGGCTGGGCCTTTATAAACTTCCCAGGCCTGAGCCAGAGAGCAGTTTCTTTCTGG
>NW_017728906.1:116001654-116023614 GCF_001723895.1 Crocodylus porosus | reverse complement strand
TTGTTTATGTTGTAGGCAGGTGGCTCGGGTTTCAGTTCTAGTTACCCCGGAGGACCGGGTGAGGCTGTAGGGGTGAGAGGAGGCCTCATGGGGACTCCCCAGTAGCTTGGGGGTTCCCAGTGCCCAGTAGGGGCACAGTGCCACAGCGGGCACAGCACAAGGAGTGCCGGAAAGGCGCTCGCCGAGTGGGGGTTGTAGCCCCGGGCGTGAGAGGCGCGGCACAGACCCCAGAGGGGGAGAGATGCCCCAGGAGCAGGTGCGGGTATCAAGAGAGGCTAAAAAGGACCCTAGAGAGGTTCCTCAGTATTGGGGACCCCGAAGGGCCTAAAAGGCCAGGTAAGGCTTCAGCCGCCTGAGCCCAAGTGGACACCAAAGACTGACAGGACCCCGAGGGGTCAAGTAGGCCAGGTAAGGCCCAGGACGCCTGAGCCAAAGCAAATTTATAGAATTGGCAAGAACCCAGTAGGGTCGGAGACCCAGTAGGCTCCGGCCGCCTGAGCCCAATCGGGTATCCACCAGTATTCGGACAGTAGAGTGACTAGCAAAGGTTTAGGAAGATGGCCCAGGTGACGTGATAGCCTCGGGAAGTTGGAGACTGGCACTGGGGCGTGGTGAGCCCCAGGGGTGCCAGGGAGTGGACAAACTCGGGGTTGCCGGAGGAGGGCACCAGGGTAGGATGAGCCCAAGGGGTGCCAGTGAGGGCTGGTCAGAGGGTCCAGGACAGAATGAACATCCGGGAACATCTGCAAGGCTTGGGGCGTGCTAAAGGGGAGGTAGGAGGCACTCATAGCCCTTAAGGCAAGGGGTGCACAGAGGTACCCCATATGGAGTAGGGGCAGGGACATTCACACCGTTCACCAGGGGGATAAAGGCAGCCTCCCATCCAAACCTATTTATCATCAAAGTTGTGGCGGGCGAGAATCCGAGGGTGCTGAGTCCACCTTACGTGACGGTAGGGGGCGCTAAGGAGTACATGGCCGATCCTAGGCCCCACTCCCTCACACTCTCTCACCTCCTTGTTTCTGCTGGCAGCAGAAGCCTTATGGCTGCTTGGGAAGAAGATCAGTCTATGTTTGGGGGAATGGGGGGTGGGAACTTGCAGCTCTAGCTCTCCCCCTATCCCCTCTCCCTCCCCTGTCAGAAGACCTGACACCTGAGTTTCCAGCACGCTTCATATTAATCTTTCCCATGCTGCAAAAATTGTGTGTGACTGTGTGATTTCTTCTGTGTGTTGCTTTACTCTCTGTGTTGTTGTGTGTGTGTGTTCTGGAGCCTGGTATGTTGACTTTTGGTTATGATTATTAATAACTATATAAAATATGTGCTGTCTTCTTCTGTGCTCTGATATCATACAAGTAATGATTATGCCTGTGTGACTTCTTCTTCTGTGTTTGCTTTGCTCTCTGTGTTGCTCTGTGTGTGTACTGGAGCCTGGTATGATGATTCTTGATTCTGATTGATTATTAATAACTATATATGGTGTCTTCTTTTGTGATGTGCTATTAATGTGAATGTATGACTACTTCTTGTTCTTCTTCTGTGTAGTGTACCTAAAATGATACATCTCCTTCTTCTAGGTAGGGCTCTGACTTCTGCGTTATGTGTTAATCTTAACCTGAATCTCTATCTGAATTCTTCTTCTATGTTATCTTTAGTCTGTATGTAAACTAACTATAAAAAATATTAATGACTAATAACTACTATATATAATCTGAACCCTTTATTCTATGAATACCTGATTTTCTTCTTCTATGTGTGTGTAAGTGTGTTCAATGTGTGCCTCCCTGCACAGTGATGGATCACACTGCCAGGGAAAACACTGAGCTTTTTCTTTTGGAATTATTGGGGTGGGGGTGGGGGAACAAAAGAATATAAATTGAAATAAATTAATTGGAAGTAGACAGATGCTAAGCTAAGATAAACTAAACTAAGCTATATCCTATCCAATCCTTTCTACAGAAAAAAGTAGCAAGCCACTGTCTAGGAAGCCAGGCCAGTAGCCATAGTACCTTTGAGATGCTGTTGCTCAGGCAGAAACTGCTCAGGGAAAGGGACAGAAATGCCTGCACACAGAGGCTTTTATGCTGTTTCTATGTCCCTCCCCCCAAGTCCTGTGATTGGAAGGGCAATCGGAGACATCACAGTCACTGGCCAGCTAGAGATGTCAGTCCTTCCCCCTGCCCCTGCTCCTCCTCCCCATCTTTCTTCCCCTCCCTTTTCTAAGTTTCTGTTTTCCCCATAAAGACTGCCTTTAGAATCACCGAATCTTTTCCAATTTTTTCTGGAGACTCCTAATTGATTCAGAAAGTTTTAAGCTCCTAGCAATTTGATTCATATTTGGAGATTTGGCCTCCAAATCAGGGTGAATCTTCTCCAAACCAAATCGCAAACTGAAGTTTTGCACAGCCCTACTGTGCAGTAAGTATTTGGGCCTAAATCTGATACCTGTATGATGCAGGTATCAAATTTATGCTCAAGTTGGCATAAGTCAGCATATTTACAGTACAGGACAGGCATGCTTGTGTAGACATGAACCCATACTGCACCATAATTTCAGTTACTCAACAGTAAATGTGCACATGTAGACATGCTCACTAAGTGATACACATGTATCACTTCTCTGTGCAAATGTGCAGAAAATTAATAGAAAATTTAATGGAGTGGTGGAAGAGCATAAAATGAAGCAAGATTCTTTAGTGATCAGGACACTGGTATTCCAATTACATTGCTACTCGATTAGGTTCTTTCAGTCACAAAAGTGGCACAGTGGTAACAACTAATGCCATCATTATCACAAGCAGTTAAAGCAAAGCAGCTGCTCTTTGGCCAGACCCTTCTCCAATAATCTAATAGAAGTTGTCATAAAAAGTACTTGGGAGTATAATATACTCCTATGTATGTTAGTTTAACATCACAGCTGGTGTCCTTGAAATTATGTGTATGTGCAAGTCATGTTGAAAACTATTTAAACACTCAATTTCAGATGTTTAAAGAGAATCCGGTGTTATTCCACTCATCATTCTATGGCCCATGTCCTCAAAGTCTGTTCTTCAAGGCTGTTTTTTTTATTTTGTATTAAAAAATGATTACCTAAAATACAGAAATAGTCCTTGGAAGAGGGAATAAATTCCAGATGTTCTGTCTTTCACAGAATGTCTTGGTCACTAAACTAAAGAACCATATTTACTTTTATGTTCTTTTGCTAGTGCAGGGGTCCTCAACCTAGGCCTATAGGCCAGATCTGGCCTGTGATACTTACTATGGATCTTAGGCAGCACCACAAGTGATGGCCCTATGTCTACTAGATCAGCCTCATATAGACTAGTCCTGTACCATTCATCTGGCCCGTGGGACCAAAATCATGAGCACCACTCTTCTAGCCTAAGGAATATTTTATTTATGTTCTGAACATTTGCAGAGCTTCAACAGGAAGGTGTAAAATACTTCTGTGTCACATACCCTACACTTTGGTGGCTAGCAGGACTTTCATGAAGAGAGAGGAAGATGTACATTTGAATGTCATTAATCTATAAAGGATTTAAACTTGTGTCCTCCAATTTCTTGGTTAGTGTTGTAATGACTAGTGTCTTGCATATAAAGAGGGCTGCCACCTTAGTTTCCACCTGCTTTAAAAGAAAGTGGTGGCCTTATTTACCTCACTGCGTGATGCTTGATCCTGTTGGATTGTGGTTATATGTATTATGAAAATTGCTACTGCATCAAGCCCACAAGGAACTTAGGCAGAGCAACTCTTGGTTTCTGAATACTGCACTAAGGCAAAAGATAGGAGCCAAGTTGCTAGGCTCTGTCAAGAGGTGGACATGCCTCTGCTCATGCCCAGCTGTGAGCATGAGCAGAGGCATAATTATAGGTGTCTGGGAAAGTTTTAAATTCAAAAAGCCAGACATAGACTTTAGGCACCTTCAGAGTTATTGGGTATCAAGCCTAGGTTTTGGGGATGACAGTTTTGAGTTTGGTATCTAAGTACTGCCTGAGTCCCACCTAAAGTGCCTAAGTTCTCTTTGAATAAGCTTTGTAATACTAAGTCATGCAGCAATTAAATACCTTTAAAAATCTGGGTCTTAGCTCTCTGATATTTGGCCACTGATGTTTAACTTTTGCTGTACTTTATCATTTAGATGTGTGTTGAATATAAATGGATTGTTTGATTTATTGGCCAGTGTGGATAGCAGTTAACATAACATTTTAAATTTGTCATTGATTTTTCTTACTTTTTTTAGTAAAATTAGCAGTCCTGTTTTTTCACGTTTGTATTTAAATATGTTGCATTGTTCCCACTTACATACTATTAATAGGATATTTTCAGATATATATACACACACACACAAAATAGCTTAAGTAATAGGGTGGCCAGTTCAGCTTTTTGTATGTTCACAATGAAAGTTAAGTTCTATACAGATAGATGCCTAGGAAACAGTAAAGTAAAACACCATCAGTAATAAAAGTGACTTATAAAGCAAAGATTCTGATGGATTTCTTCTTACGTACCAGCAACCAGTACTAAAGAGAATTCACTAACAAAATCCCTGTTGTAGAATCCCATGACCTTAGATAGTGGTTTTTATTCAATACACAGTAATACAAGTTCATGAACAAAATGTTCAGAAAGACAATATGGAAGACACAGTTGTAACTATGAAGTGGGGAAGAAACTAGGTTTAATACCTAGAAAAAATCATGCCAGTGCTGCACATATGCAGAAATGAAATTCAAAATAAATTATTATGGTCCAAGGCACAATAATTTGTTGATTACAGAGAATGAACATTTTAGTTTCTGCAATTTCTTAGTATCCATAATTAAAACTGAGAGAGGTAGTTAGCTGAAATCAAACAGAAAGTAGGGCAAGGTTGCATCTTATAAACCAGGGATGGGTAAAATATAGCCCACAGGCCAGATATGACCCACCCACTGACTGGATCCAGCCCATGGCTGCACCCCCAATCCCTACCTGCACTGAGCTTCCACCAGCCTGGTACCCAGCCAGTGTACAGCTTCTGGCAGGGCTGTTCTCAGTGAGGCTGCAGATAGCCAGATGCTACTCTGCTCCCCCCACTTTCACAAGGAGCAACCTGGCTAAAGCTTTCCTCCCACCTGCTAACCCAGAGTGGCACAGGAGGGGGAAAAGGAGCAACTGCTGGAGGCAAGGGGAATGCAGCATCACCTGGTTAGCTACAGCCATACTGGGAGAAGTCCCACCAGAAACTGTGCACTGGCTGGAGCCTGGACTGGTGGGGATATTCTGCTTCTCTTGCCTCCAGTTTTTGGAGGAGGTGAGCTGGTCCTGCCATGTCACTCTGGGTGAGCAGGCAGGGTGGGGAGCTTAAGCTGGGTGGCTCCTGCCCTGTGCGATTAACTCCAGCTGTAGCTCCTGGTTGCCTTCTACCTGCTCAGCCTGCCCTGGAGCATTTAACTCACTTTTTCTATTTGAATGCCTGCTTCCTGCAAGTCCTTTCATTACTAATGAAATAAGCTGTTGCTTAGGAAAGCATAAACAACTCTGAATTAGTAGGTCTATAACATTGATGGGCAACTATTTGGGCCCAAGAGCCCATTTAGAAAGTTTTCATGGGCTGTCAGGTTCCCCTCCCCAACAATTCACCAAAACTTCTTATGGGGCTTGGTGGGTGGGGAGCAGTGTTTGGGACCAGGATAGGTGTGATCTCCTTCCTCCATGCCCTACCCTGTGGGGGAGAGTGGGCAGGTCCTATACCTGGTTGTGTTTTCTCTTGCTCCTGTGGATCCCCATCCCCCAACGAACTTAGTTTAAAGCCTGCCAGAGGAGGTCAACTAGCCTGTAAGAAAACAAATTCTTACTTTTGGGGGAGAGATGGAGACCATCATGCTCCAGGATGCCCTTTGCTCTGAAGTGCGGGTCATGGTCCAGGAAGCCAAATCCAGTGTGACAACACCAACTCCGGAGGCACCAGTTCACTTCACGGATGCAGGCGCTCTGCCACTAACGGCCTCCACTAACCAGGAGGAGGGACGAAAAGACCACCTGGGCCCTCAACTCTCTAAGCTTGGCCCCCAGAACCACGTAGTCATCCATGATCTGGTCTGGACTACTTCAGGCCACATCATTGGTTCCCACATGGATGGGGATCATAGGATACTAGTTGGAAGGCTGGATGAGGTCAGTGATCTTCCCTGTGATGTCTCCAGTCTTGGCTCCTGGGAGACAGTACACTTCTCTCACATTCAGGTCTATGTGGTGGATGGGTCCCTCCATTCCTCTGAGGAGGGAGTCCCCTATGATGATGACCCAATGTCTCTTCCTCTGGGTCACTGGATGATGCTCAGTTGGTATGGGTGTTGGCTTGCTGGATGAGAGCATAGCTTCCTCCCTTCCTTCTTCCTCATGCCCAGTTTCCTCCAGCACTGGCAAGGCTGCATACCTGTTCCCCAGTTGTACTGGGGTGACAGTAGATGCAGCTATGCACTGCCTGCGACCAACTGGAGGTGACCATCCTCCATTCACCTACTGCAGACTCCTGGGTGGTGACAGCCTGAAGGGATGGGCTCTGCAGAGAGAGAAAGTACCCGTCAATCTCATCCTCCACGGCCCTGATCCCCTGCAGCCTGCTCACCTCCACCTGGACCTGTCTCACCTGCCCCTTCAGCGCCACAATCCTGGCACAGGTGGGACAGGTGAGAGAAGCCCCCGCCTCAGTCCCCCCTGGCCCAAGGGACCAAGCCAGGCAGCCCCCACAGGCAGGTGGCCCTACCTGCATAGAAGCCTCACCGGTCCCTGGGCCAGGAGGCAGCCATGGGGCAGGAGCTCTGGCTGCACTCCTCGTGACAACTCCCATGCTCTCACCCCCCCTCACCTGGAGACAACTGCTGCTGCTGCCGCCCTTGGCTCTTCTACTGCCTGCGGCCTCTCGCACACCTCCCTGCACAAACCCTGATGCAAACTCCGGCACGCCCCTAAAGAGCGTGCCTGTTTGCACTCCCTGTTCTCGCGGCTTGGGAGCACGGCTCCCACCCGGTGCAGCTAAATAGGGTCAGGTGGGGAAAGAGTCCCCTGCCCGAGCGCCAGCACCTGGCCCTACTGGCTCCCTTCCCCCAGCTTACCTCCTCCTTGCTACAGCTGTGCCTTAGCTGTGGATTGCTGCTGCTGCTGCTGCTGCCGCTGCTGCCACTTCAAGTGTTAGGGGATACCGGGGCACCTCCGGCATTCTCAGCCGACTGCTTTGGCCAGCCAATTAACCCGGCTTTACTTTAAAGTACTTTAAATTGGAGCCAGGCTTGTTGCATCTTTCAAGTTTTTTCACTTTTACAAGGGAGCTTTCACCCAACCTAATTCTTCTGTAAATCAAAGATTTGAGAAAAGTTTATTTGTTAGTGTATACATCTGCCACTTCTCTCCATCTGATCCTTGGCTCCTGAATGTCAAACCCACTCTGGCAGACCTTCTTTTTTGTTTTCTTTTTCTATGCTATCTCTTCCAGATTAGAATATCACCAAAATCAACAGAATATTCTGAGATAGAATAACTGATGATAGAATAGATATTCTAGAGATCAGAATATCACCAGAATCACCAGAATATTCTATCTATCACCAGATAAATGCTATTCCAGATAGATGCTGTCTCTCATGCTTTCTGATGAGCTGACAGATGACTCCTTGTTGCAGCCAATGCCTAACCCCTCTCTACAGCCAGTGGCTAATTCCTCTCTGCTCTCTGTCTTCCTGTCCTTTCACTACTTGTCTCTGTCCATCAAGCCCCCACTCCTCTTGTTTTCTGGGTATCTCCTTCCCTCTCTCCACTTTCGATGATGTTCCAGCTGCATCAAGCAGCTGCTCTGTAAGTGTGGCTTCCTCTTTTCCTCTCCCAGTTCCTTCCAGTTCTCAGATCACTCCACCACTGGCTCTCTATCTTCATGAAATCCATGCTCTAAATTTTTTTAAACAACTGACAATGATATTGTTTCCTTTTTTTTTTTTAAGTGTTTTCCACCTCTAACTATTCACAATTTCATAGCTCTTGGCTCTACACCACATTTTATACATGAATTACAAAAATTAGAATGATCTCTTTTTAAAAACATATATTGAAAATGAAAGCACAGAAAGCTGAAAATGACTGCAATACTGAATTCTACTTGCATTTCCTGCTTGATGAATGAAAATACTTAAAAATCTTACCATCCAGGTAAGTTGATAAATTATAAAACTATTTTATACTTTTTCTTCGACTTGTTATCTATTAAAAATATTATTCCTCATGGGTGTTCTAATACTTGACTATAAATAGCTTAATGTACAGGGGGATTTTTAGGTATTTAACTTATTCATATTTTTGAACAAGATACAGGCTTTTTGATACTGCTTGACATTATAACAAGTACTATGCTGGTCTTTCTAATGATTGTCTATATGCGTATTTAAACAAATCTACAATCGCAAGGGTGATTGGTTACATGAACATTCTCTTCTTTAAGTTAGTGTGTGCACAGGTACAACACACATACAGACATACATTTGCCTAGTAATACAAGAGATAATCTAAAATTTGAGTATACATTTTAGAACCTTGCTAAATGTAATCTTCCTTATGGTTAGCCCCAGGTAACAGTACATGCAATATATCTTGGGAAGGCCACCTCAGTTCCTGTGTATTCTTGGACCAAAGAAACAATTACACAAATTGAAAAAGGGAGGAGGAGGATCTTGTCATATTTCAAACTGATCCTTTTAAAGTGTTTCATACATCTGTTTTATCTCTCAGGAAGTAGATATGAAACCTTACAAATCTAGGAGTAATTCCAGTCTAAATCACCCAAGTTTAGCTTCACTTACTGTATGATAGGAGTGGGCACAAATCAATTGTAATGACTCAGCTTATGCAAAACTTAAGTGCAATCTCCATTTTATCTTTTAAACTGGTAAAATTATAGTCCACTTTGAACACTGACCTCCCCAGATACTACAGATACTAAAATGCACTCTTTCATCCTCTTTGACATCTTGATAATAAATTGTGACATATTTTATAATGCCACCATTCATTGCTTAAATCTGTTGATTTTTTTTCCATATGAGCTTCATAAGGAAACCACCACACTAAGAAAGATTGTTTGGAAACCAAGAGGTGATACCAGCTGAGGAGAGAATGTAAAAGTGCTAGGAACATTATGAAGAACAATGAGTTTGATGAAAACTTAGTTTAAAAATGAAGAGACAGTAATCAAGTTACACAAACCCTCTTCTTTATTTACAGAGCAAAGTAAATGCAAGTAAATTCCCTTTCTAATTATTAAAAAGCAAATGGAATAATTTTCATTTCAAAGCATAGCAATGCTGGTATATTGTGTAAATAGACATTAAGGATATGCACTGTGCATATTAAGGCTGTGTTATTAAGGATGTATATATAGCGATACCTTATTGAAAGTAGTACACACAGGGCCAGATTCTTTTCTACCTATTTGGTGTGTAAGAGGGCTTACATGCCTAAATGCTAGTCTATTCTAACCTGCCTGAATCCCTGAAAAACTGTTCATGCGATGGGTAGGTAGATCCTCCTCCTCCTTGACATTGTGTCTCATTTAAGGGTAAAATGATAATGTGTTACAAAACTAGAAGAATTAATGGATTTTCAGGACTTGAGAAGGATATAATAATATTAGGCTTCAGTGCTTACAATCACTTAGATGTCCAATGGGTGGAATAGTTTTAAGAAAATGCAGCCATCATTTCACAGCTGGAGGTCTGTTAGCTGTGCCCCCCACCCACTGCCTTAAATAGTACCTGTATCTCTTCAAGTGATCTGTTCCCCAGGTAAATAATTGGAACACTTAGGTCCACTGTTATAAAAAAATAAAAAATAGCTCTACTAGAGCCATAATTATGTCAATTTACAGAAAAATACTGATTTATGAGCTGATGATCTGGCCTTTAAGAACTGAGGATTAATTGACAATAATGAGAAATGGGAAAAGTTGTTTATTTTTGTTTAAGGAATAATTATGACAAACACACAATCTTTTTCATTTTCTCTTTCCACAGATTATAAATAAAATCTGAAATGGCTAACAGGGAAAAGAGAAAATGGTGCCCATCCTGGTAGTTATGCCACTTACTTGGAATGTGGGAGGAAGTGATCTGATAGGTCTCACATAGCTAAGGCACACCCATTTCTGTAGCCAGTAACACAAAAAGGGATAGCTAGCATATGAGTTAGCTAGCATATCACCTTTGGGCCATGCTCATTATATTAAGTTTGTTTCATGTCCCAATGAATCTATGTCTTCTTTCACAAAAAATCTTTGTCCCAGTGGTTAAGGCCATTTCCAGAAAAATTAAAAGTGTTGAATTTTTCCAGCCTAAAGAAGATACTGATATATCATAAATGAAAGATAAAAACAAGCCTAAACCACCAAACCCCCTGCATTACAAAATGAAATAGATGCTGAAGAAAACAGCACAGCACAGCCCATTTTGTGTGAATTATATATGGCTTCGATTTCCTGTGAGCACTATTGACACTGTCGGTGACAACAATCCTTTGATTCAAGGCTGATCTCTACTGCAGTTCACTGATGGATCTTGAGGTAATTTAGGAGTCCAGTCCTTGAGCCACATACCCATCCACAGAAACTGCAGATCCTTTCCACAGGGGAAAGTAGGTCATAGGCTAAGATTTCTCTCCTTTTTCTTCCTTTCTTCTCTCTTCTCTGATTCGAGCAGATGGGATGCCACTTTGTTGAGGTTGCAGTACCACTGGAGTCTGTTAGCCTTTTAAGAATCAGCAGCCAATACTTAATTGTGGGCAGAGTGCAACATCCCTAAAATGACCAATCATAACATATCCTGTTGATAACATGAATGCCTTTATTGATACACAGTAGCAGCATATGACAATTAGTGAGAAAGGAAAGGCTCTCACCATATACTGTGTCCCAGGAATGCACACAGGAAGATGGATGAACATGTGGCCATCCTGTGATCATCTTCAGTGAGTTTCCTGCTTCAGTCTGTGGTGGTCTCACCTGAAGGAAGTTGTTGAGTGATGACTGTCCTTGGTCCTTTCCAGTGTTATACCTTTAGTCCATCCATTGTGTACCTAGTTGGTGCTTATTCCATAGTGATCCAGAGCAGCATACCTTGTCCAGCCAATGGAGGTACTGTCCACATACATTTCATCCACTAACTGTCTGTTAAGATGTGATATAGTTGTGATTTTTCCATCCCTTATTGGGACTTTTAGGTACCAGGACAGGTTAATTCCTGTAGCTGCACTGTTATCTTTTGACTACATGGGAGATAGGAGGTGGGGGAAGGATTTTTCTTCTCAAAGTTTGTTAGTTTAGCTACTCTCTACTTCCCCACCCCTCCAAAAAAAATCTCTGTCTCTGGAATGTGTGAGAACTTTTTTGTTACAGAATTGCTCCCCTGCTAGGCTGTAAGAGTCTGATCTGCTTTCCAACACTGGTCAGCCACACATGTTGAATATACTGTATAATAAGTAACAAAAACTAAATAAACACTAAAATCCTAAAAAATAAACCCTTAACATTTAAGCCATCAGAGTTCTTGAAGTAGGCATCCATTTTCTGGAAGTATGTCTTTAGCTTATCACTGTTCTCCTGGGAGAAACCAGAAGTGTACAGATGTTCAGGATTTTTTTTCCTAGAGAATAAATGGCTGTCCCAAGAAAAAAATAAACCAAGAACAACCAAACTTAAACTACACCCAGGAGTGCTTCTCCTGGGAGAGTGAATGTCTATATATGTTTTCTTCTGACAGAAGCCACAGAACAGTCTTCCAGGATCCCTTGGTGCTTTGCTCCCATTCCCTCCAGGGATAAATTGTGTCACTTGATGCACTCTGCTGCTCTAGCCCCCTTCAAAATCCCTCATTGTGCTTCAGGGAGACACTGACCGACTGTGATCAGTCTAAATTAGTCAGTTAGGGTGCCTTGCTGTGATATGTCCCAGGCAGACTGAAGGAGCCTTTAGAGTATGTTGAGATAGTGTCTGGCTGCATAGCATCAGTCCTGAAAGCTCTCTGCATTCAAAGGGCTCAGCATTCAGATATTTGCTCAGGTGTCTCTGTGTAATTTTCTTCTACCAGAAGAACAAAACTAAGAGAATTCTCCTAGATCATTTAAATGTGTACACAGTCTTAGTCTACATTAGGGAAAAAAGGGGCAAGTGCCTACCAAGTCTGTTTATACTATAGACTTTCCATGTTGTTTCTGTTTCAGGATGTACTATGAAATAAGTAAGGAACAACAGACTGGTATGTGAATAGCAGAATGTGTGAGCAGATGCTAGATGCCCTTCCCAGCTGTGCACACAAGTTGTAAAAAGCAGTGACATGGCAAAAAGGAAGTGAAGATAGTTTCAACTGCCTCCTCAGTATCACTTGAAGCTTAAAGGAATTGCTCCGGGCAGAATTCTTCCCACTCCCTGGAGCTCTGTCTCTAAGTGACAATCCAGATGGCATGAGTGACAGTAAAGTGTCACCCAAATAAGTGACACTTGGCTAGTACTCAAGTATATACGAGTAAGCACATTACGATAAAAAAAACTTTAAAAAAAAGAAAACAGCATAAAGTAATTATGACTGCATCTTGTCCATAATAAATTAGAAGTCAAGCCTATTTCATAAAAATGCATCTCATCATTAGAATGAGCTTGCACATTACAAATACTGGCTCCAGATTTCAAACCCTAAACATAACTTCTGACTGTGATCTTCAAACATGATTACTAGGAAATCTTTGATAATACATTTATGCTTTGCTACGTTATAAAGCTAGTAGATAATAAAAACAATTATTTACTTTAAAAATCAATACATATATTATGAAATATAATTTCACTCTAATAGACATAGAAGAGGAGGCAGAAAATATGCTTAGATTAAAAAATATAATTCTCTAATGGTTAGTCAGATAAATATATCCCTTGAATTTAGGCAAATGTTTTCTTTGCAAATCTCTAAGAACGTCTGCTGTTCAGATATCCTGGATTTCCCCCCCCCCATTGAATCATTATTTAACTCATCTCTAATAAGTTTGTATTTGTTGCAATTCAAGTCATTCCACTTTTTCTGTTTCACTAAAGCTTTATTTCACTTGTTTAGTTTAAGCACTTACTATAAACTTTCATGTGTCCATGAAAGCAGAATAAAACCAGCTATATGCAGTGACAATTTTGTAATTGCCATTTCCTATGGAAAGTTTTTTTATATGTTGTATTTATTTTTCAGGAAATAAAAAAGTGCTGCCCTCATAGTTCACTAAATTGAACAAATAATGTGTATCACACTAATCTACAGATTTCCATGATTGTTGCAGCTAATTATATAACAAGTATTTTTTTTTCTTATTGAGCATATGTATCTATTGTGAACAAAATGGAGCATTTGCACAGGAGATTATTCATATCAAATGCTAGATTTAAATATGGGAAATAAACCTGAACCATTCGGTTCCAAAATGTCTAATAGAAA
Organism: Crocodylus porosus; assembly: GCF_001723895.1. NCBI lineage: Eukaryota > Metazoa > Chordata > Crocodylia > Crocodylidae > Crocodylus > Crocodylus porosus. Next base: position 116,010,123 of record NW_017728906.1, on the reverse strand, counting down.
ACAAATCTTTGACATATTGGCTGTTTAAAGCAGGGAAGCAATTGAAGCTCAGACTCTGGTCAATCACAGCCACAGATTCTGCCCCCCTTTCTTTCTCCCTCCCCACAATATATTTGAATTGGAAGAGGAGCTTTTTTATCCCTGATGAATTGGCGGGGGGGTGGGGAAGAACTCTCATCTTAGATTTGAGTAAATATGGTATGCTAAACAGTCTGTACACACCACTTTCATGGAGAGCAAGGCAGACATCCTAGAATGATGTTATACTAAAATTAGGTTTTACATATTTAGAGATCCTCTACTCCTTTCCCAGCCTGTTATCTTTGTCCGTGTTCACCTCTTATTGCCTAAATAGACAAATAAGCATGTTGCAATTTTTTTGACAAATAGTAAATATGTGATTTTGGTCATCTGAAAAATATTTGCCAATTTATATAATCAATTTCAAATAGTTTTTGAGGGTTAAATGGGAACAGGTATCTTTTTTTCATCTAAGAGGTCAGCATTTAGAGTACACATGCAGGCTACAGGGATCCTGGCTTTGATTTCCCCTCCTCCTGCAAGGAACTAAGAATAGGGCTGTAACCAGAAGACTAGAGGTATGGGCTGGAATATGGGGCTTTTTAAAAAAGAGAGAGAGAGAGAGAGTGCCTCGCCAGGCTTTTGTGGAACCTTGAATTCAAGATCCTGGTTCAGCTAATATTTAATTATTTCTGGAAAGTAGAATAACTGCAATAGGTAAAAGTGACAGCACCATTGTTTGGTAGGCCTTCTGTTTGTCAATAGTGCATTGTTATCATAAACCTATGCTTTCCGTAACAATAAAAAAACACCTTTTCCCCCGCAGATATTTACTTTAAAACAAAAATCTCAGGATTTCTAACATTTTTACCAAAGGTCTTAGAATAACTTGTCAGCCTATTTAAACTTTGAATCCATAGGATTTAGCTTTACAGTTTGCCTTCAAAAGTATTTGTAGGAAAACCTGAACTTACTCTTCTCCCTTAAAATATCTGCATATTCTTTCAACTGTACTTGCTGTGTCTACAAAGCTGTCACATCTGAAGAATACACAGATCTCTTACTTGATAAGTAAAACCAGCTTCACCTCTTGCTAATCAGGTACAGCTGTTATGCAGCTTCAGACAATAAGGTCTCACACCTAGTTCTATCCTAATAATGTTACATGAAGTGGTGTGGAAACATAACAGTCATTAAAGATGTTATAATTAATGATTGAAAGAGGGCTTTTCTGGAAAAAATAACCATGCATCATAAATATATATGTAAAATACTAATAATAATTGCCTCATATCTTGTAGCCAAGATGAGTTCATCTTATACATATAGTTCATGTTCATCTTTCTTCTTTATGGTATAATAGCATAAAGCAAGCACTGTATCTGGCATACCCCACTGTCTAAGCAGCTGATCTAAGCAGCTTTGGAGTGGGAGCAAGGAATGATCCAAGTAGGTGGATTTAGGCACCCAGCAAACCTGTATGGTCAGTAGGCAGTTAAATTCCCTATGCAGGAATGGGAAGATGTAGGTGCCTTCAAAGGATGATTTTAAGAGCCCAGAATTACTAAGAGCTAACTGTTAGGATATGTTATATGCAATGGGATATCTTTATTCCAAACCCTCTTCAGAGCTTAGGGGCATCTGTTTGCATGGAATCCAGACCATCTAGTTCCACTTCTAAGGGTAGGACACTAACTGTGTGTGTGTAGGAGGGGCGTTACCCACTGCTTGTAAAGCAGCCTAGTGGTTATAATGCACACAAAAAAGATTTCATTTTCTAGCTTTACATAATCTGAATCCATAGCTATATCTTCTCACTTCACAGGAGAAATGGAGAGTATAGAGACTACAGAATAGACTGAGTGGGTACATCTTGTTGAAAAAACTCCCAAATCAGATAGAAACAAATACAGGAGTCAAGGGACCGGAAGGAGATGAGAAAGAGAGATTAATTCTATATCCAAACAATGAGGCCACTTCTCTGGAAGTAGCAAGTCCTTTTTCTGGTGCCAGTTCCCAGAACTGTCTATACAATTTCTATTATATTTCTATTATTCTATTATCTGTCTATACGTTAGTTTATTGGTATTAAAAAAAAAAAAAGACAATCCTGAAAGCACAGAACTGAACTCAGGTCTCCTTGTCTCAGGTGAGTGCCCTAACAATAGGACTATAGAATCAATCCTTTCTTGCTCTCCTTCTGGCCCCATGACTCTTGTATCCCCATCCATACTGTGGTACTTCTTTCTTAGTTGCAGGATGGAACAATTTTTCCTCTGAAAACAAGAATTACCATAGAAATTAGGCTTTTATTGAAACAATGACATTTCTTATTTATTTGGAGAGACTTACGAATGGAAGATATAGAAGGATCTAATTAAAGATCTTGCCAGTGTCCTCAAATTTCTTTTTTAGTGCCCAGGGGCAGGACAAGGGGACGATTTATATTGACCACTGTAAGGTGATAGTGGGCAAGGGAAGGGAAAATTAAGAGAGTGGGAGAGGAATCTTACCTGACTGGCCTCTCTGCACTTTGTAATCCAACAGTTAATTGCATAATATATGTGACATGTAGCAGGGTCCGTAGATCTTTAGCCTTATTCAGTTTTTATGCCTAAATGGAATGAACACAACCATAGGACACCATAGTTTTTGGCACTTAGACACAATATTTGATTTGCAGTCTGGATGCATCCATGAACACTTAATGTAGAGTTGACATGAGCAATATCACTTTGTGCATCACACATGCTGTGTGTATACAGACAACAAGGAGTTGGAGAAAACTGTTGAATGTAGGATATATAGTCAAATCTATAGGAGTTCAAAAACACAAATTCAAGGACAGCAAATGGAAAAAAACTCTTTGTAAAACCAGTTACATGAACATTATACTAGATTAACTTTAAAAAAGCACTTGAAACTGTAAAGATCAATAATGTATTCAGTAGAACACCAGAATGAGTACGTATTAGATCTTTTTTTCATTTCCAATAACTAAAGGTCTTATCACATCTGCCTTCAGGAAATTGATGGTTGAGAGATTTACAGAAAGAAATCGTATTATGTTCTTGTAGAGATTTTCGTTTCTTCCTATTTCAGCTACCAAACTTGTAGATCTGCTAGGATGCATATGGATTCTGGTAGATAGGGGATAGAAAAGATACATAGTTATTTTATGTTTCTACATCAAATAGTTCAATGGAGTCAAAATGGTGCTCTGATTTCCCAATCTGGCCTGCCCACTCCTTTCTTGACACACCTTCTTGCATAAACTTAATGAATCTTTGGAACCATTAAAGCATGGGGAAGTTGAGGAGTTGTTTCCAAGAGAGATAAACCCTTTTTGGTTTTCACAAGGGGGTGATTCATTAACCCATGTCCTCAAGTCATTTAATCATGCGTGTCCTGTTTCTCTTGTGGTTACTTCCAATGCAAACAATGAGTTCACTCATGTGAGTAACATTATATGCACACATGACTTATTTTCAGGATCAAGTCCTCTGTAGCTGAGGTGCTTGAGGGAACAAGACCCGTATCTTCATCATCATCATCCTTGTTGTTATTATTATTGTTGTTGTCATCATCATTATTGTTATTATGTTAATAATAGTGATTGGTCTGTACAGTACTGTTGTAATTTTCTATTTTTAACTAATAAGGTAAATAGACATATTGCATTAGAATCAGAGGATCATAGAAGTAGGGTCGGAAGGGACCTTGTAGATCTTTAAGCCCGACCCCCCGCCCGGGCGGGAGAAAAAGACTGGACTCAAATGAGTCCAGCCAGGTAGGCATCAAGCCTCTTATTAAAGACCCCCAGGGTAGGAGCCAGCACCACTTCCCTAGGAAGTTGGTTCCAGATCCTAGCCACCCTAACTGTGAAGTAGTTCTTACAGATGTCTAATCTAAATCTACTCTCTAATAATTTGTGTCTATTGTTCCTTGTCATGCCAGGGGGCGCTAGAGGAAACAGTGTCTCCCCAAAACCCTTCTGGTCCCCCCTAGTGAGTTTATAGACAGTCACCAGGTCCCCCCTCAGCCTTCTCTTGTGAAGGCTAAGCAGGTTCAAGTCCCGCAGTCTGCCCTGTTGTCCCCGAATCATGCGGGTGGCCCTCCTCTGGACCCTTTCAATGCTATCCACATCCCTCCTGAAATGGGGTGCACAGAACTGGACACAGTACTCCAGCTGTGGCCTGACCAGCGTCACATAGGATTAGGATATATATGAAAAAAGTTTAAGTTGCTTTTCTTTAAAAAAAAAGCAACAGCTTTTTAAAAATAAAAATAGAAACATTACATGAATTAAAAGAAAGGAGTTTTCCTCTTGTCCCTAGCGCTCCGCTACCATCACTTCAAGTGGACTCAGCACCCTCGGTTTCTCGCCCGCCACGTCTTTGATGGTAATAAGTTTATATGGGAGGCTGCCTTTATCCCCTGGTGAACAGTACGTGTGTTCCTACCCCTACTCCATATGGGGTGCCCCTGCGCACCCCTGCCTTAAGGGCTATGCGTGCCTCCTACCTCCCCTTTAGCATGCCCCAAGCCTTGCAGCTGTTCTCTGGACGTTGTTTGGTCCCTTGCCCTCTGGCACTCTCTCTGGTGCCCCCGGGACTATCATGCCCTGGTGCCTCTCTCTGGCTCCCCTGGGCTTACCACACACTTGGCACCCCAAGGCTGTCCCAGCTCGGCGCCCCTCTCTAGATCTTCTGTTGTTACCGGCGCTCCCGGACCTGGCACATAGCCGCCGCCCTGTTACCGGCGCCCCTGGGCCTGGCACGTAGCTGCCGCCCTGTTACCGGTGCCCCTGGGCCTGTTGCGCCCTTGGGGTACCACTCCACCTGCTGCCCCACTCTGGGGCCTATGCCATGCTCTTCACAGCCACTGCCCCCTTCTGGGCTTATGCCACGCTCTTCGCGCCCTGCTGCCTGTCTCTGAGGCCTATGCCATGCTTCTCGTGCCCGCTGCCCCCTTCCGGGGCCTAAGCCGCGCCTCACGCGCCCTGCTGCCACCTTCCAAGGGCTATGCCATGGTCCGTGTGCCCGTTGCCCCCTCTAGGGCCTGTGCCACGCCTCTCGCGCCGGCTGCCCCCTTCCAGGGCCTTTGCCGCGCTTCCTGTGCTGGGGCTACAACCCCTACTCACCGAGCGCCTCCCCAACACTCATCCACTGTGCCGACTGCAGCACACGCTCTGTGCCCCCTGATGGGCACCAGGAGCCCCCAAGCCACTGGGGCCCTCCTGTGAGGCCTCCTCACGCACCTACAGCCTCACCCGGTCCTCCGGTGTAACGATAACAAAACACAAGCCAAGCGGTTGCAACATAAGCAAAAGCCCACTGGCTTATAACATAAACCACACACCACGCCGGCTCTCAGCAATACCTTTCTCAGGGGTTCTCTCCCTCCCCTCACATCATTGCAGCAGCCAAACTGCCACCGTAAGCTCTGCTGCTCAGCTCTCCACTGCAGAGCACCTGCTCCTGCAGTGGCCAGAGGGGAACTGCTGCTAGGCCCTGGCCTGAGCTGTTATAAAGGGCCCAGCCCTGCCCCCTTCCAGTCACCTGACCGGCTGGTTGCCATAGCAACCCGCAGCTGCACTGCCCTGCCGATTGCCATCTCTCCTTCCACTTATCTAAGGCACAGGACACCTCAGTGCTCCTGTGAGAGGCTCCCAGTACCGGACGCAGTACTCCAATTGCAGCCTGACCAAAGCCACATAGAAGGGGAGTACCAACTCTCTGAACCGGCTTGAGATGCGTCTTTGCATACATGACAAGGTGTGGCTGGCCTTGCTGGCTGCAGTCTGGCATTGGTGGCTCATGTTCATTTTGGAGTCAATAATGACTCCAAGATCCTGTTCTGCCTCTGTGCTTTCAAGAGGGAAACTCCCCAGCCTGTATGTATGCTGTGGATTTCTTCTCCCAAGGTGCAGCACCTTGAATTTATCTACATTGAACCCCATCCTATTCTCATCTGCCCACTTTTGTAGTCTGTCGAAATCTATGTGCAGGCTCTCTCTCCCTTCATGTGTGTCCACCTTGCCCCATATCTTAGTGTCAGCAAACTTGGTCAGTGTGCTTTTCACCCCCTCCAAGTCCAAGTTGCCAATGAAGATGTTAAACAGTACGGGCCCCAGGACCAAGTCCTGGAGTACCCCACTGCTCACATCTCACCACTAGTCCACCGCTAGTCTCTGAGTGTGCCCCATCAGCCAATTTTTTACCCATCCAACTGTGTAGGCATCAATGCCACAGTCATTTAATTTATTGATGAGGATGGGGTGAGAGACAGTGTCAAAGGCCTTCCTAAAGTCTAGAAAGACTAGGTCCATGGCTACACCATTATCCAAGGATTTAGTTACTTGGTCATAAAAGGCACTCAGGATGGTCAGGCAGGACCTGCCTTTGAGAAACCCATGCTGATTGCCCCTGAGCATGATCTCCCCTGCTGCCCCCCACAGATGTGCTCCTTGATGATTCTCTCCAAGATCTTCCCGAACACCGAGGTGAGGTTTACAGACCTATAGTTGCTTGGGTCCTACTTCCTCCCTTTCTTGAAAATTGGGACTACATTAGTCAATTTCCAATCCCCCAGCACCTGGCCAGATAACCACGAATGCTCATATAATCTGAAATTTTATCCTGGGTAAAGTGTATGAGAATCTCAAACTTGATATAATTTTAATGACTTCTGTCCTTAATTAATACAGTTGCCTATTACTCCTGATCATGTCATAATTATTTTCCCAGAAATGGGGATTACAACTCACATCTGCTATTAGAGTTATGCATTATCATCTGTTATTTTTAGGGTATATTTTTTAAAAAATTGAACTGAAATACAATCACAATGTATGATTATATTTCTAGCTCAAAGTGGAAGAGTTTATAATGTATAGGGAATCACTTTAAGAAAAATACAAACATAATACTCCATTTTCCTATGAAATCTAGATTTATATTGAAACAAACTATTTGCAAACAAAAACTGAATAAAAAACATGGCATTTGAGAAAATTTGCAATACTTTTTTTGTTTTGAGACATTTGCTTGTGCAAGTTTTTGTTTGCAAAACAACATTAATGAAACTGAAAGTTTCATGATTACCTGAAGAAACACATATTTGCATTCATTTATTAGCACCACAAGTATATGCTCTGCAATCCTGAAAACTGCATGTCATTTCAGAGTTATCCAGAGAAGGAATTCAAACTCTGAACAGATTATACCATTCTTATTTAAATTGAGTCATAAATTACTTATCTGTTGAAAAGAATCAGACAGTTTGCAGGGTATGACACTCCTCAGCAAAAGGGTGGCGAAAAAGGCAGTATATGATATAGATGTGTAGTCACATAGCATACTTCGCCAATAATGGGTAGAGGATAATCAGTTAGATATATTCCATAGGATGACATGTGGATAATACCAGTCTTCAAATACTTCTGAATAATGCCTACAGTGTAAAAATTCAAAGTCACACAAATTGTTCTCTGCATAGTATTTGCTCAGCTCGGCAAAACATTTAAGGCCAAATCTTCATTTACAGGAAGGTGTTGGCAGGATAAAGGGGTCTCAGAGTGGTTATAAATGTAATTTACTCCCACTTTAAAGTTTCCTTGTAATGCCAGAATAGTGTAAAGAGGTCTCAATGTAAATGAGGATCACATCTTTATGTTTTAAGCACTGCTAATTGCCTGGCTGAAACTTCCTTTAGAGGTGCTCTTTAAAGAGAAGAAGATAAGAAAAATATTGCATTTAGAAATAAATTGAATGTAATTAATACAATAATGAATGTGTTATAATAAAGGGATCCTGGTTTTTTCTGATTAAAAAAAATCCCTAATTTTCAGGTAAGTAACTCAAAATCAACATTGAAAAAGTAACTCAAAATCAAAATGAAAAACCACTATAAATCTATCTGTAGATATAGATATATAGATACATAGATATATCTACAGATAGATATATAGTGGTTTTTCATATCTATATATCTAGATATAGATAGATATAATGTATCTAGATAGCTATCTAGATATAATGTATCTAGATAGCTATGATGTATCACATGTATCTAGATAGCTGGATACATGTATTAGTGGTGTTTCATTTTAATCATAGAAAAATGTAGATTTAGGGTTACTTTTTTAACCAGAAAATTGTGTGTTTTTTTTTTGTTTGGTTACTTTTTTGTTATCAGAGAAAACCAGGACCTTTGGTTATAACAACTAAGGGAGTTTCTGCTGAGGAAGCAGTTGTATCACTGAGAAGTCACTGAGATCACTGACAGTTGTGAAAAGTTCAGTATCTCTTCAAAAATATTTTATGGGCCTTTGTAATTCCCATCATATTTAAGCTCTAGTGGTTGTCCCGGGGAGACGGGGCGGGGCTCGCCCGCGGAGGCGGTGGAGCCCGAGCGGGACATCCGCCGCTTGTTTATGCCGGAAGC
>NW_017728906.1:115986720-116001643 GCF_001723895.1 Crocodylus porosus | reverse complement strand
AGAACCAGGGCGGGGACCTGATTACCTTACATCTGCTCCGGACCTAGGAGAATAGCACCACCCTTCCACCGTAATGCTGTTCCGAAGGGGGTGCTCCCTCCCCCTCCTCTAGCCCGACGGTCACAGTGGTAAATAGACTTTTCACGATAGAAATCCATGTTCAACATCCATACAGTTTCAGAGTGCATCTAGGATTGTAGTCCATATCAGCTGCACATTTCAACCTTGGTGCTAGCTGAAGTGGATGAAGGCACATCCTATGTGGACTGTGTTAATATTTTGCAAGATCACGGTACAAGACTTCTGAAAAAGAAATTGGGTAGGGTAAAAATGACCCAATAGGAAGTAGCTGCAATTGTAAGTCACCAGAGTCTCTTGTTCAAGAGATCATAAATTAAGAATCTGAATATTAGCCTTGGGAGGAAATCACTTTTCCTGGCCCAGTGGACTTGTATCAGAGACTTATTAATCAAATCCACTAATTCAACTTATACATTTCCTTTATCAGAACTATGGTGACCAACTGAGTTTGAAATATAACATTTTATTTAATTCAATTAACTTAGTCTTCAATTTTTTTGGCTGTAACCAGCTGAAAAGTTTTCTTCTGTCTTCTAAAAGATCACACCTTTCGGCAAAAATATGGTACTTGATCAACTTAGTAACTGCCTCTGAAAATGTATTACTGTATCTCTAACTTAAAGAAACTACTTGCAAAAAGGCAGGAGGTAGGACTGGGTGCCACCTTAGAGACTAACTTAGTTCAAAGACACCTGAGTTTTCATAGGGAATAGCCTACTTCACTAGATGCTACCAGAAAGCTCATGCCCTTCTGAGCCAGGTAGTGCCAAAAGGCACTACATGTGCTGTAGGTGCCACTCTAATTAAAGTGTTTGCAGCGTCTCATGTATTCAGATAGCACTTCAAAATGGTAGTGGAGGCACTTTAACTAAAACTTTTTCAATTAGTTTTTGTTAAAGTACCCTTGCAGCCATTTTGAAGCACAGGGATGGTGAATTCATGAGATGCTGAGGCTGCCGGAGCATACTAATTAATTCAATTAATTAACAGATCAATTGAGTCTGCTCCAACACACTGTTATGACAGTACATCAGTGTAGGCATCCCACATCTACATGCAGCCTTAGATGCCACTCCTCCCTGCCTTTTGCCTCTCTTCATGTTGCTAATAACCTCCATATTTGCACAAGAGGTTTATTTTTTCAACAATTTGTTTATTAGCCATGACCAGAGTTACATTTTGAACAATTATGTTAAATAATTGATGAAAGGGATCATCAAACACAGTTTGCCTATGGATGCTCATGAATTATTTGGCATGGTTGGTGTTCAAATATTCACAATTTGTTATTTATGTTGTGTGATTAGTTTCCTATGGTTGTTTTCCCCTTCCCTGCTTGAATGGTCCCCAAACCCAAAAAAGACCTTTCAAGACAGTCAAACAATTACTTTTGGCCTGAATACAAATTTGTAAGAAATATTGTTGACCTTTTCTCTTTCTGTGAGCATTTCTGCAAATAAGATATTATTCATTTGAATGACAACAATAACTACAAAAACAGCTGAGCATGCCATTGATACATATTCATCTTTTCTTAATACATTGTGGGGGCTGCAACTTTAGTAAAGAGTTACAAAATAACTGACTGATGCTCTACTCAAAATCAAAATCTGAAAGGGCCTTTAGATCTATATTCGTATCCAGCTATCAGTGAAGTAAACCCTTCTTATTAGAACAAACAGTTTATTTTTCAGGTATATATCTGACCTAGCTTCATTAAATAAATGTGATACAAAGAAATCACAAACAACATATCAAAAGAAAAACTCCATGGGAAATAAGCCCCCTGTAAAGCTGTCCTTATAAACTGGCAGGCAAATTAGCAATTACTGACAAATTAGTAGTTACTGAGCCCAGAACTTAAAGGTCACTACTATTTATTTTAGAATCATTATGCTACTATTTCTGTTATTCATCAAAGGTATAAAAAGAAACACAAAACCATGTTGTGCTAATAAGGCCTAGTCTTTTTTATAGCATTTAAACAAGTTTGCAACCTCTTAGTAGGCAAAATGACTTTAGAAGTGATTTGTGTCTATACACATAGGCCAGGTACAGAAGTTACACCTATTACGTGACAAGCACATAGACAGGTTTTTACAGTCATAACCAAACAGACGATTGGGGCACAGAGAGTTCTGTAAAAATGGCAGATCCCACTCTAACATAAACCCAGGTGTTTGTGATCAGGTTTCAGCACTGTAAATTAGAGTTCTGTAATGAACATCTGTACCAGATTCCACTGAAATTCACCTTAGGTCATATGCCACTGGCAACCCATGGGGCTCTGTGGCAACCCCCCCCCCCACACACACACAACGCTCCAAGATGGTGCTCTGGCCTTGGTCAGAACTCGTGTGGTCTGCCCAAGCACCAGGCCAGTCCTGCCCCTGGGCTCTCAGTGACACAAAGCAGCAAAGCCCCAGGTTCCAACCTTTTCTCCCCACCCTCCACCTTGTTCCCTCTCATCAGCTATGAGCTGCTGTCTGGTGTTATCACTCAATGTATTATCAATCAGTGTGCTGATTCCACCTACCCTGTCTGGGCATTTGTAAAGATAAGTGTTGTGCTGTTTGCTGGACACTGCGTTTACACAGGGGGGCTGTACAAGATGTGCATCTTCTACAGTATTGTTTTGAATGTCCCAATTTCAGTCTGTTCAGCTTGACCCATGCTTCTCTGTCAAGGTCATGCCCAACGAGGGGCTTGTTTGGTGTTGGTGTAAAATGCTGTAGGACTAGATTTCAGACCAGATTACTCTGAGCAATCATTTCATTTCCATTCACCTAGCCTTGTCTAAATTTAGCTCAACAGACAATGTCATAGTACCCATGCTAGTCTCTTCACAGCCCCAAGAACCTGGTAGAAGAAAGCAGTTATGGTCTGTCTGCTTATGTAACTTGGTCCAATGCCCTAGAATGCAAGGAATAAATCTGTGTGTGTATAAGTTGTGAAGTCTGTGTGAGTCTCTGTATACTATTAAGTACAGTGTTGAGCTTTTTAGTATGAAAACTTCTGGAGAATACAGGAGCACAGTAAACTCTGAGGTGTATACCCTTGCAGGTGTGGTGGTTCTGAGCACTTTGATGTTAGCATCCCATGCCATACTGGCTAAATGTCTTAAGGCAGCTACCTATGCAGGGACTTTACTGCTGACCTTCTGAATGTGATGTTTATAGGTAAGGGAACAGTCTAAGGTGACTCCTTGGTAAGTTGGGGTACACTCATCTGGAAGGATGCAGTTGCCTACTCTGATATTCAACATGCTCTTGGCTTGGCAACTGTCCACATGGAAGACTGACAGCACTGATTTATCTCCAATGACCTCATGCCTCTCAAACACTCCCCACTTAACCCACGTGCCACTAGCCTGGAATGAGGTGGTGGTGCTAGGACCAGTACCCTCTTTGGCTTTTGGGGGCTTATCAGTCTGTGTTACATTGAGTGGGACCACAGATCTGGTTAATTAACAACTGGCTGTCCCATCCCTCAAGGTTGCATGGCCTTCCTGAGAGAGCCCAGTATGTCTCCGTGGAACCACTTTACATAAAACAGCACCAAAGGCATTGACCTTTCTTTTTAATGCCACAGCCAAAGTGTAACCAACAGTTGCAACTGTGGGTTTCCACTGGTGTATCTGCAGGCACCATTTGTCAGAGCACCTTATGAACAGAGACCACTTACAAGCACCACTGCAAATAAGTTGCAATGGGAAATGGGGATTCTTCTTAGCAAGTGCCCTCCCCTCCACTCCCTCCCTATCTTCCTGAAGAACCAGAGAAGACATCCCCCTGGGGCCAGATTGTTTGGTTCCCAGACCTCCAAGCTCCCACAGCAGGGACATGGAACCTGGGCATCTAGATTTGCTCAACTGGGAGGTGGAAAGCAAGCATTTCATGGCATGCTCAGTGCTGGGTTATGAGCAACTGTGCAGCTTCTGGTCCCAGGTGAGGGGTCCGGACGGGATTCGCCATAGGTCCCTTAGTGTTTCCTTTGTCTGCAGGCTCCAGGTGGGTGGCCTTGGTGTCCCAGAAACCATTCAGGGATGTCTTGGCAGTTTGGTTCTGCTTGGTGGCCTTTGGAAAATTGGAGAGTCTGCAAGGCATGCTAGAAGGCATGCAAGAGCCTGCCTTACCTGCTGCCCACCCAGCTCTCCCCAGGCTAATGTGTGCTGTACTTGCTTCCAACCCAACCTTGCCACTTAGAGTAAAGCTTAAAAGTTAAGAGTGTTTTTGCCTTGGCCTTCCTGAATGCCTGTATATAGTCATAATGGCTAACATGTAATGGTTCACGGTTGCTAACAGGTCTGTTCTTAACGGCAGTCTACAAACCAGGTTAGTATCTAGTGGCTATCTTGTCCCTAGGTCATAACACTATTTTTATGCCTTTAAATATTATTTATTTATTTATTTATTTATTTATTTATACTATTTGGTGAGTATGTTCAGTCTGTATCAAAAACTGGTTAGACTAAAAATTGCTATATTTTAGTATGGACAAATCTTAATACAGCCAAGCAAACCACATCCTGTTTTGGGTAGCCACAGAGGAGGTGAAATAAAGAGGACTAAGACCTCTACATAAAATAAAAATGGAAATAGGTATAGTGATGCGGAGCGTCTCATATTTAAAAGTAGGTGCCCAGTTCCAGGCATGAATTTCATAAGCCATAATTAGGGACTTATGTTCCCAGATGCCCTTTAGACCTCATAACCACAATGGAAAGCCTAAATCATCCCTAATGACTTCCTGCCCCTGGGGCGGAGGGCTGGACTCAATGATCCTTCGGGGTCCCTTCCAGCCCAAATGTCTATGAAATCTATGAAATCCGTTTGTGAATAGGCAACTGTTACAATGTTTTAAGATGAATAAAGTTGTAATGTACTTAGCTTTGGCATAATAGTTTAGAAATTAAAGGGCTAATCTAGAAATCAGGTCACATGGCTTCGATACCCCCTCAGTCTTAGAGAGTTCAAACCTATATCTTGCCCCACCAGGAAACTAACAAGAAGTGTTGGTAGTAATCTCACTGTGGAAAGAGTTGATCCAAAAGGAATGCCAGTATTATGGGAAGCTTTTGGGTAAAAATACCTTTCATCAGGCTGAGGAAGCATCTACAGTTGGTCTGTGCTCTTCCTGGATAGTATGGAGTAGACCTTAGACTGACACCACTACAGCCTGCACCCCAGAATCATGGGAACAATCAGAACTAGCCTGATTCCAAACATTCCGTGTATGCATTTTTATACAATTACTACTGTATAAAAAATGCATAAATGGTCCTAACAGTTGGGAACAAAACCTGAACTACCATCTGCATCTGCTGGCTCTCCTTCTGGCCCCTTGCAGTCTTAGTTGCATAGTCATCCAGCTTCAAGAGAAGACATGTCTCAGTTTGCCCATAATACAATGGTTAAGAACTTTCCTGGGAGATGGAAAGGTGGACTTGAACCTTCTCAAGATGAGGAAGGTATTGAAACTGGGAAAGTGTTTCCTAGATAAGAGCTCTAGGAATAAGATGTAAATAAAAGACATTACTGCTTGTTTATATTAAATGAGAGCGATTGTGAATACAGAACTCAATACTCTCACTAGGTGGTATTCATACTCACAGCATGTTTACTGGCTGAGTCTACAAGGGGCCTTAGGAGAAGGGAAAACTAGTTTGTGAATCTCAAATTCTATTAGGTGTATTTAACATTCCTAAATATTCACTTCTGTGAAGACAATGATAGTTTGAACAGGCACGGTAGCTGAATGTTAAACACTTAATTAGATTTTTTGGCAAAACCTTCTGTGCATATGTCCTGTTGGGTTCCTAAGTAGTTACACTGGGGTTTTGTGGATTATTCATTTCATTTAGTTAGCTACATTGTGTTTAAATTCCATTTTATATGTCTCATTTATTTTCTATTTTCCCAGACCTATCTGTCTCTAAACTATTATTCAGCTTACCACAGGAGTTCCATTCTCAGCCCCTGAAGGAAAAACACCTTTAATATTTGCTGTGTTTGGCATTCACAGACCTCTGCAATTTCCTTTCTTTATAGGTCTGTAACTACTTGTGTGTGTTACCATGCAAGATCTACTATATTTCTCATATCCCTATGGAAACAGCTACTGAAAAGATCTGGACAGAGATAGTGTGGGACTTTTAGGAGGGGTGTGTTGGTTAAAAATGTTTTTTTTCTGAATTGTCATTCCTGGATTATTGGATTTAACCTGGGGGTAACCTGAAAGGTCTGTTCATTTTGGTTATGTTTCAAAACGTCAGTAACATGAGTGGAAAATGCACCAGAGGATGCTCTCTTATTGTAGTTTAGTAAAATCTAAATAAATGTACGAAAAAAAGTAAATGTATTTAAATACTCTGACTACAGGACCTGATAAAATTGGAATTAGGTTAGTTGAAAAGTCCTTAAGTCCTTATTAATTCTCTAATCCTTCAGTTGAAGAATGAGAGACCTGGAGAGCTGTATTCAAGAACCTTAAAAATGTTAATAACTCACACATTTCTTTATGTACAATAAGTCATAAAAGATTATTGAACTATTTGAATAGTCTGCTGTGATCTCTGAGTATTTTCATTCATTTTATTTATCATAGCTATTGTGTTATTCCTTTGTCTTTCTCAATAGCTGATATTATTTATCATTCAGTTTTACAGTACCTCCTCCAGAAAAATCAGATTCTTTGCCGCAAATACTGCATTATGCTGATGTGTATTCTATAAGCAAGATTATCAACATTCTCATTGTGCCTCTGCCTAACTGACTTAGATACAGGCCTAAAGGGGGAAAAGTTACACTTTGCTTTCTTATTACCTCATCAAGGTAGATGGGGGGGGGGGTCAAGATGGGCAGGGGAGCACAAATAAGCAACTATTTAAGCAAAGCATTACTACAAGGGGGAGCAGAAAGAAAATTATCCTTGTGATACTCCTGGGGAAGATATGCCACTTCTTACTTGAGTTTGTTTTCTTGGGAACACAAAGCCTCAAATAAAACTGAGCAGATTTTCTATATGTATGTCAAGTGCCAATGTTATTTTTGTTTTTGTTTTCCTTTCTTTGTCAATTATTCTGAAGATGATTTAGATGATTATTGTATTTGTTGAAAGATGTCCTTTTCCTTGCCATTGTACAAAATGGAACTTAAAATAGAAAGTACATTAGAAGGACTCCATTAAGTATATATGGGACTATCCATCTGAGTTCAGAAAATAGTTCATATAGTTCACTTATTTGATGGATTAAGTCTTCTTGGCAAAAGTCTTGTGTAGCTGTTGGTTCAGTTATCAAGATTTGAGTACATTCCAATTTCTTGTGAGTTTGCCTATCAATTTGACCTATACATATATAACATTTCATGGAAAAAGTCCTTCCTGTTCCTTACAGCCACCCTCAGGGTAGATTCAAATGTGCACACGTGTGGTTTGTGGTGCCATGAACCTCTTTGCAGCACCACAAACTGCACATGTTGCACATTAAACCATGTGTGGCACTATTAATTTGCAGGATCAGGGCAAAATTTGCAGTGGCGATTTCCCAGTAATGAAAAAATCCTTGAGAAAAAAGGTGGCACAAAACATGACAAAGTGCTGTGTGCCTGGACAAATGCAGAGATGGAGGAGCAGGCAGACCAGGGCATGGTGTCGGCTATATGTATGTCAACACTGCCTGGCTAAAGCTCATTGTGCCTTGAGACAGGGGCTCCACATGCCCCAGCATGGGTACCCCACAGTGGACTTCCCACACTGAGGCACATGGAAACAGGGGAACAGCTATCCCAGGGCTGCATGCTTTCCCATGTTGAGGCAGACTGTGTCCCAGCCAACTGGGGAGCAGCTGGTCTGGGCTCAGGTGCCACAGTGTGGGTGTCCACAGTGCACAGAGATGGGGTAGCAGACATCCTTGGGCTGCCCACTGCCCTGCTTCCATGTGGCACTCCTGGCCTGGCTGGGGCACAATGTGCCTTGCCGTAGGGGCTGCCTCCCATCTAGCCCTGCACTGAGGCACCTGTGTACCAGGTAGCCCCTCATGGCAGCACATGCATGAAGCAGGGGCATGTACTGCAATGTACAATGTGTCCTGCTGCAAACCGCATGAGCAGGGGCATGTAGTGTAGTAGAAAGTAGCAGCAAAAATTTGTGCTGCTACTATTTGTGTTGCTGAAAACATACACCCTTGCTCGTGTGGACACAGCCTCAGTCTCCAGGAATCTATCTTTTAAACGTCCTTATGAGCACTGTAGTGCACTATAAACCTACATCCTCCTTGTAGTAAGTACTTCCCTGGTTCAGTTTTCAACTTTTTCCCTGGGGCTACTTCCAAAAAGAGTTTTCAAAGGTATAAGTGCTCTTTGTGTAGGTAGCATGTCCTTTCTTGCAAGCTTCATTATTCATTCGATTTCAGATCAGTGCAACTCTTCTAGTGTTAGTCAAGTTACTCCCATTTTAAAACAAAATAAGCAAAATAAAAGCATTTTCTTCTGTGCCATGATCTCTACTTCTCTGTGACTTTTTTTCTTTTGTATAAAACAAATGAGGAATGCTTCCTAACAGTTTTCCAAGGGATGTCCTGCAGTACTTACAGAAGTATCCCATGAAGTGACCGGATGTTCTGTTTGACAGACTAGTTCCCAGACTAGCAGGGTGATGCACAACCTGCTTGTGCAGCTACAGTATGGAAATCATAGTTTTTGTGCCTCAGCACATAGGAACTTATGATAGGAACCTAATGTCTCTTTCTATTTTCTGTGCTTAATGTGGAATTATCTTCACACATTGTATGCAGCCACAGTAAAATAAGGTTCAATATTCATATACCTAATTATCCAATAGGAGGCATTTGTTTAATACTGGGTCCCATTTAAAGCCAGTTAGAGATTGTTCTAGTATGTCATCTTTAAATTATTATAGCAAAATAACATAAATAACTGGAAATAATAACAACAACTACAAATATAATAAAAATATTTTGGCCACCTAAAAATATTACATGTTCTGAGACTAACATGACAAATAACTCACACACAGAGTGACTAGTAAAGGACTCAAGTTTCTCTTTTTTTAAAATACTTAAAGTATATTTTTCCCCTACTGAAAAAAACACAGTCAAACTATTGTGGTTAACCAGGATTGTGACTGAAACATCAAAGAAGAAACATCTCAAACCTGACCTAGTTTCCCAACAAATGAACAGTACTTTTGTTTTCCCCTTTATTTCTCCTCTGCTTTTCCCCCCAAGTAGTATTATGATTTTATAGCTTATATGTAAATGCAATTTTCTTGAAGAAAAAGAAATCTTTTGATTGTTAAAAATGCATTACAGTCTGTAGGACACCAGCCATAACACTGAAGGAGAAAAGCATTTTGGATGGTAGACAGCAGAGAAGCCTGGTAACTGAAGAGTACTCTACTTGTAAATTAGATCATGCTGAGAGTGGCATTTCTAGCAGGCTGTAAAATATGTTTAAGTGTATTCCATTTACCAAGTACATAAGAAAATAGATAATATATTTAGAGCACAGAAGAGATTTTAACTGGCAGCAAAAGCAGCAAATTGCTCTGACACTTTTTAAAAATCATGCTTAGATCTGATTTTATTTCTATATTTTAAGAGGTACAGGACAATCACTTAGTGACATATGTAGTTATTTCATTAATCAGACCCATACCTGGCCTTCAGATATTTCCCAAACACCTATAAAATTTTAAGAATAGTAATGCACTCTCTACAGTGCCCATAACCATTCTATAGATGATGTTAAAATAAGCTTCCCATTAATAGTCCTGTGATTAATACCCATCCACTCTCAAACTTATTTAAAGGAAAACTATTTTACTGAAATTTTAAATATCACAATTCAGCCCTTTTTTGGGGCGGGGGCAGAGTGGAATTTGATAACTCTTAGAACAGAATCTTAAAAGTTATCAAAAAGGGTCTGGTTCTCCTTTAACTATGGTCTTTTTTATATCAGTTAGATACTAAAAAGGAATCACTGGGGAGAAAATCTCTAGAAAGAAACAAACATGTATGACATTAAAATAATAATCAGGCCCTTCACGTAGGAAAACGGACCTTTTATTCCTCTGTCCTATATCTCCAAATGGGGATACCACATCAAAGACAACTGTATTGACCTACCTGAAGTCAAGGTACTGACCTACTTGAAAATAAGTACTAGTATGACGGAAGGAGGGGGATTTAATGTGTATTTAAAAACATAAAACATATATATGTGAATGTATATATAAACATATATAAATATATAACAACATGAACATACTTGTCTATATATGGTGTGTGTGTATATATATATAATATATTATATATATATGCATGTATGAATATATATGGGTATTAGCAGGGGTGTTAGCACTGTAGAAAGGGAGACAAGAAAAAAGCAGTCAATCTTTTATTACATATATGCACATACACATACACACACACATATGAAAAAATAATTTTACACTACCTGCTTTAAACGTGTATAAATATTTATAAACCAACTTGCTACTGAACCTAGGTTTTACTGCTGCATCAACTGCTGATATGAGTCAGACCTGGAGAGCATAGATTAAAGGACTAGGACATGAAGAGAAAGGTGTTTGGAGCAAAAAAATAGTAATGGGAGATGTGAAGAAGATCAATAGAATGAAGACTGTGGGTTTTATGGTGGGGCCATTTGACCTGGCCTTGGAATGAAGGAATGTAGTCGGACAAAGTGGAAGCTGGTTGGTAATAAACAGGAGAGTGACAGTGGAGGGTGAGCGGGGCATGAGCCCCAGGCACTAAGTAAAGAGGTGGCACCAATATGGAGCTAGGAGCAAGAAGTACCCACACCTAAAGACTGTATTTATTGCATAGTAATTAATAGTCTGTATGACATATTTGTCAATTCATTCTTGATATGCGTATGATCTGCATCAACATTACTGTGGAATTTATTGGTTTTGTGTGCCCTAATAGGGGTGCACAAGTAGATGTTGAGCTATTTACTGCACAGTTAATTAGTCAACTGCATAGTAAATGTCTCATGCAGATGCACCCACCTGAAACCATTTACAAAAACATGCTCATATTTGCTTTTGAAAAATATTCATTATATTATAATAATATTCAACATATCATGACAAGGAAAATTTCATTACCTGGGCAATTTGCAACAAATCCAGTGGATATAAGAATGGTTTGATGATAGCTCCGGGATGTAAGCTACACAAGATCATGAAGTGGATCAGTTTCCCACAAGGATACCCACAGAGTAAATCAATGCCAGCCATGGAAGCATACAGTGTTGCCCTTTCTTCTGACAACACTGTCAACTAGTTAGTATTACAAGATTTGGAGTCTTGCATAAGGTTTTCCATATTCAAACCAATTTTCCATATGGAAAAAACATATGGAGTAGACACAGAATATGTGAAGTAGGATCACACCTAATACAGTTATACATTCTAAGTCCAACTTGTTTAATGTTTGTGTGTATACCAATATTTAAAATGAGGCAATCAAAATAGAGTGCAGGTAATACACTGTTGCAAAGTCAGAAACAGCACATCAACATGTTGTTCAAATATAAATGATAAAGAAACAAAAAACTGTTTTAGCAACTTTTAATTAATCATTATAAAACAAAACTGATGAGTATGGGAAGAAGCAGAATTTTTATGTACTTGGGATTATGGAGACATTGTGGGATAGTTCACCTAACTGGAGTATGGTCACAGGTGGATATAGTTTGTTCAGAAAAGATAGGGGAAAAAAGGAAGAGGAAAAAAGAAAGAGGTGTCGCCCTATATAAAAAGGACATGTGCACATGTTCTGAGGTTCATAAGGTAGTATAAGGTAGGCCTGTTTAAAGCCCCTGGGTAAAGGTCCAAAGGGAGAGAAGCAGGGAGGATGTCTTGTTGGGCATCTGCTACAGGCCTCCAAACAAAAAGGAGGAGGACCTTTTAAGGGCACAGGAGCAAGCTATCCCAATGAGGCAAAAGAATGCGAAGTGTAATAGAGCAGCCTAGCTAGATTGCAATCTCTTCAAGGAGCTGAAATTCAAAACTGCATGTCCTGTTATGCATGCGTGGCATGGCAGGTGGAAGTTTATTGGGATCATGGGTCAAAACCCACCACAGCTTTAACTAAATGTCTGTCAACAGTTAGTTTAATCACCTGTTGTCCACAAAAGGAATATATGCAGCCTGTTGGTTTTCAACAATGTTAACTCAAAGTCATGACTTTTTCTGTCACAAAACCGTTTAGTTACTACCCCTTTCTATTTTACTCCTCAAGGGGAAGTCCAAGTGTTTCCTCAGTCCTGGAACTTAACGGCATGTATGATAGTAGAATTGATAAGGAGAGACATCCAAAAAAGGTGATATTTTTTCACAATGCTTGAATTAAGGAACCAATACCCTAATTAGTTGAAGGAATTATGGAAGGACAATAAGAGAGTCAATGCCCTGACTGCTGAAGGAGTTTAAATGAACTGGACATCTGTCAAGATAGGGTCCACTAGGAGTAAGAATTATCTTTCTCAGAAATGAAAGTATAATAAGACATCTCAAAAGCTTGATAGATGCTAATAAAACAGTATGGCACAGTAGGCAGGTTCCTGGATGAACACTCAGGAAATATGGATTATATTGAAACACAATATACTGTGAAACCTGTGTTTACCCCCACAGAGGTTCTCTGGGGACCAAGGAAGATTCAACGAGTCTGCTCTACCAAAATCAAGTTCTGAAGAGAATAAGCTTCAGCAAATAAGAACAGTAGCAGTAATATGTGAATGATAAGACAGTATAGGTAAGATGTATCAACCAAAATCATACTAAAATGTTCATTAATAACAGAAAGCTTAATATCTGAGAAAGCAAGAAATTAATTTTCAGTTCACTAAGACCCAAAGTTTTAAAGCTGCTAACAGTTGGGTAACCATTAGGGAAAAGAGCTTCTTAACTAGGATTTAGAAGTATTTTTCAAAGGGTGTGTCTATGCATTGCCATATGGCAACATTGCTATGGTGCTGTGGTACCATAGCAATACAGTACAGGTGGTTACTGCACTGGGTCTGTGGTGCATGAATAGATTTCACCACTACATTGCTGTACCGGCATGTTATACAGGAAGTTCACTTCTGAGATACATGAGAATCTGGACAGTTGCTCTGGTCTATGAACAGTGCTATTTCTGAGGGTCAGAACTTCTTTGTATAGGAATCAGGGTCTCAGGGACTTTCTGGGATGGGGGAAAAAGGTTGTTTAAACTTTTTGACTACATTTCTTTAACACTGGTTATTACAGAGTTTTAATATCAAACATAGAAGGTTCTTTACTTATGCAATCTGTTCATGGAAACTTACTGTTCCATTTTTCTTTTGACTTCCAGATCAGATAGTCTTGCAATGCATGGCTGCCTTTCAACCCACTTAAACGCTTGAACAAATGCAAAATTGAAGACATGATTATAGAAAGGTTTCAACTGAATTCTTTAAACAGGGATAACAAATGTTTAAGTCAAACCAATTGTTACCAGGGTCAAAGTACCAGCAACTTAAACGTTTTAATTTTGTTTAAATAGAAGAACTTAAATCTATCTGTTTATCTTTCATCATGACATGTGACAGCATCAAGTTGAGTCTTGAATAAACAATACTATAATAATAAGTATAAATTAAAGAGATAATGTTTATTTATGTAACAAGTATTATACTCAAGTTACATTAATTAAGCCAGGCTGGATTTTAAAAAAAGTAAACATTAACTTTGTGAAAAATAAAACTATCTCCCAGAAATGACATTTTTTAAAATTCTTAAATGTAATGTAACTTTAAAAGCAAAAATTTTAGCGAGATCATCAAGATTTTGTTCATTAACTTTAAACTAAGGAACATAGATTGGAATGAACCTCCTGGGCCATTACTAGTGCACCAGGTTTTCATACACAATAATTAGTCAAAGATCCCTGGAACCATCAGTTCAAACCCTCACAATCAACGGCACAGCACAAAGCCCAAAGCTGCAAGAACCCCCTATGACATGCCACAGGTAAGAGCAGGTTAGATCCTCTGCTTCTGCAACGATAGTAAAGTAATTAGTTTGATATATGCTCAGAAGGACTGTGGCCCACACTAGAGAAAAGAAAAAAAATAGAAAAAAAATCACAATATATACCAATTCTTTCCTGACCTCAAGTTTGGATATGCTTCCAGAATAGATAATGTGCAATTTGGGTGCTTACAGACATGGACCTGTCTCACCCTCCCTCCACCCCAGCAAAACAGCACTTGACTTTCAGCTTGGCACACCTGTGCACCAAGCCTAGTGCATGCCCAGAAAAGGAATCACATCAATTTGGCCCTGCTTACCCAGCCTCTGTATAGCTTCTGCATTCAGATGGGCTTTTTGGTGCTTTTTTCTAATAGTTGATTGAATCAGCTATTAGCTAAAAGCGCCAAAAAGCCCCACTGAAGTGCAAAAGCTATATGGACACTGGGCAAGCTGGGTCATACTGGGCATGTCTACATGTGCATTAATGCACCTTTTCTAATGTGATTAAATTTAGTACCTCTGAGAACTTTTACACATGCTCCAGGGGTGATGGGGAGGTGGGAGTGAAGCTTTATTTAACAGTGGCTCCAAGATGTGCTCCAATTACGGTTCTGCCGCACTTAAAAATGGCAGCAGGTGCATTTGAACTAAAGCTCATTCAATGAGCTATAGCTCAAGTGCCCCCACCACCATTGTTAAGCACAGGACTGCTGATATAAGAGATCATAGAATCATAGAATCATAGAAGTAGGGTCGGAAGGGACCTTGTAGATCTTCAAGTCCGACCTCC
>NW_017728906.1:115978213-115986015 GCF_001723895.1 Crocodylus porosus | reverse complement strand
TGTTTATGTCAGCCCACTCCTGTAACCTATCCAGGTCTTGTTGCAGTCTTTCCCTCCCTACTAGCGTGCTCACCTCACTCCAAATTTTGGTATCATCAGCGAATTTAAACAGGTTGCATTTCACCCCATCGTCCAAATCGCTGATGAAGAAATTGAACAGCACAGGCCACAGGACTGAGCCCTGGGGGAATCCGCTGCCCACTTCCCCCCAGGTCGAATATGACCCGTCCACCCGTCTGAGTACGACCCTTGACCCTTGAGTAGCCTGCTGGAGGAAGTTGTCATGCTCTAGTGGACTGGATTAACTGAGTCTGCTCTGATGTGCTGCTATTCCAGCACACTGAAGCAGCCTTGGTGCTTGTGTATAGGCACCCTGCAATGTGAGGTACAAAATCAACATGCATTAGGCTGCACTAAGGAACAGTAATTAATTTGCATGCTTTTTTAGTGACACTTGATGCTCAGTAGACTATTTTATTGTGCATTAGCATAATGTCATGGTTTTTTACATGACATGTTAATGCATAGTGTGGAAGAAATCAAACTTCACACTGTGGTCGAATCAGAACTGACAGAGCCAGCTTTTCTTTATTTAGGGCTATGCTGTGATTACAGGGAGAATTCCGTACAGCAAGGGGAATCACCCACTTGTCTGTTTCAAAGGATTTCTTGAACTCTATAAGTTTACAAGCATATTTATACTTAATACAGAGAAAGAGAAAAAAATATGACCTTGGAGAAATGAAACAATAGTAAATTACACACAGACATACAGGCAGTTTACTTAAAGAAAACTTCCGTGCACAGGGTAACATAGCAAGACAAAACAAGGCATGCAAGATTCCTTATCTCAGAACATGTAACTGAAATAAGCAGTATTAGCACTTCTGTTCTCTGTCTGTTTTCCTAGTCAAGCAGGCCAGAAGCCCAACCAAATCCACTACCACAACAGTAAAATAGTCCACTGAGCATTAAAGCACACAGGTAGACTCACTTAGTGACATGATTCCTTTTCTGGTAAAGCACTTTTTTGTCTTGTCCCCCCCTCCCCGACACCTGCCAGCACCTTTATTCTGTTGTATCATTTTACAATTTTCCTTAATGGAAGAAAGACTATCTCAGATTCTAAAGGATTGCTATTTTTATATCACTTACCTTCACTGAGAGGACAAGAGTGTATCCCAGAAGGTATAAACCAACCAAAAAAGAAGAATAGGAACGTGACACTGAAATCAGTGAGGCATTTTAAAATCAAAATATTTTATTTTCACCAGAAAAAATGTTTTTATGATAAAAAAAGTTTGTTGAATAACTTTACAACAAAGTATATCTTTTCTGGGATAATTTTTGGTCCATCTATTAGAAACCTAAGATAATTCTATTTAATCTTACTTGAATCCCTGCAAAACAATTCATGCAAAAGTTGAGCTGGTCCTCCTTCTCCCTCCTGTTTTGTTGTAACTTGACCTTAAGGATAAAATTGTGGTGTGTTACAAAAATAGAAGCATTAATTGATTTTTAGAGACTTAAAAAGGATGAAATAGAATCACTCTTAGGTGCCCTAAGTAGATGTAGATAAGTGTCATAGTATCTAGCCCTGAGATTATTTCAAAATGAGTATTTTTTGTTTTTCCTCTGATATTCATAAAATCAGGAGTTATATGAAGTTTAAAGCCAATTTAACAATACTATAAAAATACTGTAAAGTGAAAAATTTTTTTTTTCATATATGTTTTATATAGAGTTAAATATTTCAAGCAGGATTTAACTTTAAGTTCTACTGGTGTTCTGTGGTCTTTAATGGGGCCAAAGCCTGTTAGGAATTGCCATAATAGAACTTTTTTGAGATAATTTGTATTATTATAACACATTTAATTGTATATATTAAATGTTTTTATGTGATCTCATAATGTTTTTGTAGGTTTTCTGGGAAAAAAAAACTGTCATAGTTGGTTTTATTAATTTCATCATAAAATAATTCCTGAATACAACTGTGGAAATAATAAGTAGAAAAATAAAGGTATTAATTTTAGAAGTCAGCTTTGTTGAGTATTAACTTCCTTGTTTTCCAGAAGATTGTGTGGGTACAGATGTTTTGGCCTATAATTGGAATGTAATAGCAAATGCTGATGATTCATAAAATGTAACAGAATACAGTCTACTATTTCTTAAGTGACATAGCATGTAGGACTAATAGGAGTCAGACAGCAGTAAAAGCCTTTGCTACTAAATATGAAAGCATTAGGCTTACCCCTGAATAAAGGACAGTGGAGAATTGCCTTGCCAAAAGCTAAGGTAGAGAAAATATAATTTCTAGAAACTGATTTTTGTCTAATGCTGGAAGCGTATTTGATACCGAGACCTTTTGAGACTGCAACATATTCCTTATTCATCCATGGATGATTCTTTTGTACCCTACATAGATAGAATGCTTAAATTAAATAGATTTTACAGCAATGTAAAATGATACCAGCATATTATTAGACAACCAGATGCCAGATAGTTAAACAAAGATAGAATGCACATAGTCGGTACGTATTATGGTGTCTTCCAGAATCACTTGTGACACTGCACCTCAATCAGAAGGCTGTGTCAGAAGTGATTCTGGGCAAGACACCATAATGCATACCAGCTCCCAGTTTGAGCCTGAGTCATCTGATAGTCCCAATTCTACTGGTCTCATATTGTTTGAAGATTATGCCTAGGGTCCTAGTGCCAAAACTTGAAGTGTTAAGGCACAACATAGATGCAAAACAAGTCACTGTTTTTGTAATCAGTGCAGTTCTGGGTATCAGAGTTTACAATGAACTGGAGGGAAAGGATTTTGCCATGGACCTAGAATGAACAGTTGCAGGTCAGAAACTTTAAGATGAGCAAAGGAATTCTTATCAAGAGTTGTGCAGACCTAACTCTATAGCTATAGAGATTGAGCATTAACATGTGAATCTCCATGACTGTAGAGAAGGAGAAGGCCATAACCATTAGAAAATGTGACTTTCAGCAATCTGTTTGGTATGGGTGAATCAGGGCACCTGTACACATGATGATGTCGTCATTTACACAT
This sequence comes from Crocodylus porosus, assembly GCF_001723895.1. Lineage (NCBI taxonomy): Eukaryota > Metazoa > Chordata > Crocodylia > Crocodylidae > Crocodylus > Crocodylus porosus. Next base: position 115,982,951 of record NW_017728906.1, on the reverse strand, counting down.
GATGAAAATTTCCCTTTGTGTACTTCATGGCATTATATACTACATGTACATGCATTTTGGGGGTTGTAAATGAATTTCTATCATTGCAAACTAAACTACATCCCAATATTACAACTTGAAACATTGCAGCTGTTAGTCAGCTTGTCCCCTGGCTGTGGGAAAGGTGGGCAGGCTCCTCAGGAAAAAAAGATTGGGCCCCTTACTGCTTCTACCTTTAGGAGGCTCCTGCAGCCATCAGGATGCCTGGGACCACCTGGGAATTGGCTGGCTTGTCTCTGGGGCAATGCAGGGAGATGGTAGGAGGGCAGCCGGGTGTGCTGAAGGCTGGAGGAGGAGGCAGGGATGATGCATAGGGTTCAGGGCTAGATTCCCCAAACTAGCCTGGGTTTCCAGTGCCCCAGGCACTGTCCCTGCCATCTTCTCTGGCCATCAGCACACCCAGATACCCTCCTACCACCTCCCTGCACTGCCCCAGAGGCAAGCCAGCCTGTTTCTGAGTGGCCCCAGGCATCCTGCAAGCTGCAGGAGCCTGTTAAAAGCAGAAGCACCAAGGGGCCTGATCCTTTTTTTCTGTGGAGCCTGCCCACCTCTCCCATGGCTGGGGGGGGGCAAGCTGACAGATTGATGGCACATATTACTGGGCCCCTAGCTGTGGGAGGGGTGGGCAGGCTTCACCAAAAAAATAAAAAAGGGATTGGGTCCCTCCCTGCTTCTGCCTTCAGCAAGTGCTTGCGGCCACCAGGACAAAAACAAATATACAGGGATGGAAAAATAAAATCTACTGTTTCAATTAAAATCTTACCATTTCAATTTAGGGGGCATAGAAATCAACCCTAAGGACTAAAACCCTGTCATGTGTACAAGCACCCTCAGTGAACCAGACCATTGTGTAAGAGGTATATTTGCATCCAAGACATTGTCTAGCTTGAGCTTAGTGAGATTGAAAGGACACACTTCCCCATAATTCATCCTGCCCAAAAATCTCTTCAGGATAATGTGGTTTACTTTAGGGTTTTCACACTAGTGATGCCTGTAACATATGGGTAGCGCAGGATATCTGAGTGTTTCACAACTCAAAGTGCATCCCTGTAAAGCACGAATATTCCCTGTTGCACTACTGCAATCAAAATAGTCAGTATACATCTTAAAATTAGAGACAAAAAATAAAAATGTTTGTGCAAGGTAAATCAGCAATCAAAGCAATCTTTGCATAGAGACTACCGATGGAAAAGGACAGAGAATATTTTCCACTGGTATCCACTGATACAGAATAATCCTGTGTATCAAGAAAAAATGATATGCTGCGATGGGAGAATAATTGGTACTATATGTGATACTTGTGCAAAACACATGCAGAAGCTCAGCAAGACAAGTCAGAAGCTCATGTAGGGAGACTGAAGATTTCCCAATGAAGTAGGGGTCCATGAAGTAGCAGGATAATTGACTGCACCTGCTAGCCATCCCAGGGTGGTTGTCATCTGCAAAATTACTAAATAAATAATATAGTAAATTTAATAAACATGCACATACACACACACACATGCACATGCACACACACACACTAGCGGAAGGACCCATTCTTTCCCAAGTCCTTATTTTTGTAATTGTAGTGCTTGCTTATTTTCAAAGAACTTAGTACAACATATTTAGGTTAAAAATATTGTGTATTTTTAAAGAACATAGCGCAACATATTTAACATTTAACATGGAGCGACATTTCTCCAGATACAATAACACTACAAAAAGTAACGTGGGGCGATTATTCCAATTCTAGTGACAAATGAATTGCCTTTGCTGTAGAACTTCTTTGTAAACAATGTTTATGGTGTTTCCTGTTTGCATTAGTATATACAAACTTCTTCGACTAGCAGCTCTGGACAACCAACTTTGACTACCAACTTTGTTTATTGCATCTCTAAGATGGATATAGTTTTCAACTCTTAACTCCTTTTGATTGCTTCAAATAAAATTGAACCATTCTGTCTCAGGTTTGGCATACATATCCACGCAACATTGGTGAAGAAGTTGATGTTAGTAAATCAGGTGTTTATACTGGTCAACTCTAGTTATGAACTGATATGCATAGAAGTCTATTGAAGAAACAGTCTTCCTTGGAATTGGCAACCTAGTGTTTGGATCAGTTTGAGGTATGCGAATGTGGTATTCATTTTCAACATTAATGAATAGAAGTGGGTACTGCCGAGCGTCATAAGATCTATGTGTTTTGGGTATTCAAAGTAATTGGTCAGCCATGTAATGTAGAATGGATATCCCACTTATCAAATTCTTGTCATATGATTACAATTGCAACCTCTTCAACTGCTGTTGAGTGTAAAAGGGTAGAAGAAAGTAAACAGAGCCCAGGACGTGGCTGAGCTGAAGCCAGTAGAGGGAGAGCCGCAAACACTGAGTGAGAGAGAGAAAATGAAAGTAAATAGAGCTTGCAGCATGATCAGCTGACCAGGCTACAGCTGAAGCCAGGAAAGAGAGAGCAGCAAAAGCCGCAGCAGCACTTCCAGAGCAGTTTCTAACTCTGGATTGGAGGAGGAAAGCTGCACGTAGGTATTTCCGGCCCCAGATAGGAGCAGAAGGTGTTGATTTCCTGCAAGCCACTGGGACATGCAGCAGAGTGTTCCTCAAAACACCATGGGTACAACCTGCAAAAAGGGGCACTCAGAGGAGTGTCTGCACAAAGATTCGGACAACATTAGATGATGGATTGGCAGAAAAGGATAAAAAGCAATGGAGATCATCCTCTAAGATCAGAGAAACTCTGGGTGGGGGCTAATCAGAAGAGCTACTCTAGTGATGGACTTTGTTCACTCACCACTAGGACGTGTACAACTCCAGAAGCAGCAACATCACACTAATTGATTGAAGTACTAGAGACTGCCCTGGAGTGAGGGGTCAGGACACTCTGAGGGTCCATGGCCTCATAGCCTGGCCTCAAAACAAGGGACTAAAGCAACTGTATTCCTGGATATTTTGAGCCCAATGAAGGATCATACCCTGCATCACCTACTACAGGACAATTTTGGTCAGCCAGGTCAGAGAGTGCTGAGGACACTGTATTTGAATCACTGGGCATTACAATATCAGGCCACAGCTAAACTTAAATTCCATCAAGAAATGGAGTGGCTAGGGTTAGGGTGAGGTAAAGGGGGAAGTCTGGAGCCCCCCAGCAAGTCATGGCAGGTGAAAGGACCAAGACCATCCTTTTGGCAGACTGGGTGATCTTAGAGCAAGGTCCATCCTATCACCACCTGTAGGTAAAAGAGCTCTCGGCTGAGGTAATAGGCCTTATAACACTTACAGCTGGCACAGTGTGATAAAATGTCATTGATGTTCCTGTGTATGTTTTTTGTCAGCACTTACTACAATTTTAAAATCTCTCGGCATACTTTCAAGAACCATTTTAAAACATTTAATGTATGAATTCTTTGAATCTAACATATTAACACTATCGTGCCTTATGTCTGAATTAGACTCACAACATAATTTACTCTGGGCTTGCAGATCATTTACGAAGTAAACTTGTAAAAACTTTGATTCTTCGTCCAGAGGTGAAATAAGGGATCCTGCCAGATGGTACACTTGTCCTTGAATCTTAAATGTCAGCATGAAGTTTCATTCTGAAACGTGCTCAGATGCGCCAGAAGATGTCATCTGTAAAGCGTCATTATATTTTGGTACATTTTGCAGGAAGTGCTTCAAATCCTCCATTGGCCTAATAAAACAGTTTTAAGTGGTCTGAAGGCTCTTCAGTGGTTTCAGCTTCACTTTTCCATTAGAGCAGCACATGGTAATGGATCCCCGTTTCCATTTCTTTGCCTGACAGTGGTGTCATACAAGGCACATACTTCTGATTGTAACCAATTTGTCCATTTCATATGGTATTGAAGGATTGTAATCAAAAACTGAAATCTCTTTAACTGCCCAAATTGCAGACCATTGAGCAACGATATGTTGACAATTTTCCTCACACTGTTTTGCTGTTTCTTCATTACCTTCTGTTGCTCTTGATCTTGCATGTCTTAGACAATCTTCTGTGAGACATTCCACCTTTTCAACATTAGTTTCTGTAGCTTTTCAGGCAGCATTTCTTATGTAAGTAGCAGCAAGATGTTCTGCTCTTTCTTCTTCACTTTCAGGCATTCTTGAAACAGCATTCCTTCTATGATTATTTGCAAGATGCAGTGCCTTCTCTTCAGAACTTTTTTGCAATTTTATATTTTGCATCTCTTTTGCAGCAGCTGAAGTGCCACTAAGAGTTTAAGTCCTTTTCCTTGACATTTTCTGTATTATCCTTTATACAGAGTAAGTTGATAAACAGTGGGAAAAAAGAGAGGAAAAGAAACTCTGAACCAATGGCTATGGTTGCAAAATGGTGGAAGCAGCTTTGTTTGGAGATGATAGGCAAGGATGTATAATAGTAACTGTTGAACTGAATTCACCGCATCCAAAAGGGAGCAGTACCAGTTTGTTAGCAGAGAAGTGAACGAATACCAGTTAATGGAAGTCCCAAAAAGGGTGAAGTGAAAAATAACCCACCTATAATTTTCCCTGGGTGGTATTCAGTGATTTTGGAAGGTTTAGAGTAGATACGACCAGCCCATCTTGAGTTACTAGTGAACATACATAGATTTCATAGATTTCATACACATTAGGGCTGGAAGGGACCTCAGGAGATCATCGAGTCCAGCCCCCTGCCCAAAGGGCAGGAAGCCAGTTGGGGTCA
>NW_017728906.1:115950244-115953183 GCF_001723895.1 Crocodylus porosus | reverse complement strand
CAGGCACACACATACACACTGTACCATCCAAGTTAGGAACTTACCTGTGTGTGTGTATAGGTGGGTTGTATGTGTGTGTACTGGTGAGTATGTGTGTGTGTCATTGTGTGCATGATATATGAATTAATGATCTGTGTATGTGTACTGAATGTGCGGGTATGGACAATTGATTTTTGTCTAACTTTTGGGGTGTATACTGTATGTGCTTGAATTGGTGATAGGTATGCATGTGCCTAGGCTGGTTTGGATGTGTATGTGCCTGAGTTGGTTGTGTGTGTGTGTGTGTGTGTGTATGCACATAATTGATTTGTGAATTTGTATATGTGCAATTGTGTCACACCCTCCTGTCTAACATTACAATATTGACATCCTGAAAGTCGGCCTGACCCCACAGGGCAACAATAGCAGAGCCTGAAAATAGTATAAAAATTCTGTCTTTGTCTTTGAGAAAAATGCAATTTCCTCTTGTTTTCTGCTCTGAAAATTGGTGCATAATAAAAAATTAAATAAATAATAGTGATTAAAAAATTCAGCACTTTATTGAGAAAACCGAGAATGAGTTTTCACCATTGTAATTTTTAACATAGTATATCTAGTCCTTACATTCTAAGTATAGAAGGATTTTAATACATATTTTTCTATTACATAGGTTTGAATTGTAATCTTTAGAAGTACAATTCAATTATAACCAAATTCTCTGATTTAAATACCCCAAATCCATGTTTTTCTGTGATTAAAATGAAATACCACTCTCTGTGTGTGTGTGTATGTATGTATGTATATATATGTGTATCAATTTAACACAATGTTTTATTGATATATTTATCATTTTAAAGTTGTTTGGAAGCCTACCAGTACCTCAATCATTATAATAAAATAAATTCTATATACCTGTATATTTTGGTGTTTGATTTTTTTTATTTTTAATCATGAAAAATCAGAGCTCCCTGTGCCACTTTCAGTCACCAGGATGCAGGTCCAGCTGTAGCTATCCTGCCTGCTGCCTTGTGGCACTGAGCAGCCCTGATATGCTGGTACCCTGGCCCTGCCCATGATGTTGCCCTTCACTCCCAAGCCCCAACCAGACCTGCTGGTTCCCCTCACTCCCAAAATGCAGCTTCCTGTCCCTGCTGGGGTCCCACTCTCCTGACCCAAAGTTCTTCCCCCCTCCCCTCAGCCATGCTGGTGCCTACCAAAGGTCCATGCCCCCCAGGCCATTCTGGTTCCCCTCACTGCCAACCCACAGCCCCCAGCCTAAACAGAGTGTGCTTCCAGCTGCCCATGTCCCACCCAGGCTGAAGCGCAGCAACTGTGGTGACTCTAACATGTGCAGCTGGTGGCAGAGTGACTCTAGCCCCAGTGCGGACTGGATGGAGGAAGAGGGAAGGCCTCTGGAACCCCCCACATTAGGCTGGTACTCCCATGCTACACAAGGTGGCCTGACCATATCCCCCACCTCGGCAGCATCTCCTGGCTGCCCTGCCTTTGTGACCACAGGCACCGTCCCTCATGCTGCAGGCCAGCCACAATGTCTCTACTGCCCCCAAAAGGCTGTCCTGTCTCCTATCTCCATGGACAAAGCAGGCTCCTCACCCCATCCTCCAGCCACAGCCCAGGCACCTGAACACATTCCCCAAGTACTGTTAGCAGGCACCCTCTCCCCTTCACACACCGATCCCCTCCACATACCTCTGCTACACACACACACACACACACAGGCCCCTGGACAGTCCCCAGGCCCTGTCCCTCCAACTGCCACCCCCTACAGATGTATCTTCATCTGGCTGTCCCACCACCCTACCTAGCTGTACAATGGCCACATGCATGTGCACATTCAGATGGCATCCCCTGCCTCCAATTGCCTTCCCTCCACACCCTCCAGCCCCCAGCAGCAATTTGCAAGATAAAAGGCTACCAACCTGCAAGGGAAAACCTACAGTTTCCCATGCTTTTCTCTTTTAATGGAGAAAATCCATTTTTTTCTCCTTCAAATCAGATTATCCATGCTTTTTCCATGTTTTCCACAGGAAACAGCAAGCCCAGATCCCTGATTATAACAAAAGATCATATGTTGAGAACTTGATATTTCCCAGCACATTTTGTATGTTAAAACAGCAAAAGTTTCAGCTAGGAGCAGAAAGTCACCTTTCAAACCCTACAAAATATAGTGATGTGAAAACACAAGAAGAATCCAGAGAAGGATTCAGAACACTTTTAAAAAATGGTTATTCATTTATTTATTTATTTATCTATCTAGATTCACATCTTTATCAATTTTTTTTCAGAGACTGAATCTGAATTTTCATACTGAATACCCTGAAACATAGCTTTTGCTTGTATCTACTCCAATCAAGATAATTGTACCTTGTAGATCACTGATTTAGTAATAGAATGCTCCCTCTCTTATGCTTGAAGTTTTGCTCACATACTGACGTATGGTAGGCCAAGGCAGAGATGAAATTAGGACTAGCTTCTCAGATTAAGGACAATAAGAAGTCCTTTTTTAAATACATAAGGGGCAAAAAGAAGGTCCTGGGTAATGTGGGGCCCTTGCAGGACACGTTGGGAAATTTGGTCGTCACGCCAGACAACAAAGCTAACATGTTTAATGAGTTCTTTGCCTCTGTCTTCCTAAGTAGGGACCAGAACAGCCACCTCCCTGCTGGGCCCCAGGGGAGGCACACCTGGGCCAAAGGTTAGTGAGGAACTAGTTAGGGAGCTTCTGGAGGGGCTGGACGTATTCAAGTCAGCCACACTTCCATGAGGGGCCAGCAGGGAACTGCATGCTTAAGGGCAACCAATACAGGTTCATCAGTGGCAGGTCCTGTCAGACCAACCTGGCCTTCTACGATCAAATTACCAGATCATTAGATGCAGGGGTAGCAGTGGACATAGTCTTCCTGGACTTCCGGAAGGCATTCAACACTGTCTCTCACCCC
>NW_017728906.1:115936632-115949844 GCF_001723895.1 Crocodylus porosus | reverse complement strand
GTGATCCTCCCCCTCTATGCGGGACTGGTCAGGCTGCAGTTGGAGTACTGCGTCCAGTTCTCGGCACCGCACTTCAAGAGGGATGTGGACAGCATTGAGAGGGTCCAGAGGAGGGCCACTCACATGATCAGGGGACAGCAGGGCAGACCCTATGAGGAGAGGCTACGGAAACTGAACCTGTTCAGCCTCCAAAAGAGAAGGCTGAGGGGGGATCTTGTGGCATGTTATAAACTATTCAGGGGAGATCAGCAGGCATTGGGAGAGTCACTATTCCCCTGTGCACTGCCAGATATCAGGAAGCACTACTTCACATTCAGGGAGGCTAGGATCTGGAACCAACTTCCAAGAGAAGTGGTGCTCGCTCCTACCCTAGGGGTTTTTAAAAGGAGGTTGGATGAATGTTATTTCCTGCCATGGAAGGGGGTCAGACTAGATGATCTACTCAGGTCCCTTCCAACCCTAGAAACTATGAAACTGTGAAACATTAGCACAACTATAGTCAAAGCTCCACCTAAGCTTATACAGTTGTCAATGTAGTGTATTTACTATATAATAGTTTGTGTTACCAAAGATATTGAAGTGAGTGATGTGAGTAACATTACATCTGCCTTCCTTTGTTTCCCCAAGCTTGGAGATGATGTACTCATTTATAATTTGATGAAGTTGAACTTTCAGCATGAGTCTAAAGTAATTCTCAAAGTTATGGTCCTAGAGTTCACATTATACCCACTGAGGGAGCTTGGTGAAAACAGCTGAAGAAGTGGAAATTATTTATGATTTTGAAAAATCTATTAAATGTATATTTTAAGCATGGCATCTTAAAAGTAAATATATAATTAGGGGGAAATGCTGGTTCATAAATCAAAAAGAAAGAGTATTTTTTTTTTTTATAACAGGTGTACAAGATGTAGCTTCAGTTGCAATGTTGTCTCCTAGAAACATAAGAAAACAAAATCCATTAGTGACATAATTTGTTATCTACATTAAGTAATAGTAGTACTAATAGCAACAATAATAAATAAAGAAGTGGCAATATCCTGAATCTCATGCTGCATCCAAATTGCTGTCAGCAGAGGAGTAAAAGGAATCCTAAAAGGTTAGCTGATTCCAAAGCTGACTGGACATCATCAGCAGGGATCCTGTTTTCCTTTGATTAAAAAAAAATCCACAAATTTTTAATATATATAAAAACCTCAAATCCACATTTTTCCATGATTACAATGAAACACAGCTAATATAGCAGGGTTTCATTTTATTTATAGGAAAAATGCATTTTTTTTTAAATCTGAAAATTGGGATTTTTTTTAAATAAGAGAAAACCAGGACATCTCTGGACATCATGAGTGATGTATACAAAAATATACAAACATTTCATGAAGAAACTATCAGTTACTGTAAGATATTACTGAACTTATACAATTAATCCTCACACACAACAACTTCAGTTTCAATAACAAATCCTTTCTCCAGATAATGGGCACAGCTATGGGGACCAGAAAGGCCCCACAATATTTTTTATGGTCCAACCTTTTTATGGGACACTTGGAAGAAGAATTCATCAAGAACTGCACCATCAAACCCATGCTATACCTAAGATATATAGATGAAAGCTTCATCATTTGGACTGAAGGCCTGCCATCTCTAATGGATTTCCATCACAAATTCAATAATCATCACCCCTCCATCAGCCTATCTCTTGAATACTCTAGCACCAACATTTCCTTTTTGACATTATGATCAATATCCAGAATGGTAAAATACAAACTACCTTATGCAAGAAACCCACAGACCAATATACATATCTGCACAGAACCAGTAAACACCCTAAGCACACCAAGAAATATGTATTATACAGCCAAGCCCTCCAATTCCAAAACATTTGCAATGCAGAGAAGACTCACAATTGTCACATTGCCAATCTCAAAAGGGCTTTCAATCAACCAGGACACTCTGCCAAACAGATAGATCACACTTTTGAAAGAGCCACCCAAATACCATATGAACAATTGCTGCAGTACAGAAAGAAAATCCCCATGAATTACACACCACTAGTTATGTACTGTGTCTAGTTCTGGGAGCCACACTTCAAGAAGGACATGGAGAGCCTGGAGCGGGTCCAGAGGAAGGCCATTCATATGGTTGAGGGCCTCCATGGCCAGCCCTATGAGAAGAGGCTGAGGGACCTGAATCACAAGAGGAGACTGAGGGGGGATCTTGTGGCTGCCTACAACTTTATCAGGGGCCACCAGCAGGGACTCAAGGAAAGTCTGTTTACCAGGGCCCCCCTTGGAGTCACCAGGAACAATGGCCACAAGCTGAAGGAGGATAGGTTTAAATTAGATATTAGGAAGAACTGCTTCACTGTAAGGGTGGGCAGAGCCTGGAATAGGCTTCCCAGAGAGGTGGTGCTCTCACCTTCCCTGGAAATCTTCAAGAGGAGACTGGATAGGCACCTGGCTGGGGTCTTATGACCCCTGCCACCCTCAGTGCTCCTTCCTGCCCATGGTAGGGGGTCAGAATCGATGATCTGTCTAGGTCCCTTCAGACTCATTGATTCTATGATTCTATGATTATGGCATACAATCCTTCCCTGGAACCTATATGGGAAATCCTCAAACAATTGCAACCAATACTAAAAGACAACTTAATGCTTAAAGAGATCTTCCAGAACCACCCATCCTAGCCTTTAAACAAGCAACAAACCTCACCAGCCTCATCACCAAAAGCAAACTTCCTATGGCCCAAAGCACATGGAATGGATCCAGACCATTCCGGGGCAAGAAATGTAAAACCTGCCAACACATCCCACCACTCCTACAGTATCTACAGCCACAATAGAGCTATCACCATTTCTGGATCTTACACCTGCACCTCCAGAAATGTAATGCATCTGATCCAGTGCACTTGATGTCCCTTGTTTCCTTGTTCTTTTACATAGGGATGCCTTGTGTCTCCAGTGTAGATAACAGCAGGACTTCATAGACATTAGGCATTAATAGACATTAGGGCTTGAAGGGACCTCAGAAGATCATCAAGTCCAGCCCCCAGGACATTGTCAACAAGTAATAACATATATGGTAATGGTAGGGATGTAGGTGAATAAATTGTGTGTGTTATCTGGTGTTTTTCGGTCCAGTGATTATGTGGTCTGTGTTGATGAAGAAGTACAACTTGCTTCTGGGTGCACTGTAGGGCTGGTGCCTCCATAGTAATAGAAGTTAGGTAGCCTGTGGCTGGAAATGCTGTTTGTGTTTGGGTGATCTATTTATAAGCAAGGATTGGGGTTCAAGTTGGTAGTCTGGTCTGAGCATGTTCTTTCATAGCAACTAATGAAGTGAACTCTTATTCACAAGAGCTTATATTCTGATTCTATTAGTTTATAAAGTGCATGTCTACCCTGCCTCCTGCCTGAGTTCAGACTAACACAGATTACTACCTCTCTCTACACAGTTACCTAACATCAGAAGATATGCTACCATCAGTGATAGACCTGTAAACATGCAGGATGTTTTGTACTTCTGTTGCTAGTGAAGTTAATACCTATTAATGATAAAATATTCTATATAAATATAATATGTAGTGAAGATTAAATACATTTGCATTAGAATTTGCATTTTTTCTACTTTGTATTTTTAAGTACATAAATTAAACAGTACCTTAAGTAGGTGTTCTACATTGAATATAGTTAAAGCACATGCATATATGTACAAACAGTACCATTATGCTTTCACATATAATGTAGCAATGAGACACAGAATAATGGAGACTAAATTACATGTAAAAATTACATGTCACCATTTTTCAGCGTGGGAATGCTGATACATGTAGCACTCCAGGCACTTTAATTAAAGCACCACTCCCCACCTCACTCCCACACACACACTCCCAGAACACTTGTCTGAGTGTTACTCCCAGCCCCTGTACAGCACCAGAGACTTGAAATTGCTCTTGTACCTTGTGGGAGCATGTTGGTGTTACTACCAGCCTCGGCACTGCACCAAAACCTTAAACTAACCCCACTGCAATCCCAGGGCTGAGACTGAAAATCACTTGATTTCTGGTCTCAGCCCTTGGTTTGCAGGGGAGCTGGTTCAAGAGTCTTGTGCAGTAATATGATCTGTATTTACATAATATTATTCATTATAATGCAACTACTCAGAAAATTATTAAAGTCATATTAATGCTTACTACTATCTAAATATAACACCTGCTAAATGAAGCAGTACCCCAAGCCTCCGTACATATTTAAGCTTATATCTAGGTTTGGAAATATTTTTTGATAAAATGTTACTAATCTCTTATAGTGCAGATCAGTGTTGTTACTATTTTTCTGCATAACTGTTACACAATTTGCTAACTGCTCAAATCACAAGTGAGACCTTATAAAGGGGGATAAAGCAAAATGCCGTGTTTATTGATTAGAAGCTACAGAGACCTAAATTTGTGTCCATCATTTTATACGAACAGACACATGTCATCATGCACATTACCAGACATAAACATATGCACACACAAAACAATAATTCCATTAAAAAGTTATAGTTACCAGCAGCAGTTGCTCAATATTTACTCTGGGTGACTAGCCCAGGACTATTGAGGAAGGAGCGAAGATAGGAGTTCGAGCTGGGTGGACAGCAGCTCCAAGGACAGCAGCAGTCGAGAAGGCTTACCCAACTTGGCATTTTTCAGATCCCTCTTTTATAGGGATTGCCAGTCTTTGTTCAGCATTTTGGGTTTTTTTCACACTCAGTCTTTGTTTAGAGGTTGTTTCTTATTCATTTTCTGGTTATCTCAACTCATAAAAGTTGGCATCTCAGACTTCAAGTGTCCTCGCAGCCCACATAGCAGGAAATGTAGCATTCCTTTTTCTTGCTATCTTCTTTGTGCACTAGCCCTTACATGGATTCTTCAGCTACCCATTAATTAATTCATTGACTGGTAACTTACACATTGACGCCGTGTTGCCCACACAAACAATTAAATCCTTCTCTGTTTACATGCAAAATTCTCATTCTTTCACCATTCACCCTTTCACACACATACCTCATGTACACACAGGGCATACAGAGTTCATTGGCTTATGTCCAACAGAAAACAGGCACAAAATGGTGTTCAGTTGCTCCTGAAATACAGAAACAGGGCTAATAAAGATCACAGAGGTTTATCAATTTAACACCATTTATCTAAACACATTCCAAATATTTAATTTAATATGCAAAAATTCATACTACATAACAATCTGTGTAACTTTAAAAAAAGATGGCAGTGCATATCACAGAGTTGCAAGGTAGGATTGAATGACAAACCAGAAACAGAATCTATGAAAATTGGTATCCAAACCTTGATTTTTGCCAAAACTAGGTGTTGATGACCAGGAAACCTGGTTTTCTCTGATTTAAAAACATCCCCAGTTTTCAGTTTCAAAAAAGTAACCCTAAATCCAGATTCTTCAGTGATTTAAATGAAACACCATATACATACTTTCATGCATACACACACACACACATGCACACACACACACACATAGTAGAATTTGGCAACCGGTAGGGAAAAGACATTGGAAAAGCTGACAACATCATTAGAAAGATTCATAAGAAAGAGGGTGCTCCATACTGTCTCACATACCCAAGGTCAAAAGGCATCTGTACAATATGATTACAAAGTGCTCAGTCATATTGCCAACAATATAACTTCTTGTCCTGTCACAGGACCTACTCCCAGTCAGCCTTACCAGTGCCTGATGGGTGATCTAGTTCTGACCCCAGCCCAGTCTCCCATAATACCACCTTTTCATTCACTTGCCATTCCTTGCTAATTAGGGAGATTGTTCCCAGACTTAGTGAGTCCTGGCTTGGCTTATCTCATTGGTACTGTTGGTACCGTGCTCCTACCTGTGTTACAGTGCCTCACCACCAGTACCTCTTCTTCTGTACCTCACTGGTACTGGTGCCTCTGGTGTATGGTTTGAGGCCTTAATGGCTCTAACTGTGCCTTAGGGGCATCACTCGTGGCCTCCAGCTAATTCCGTAGCCACTCCCATTCCTCCCCAGTAGGACTCTATATGAACTATTCTGGACTCACCTGGGCCTGCCTTTGCCTCCACTCACCCAGACCTCTAGGCTCCTGGCCCTAGCAAGACTGCTTAAACCCCCATATGTGCATACTTCTGCTCCACAAGACAGAAATGAAAATGCCCTTGGGCAGCTGCTGATACCATATTCAAGGCCTGCATTTCTGACATAGTCAAAAGTGGCAGTTAAATGGATCCTCCCCCTCATCCCGAGGTCCTCACTTAAAATCAGTTGTGTAGTACATGTGCAGTGAGATCCCTTGAGTTCAGAGAGCTGCATGTCAACACAGCTTCTGCTGAAGCTCCATCTGGGTTGTGATGTCAGTTCACCAGCTGATTGGTGGCGGCTTTTGCCATAACATTGCCTCTGCTTATGTATTCTTTTTACCTGTTGCTAAATTCAGCTGAGGAGATAAGGAAGGGACAAGGGTGGTGGTACACACCCCTTAAAATACAGAGCCACACAAAACAGAGCCAATAGCCTGGAGAATTCCCAGATGATGAGAGGTGGCTGTCACAGCAACTGTATGTAAAGGCTGTGTAGGGATCACTAGGTTAGAATAGGTGTCTTGTAAACACTCTCATAGGCATAACCTAGAAACTACAAAGAAAAATCTGACTTCTGTTATAAAAAGTAAGAGTAAATAAAAGAACAGCCAGGAAGCAAGAATCCAGACAGGACTTCAAAACTGCTGATTTGGTTTTCCCTTATTTCAAGCCAAAGAGTAATAAAAAAATGCAGAAACATTTTTCTTACTTATGTTTGATCTTACTGAATCTTCCTAGTAAAGATTTTGCAAGCAATATGGATGAAAGTAGAAAACAGCATATAGAATTTTTCTAGGTTACAATCAACTATTAATCTTTGTCTAATTGACATCTTCATAAAATGACACTTGTGCTTTTTATTATTCTATGAGTTCCTTTGTTTCATCTCCTGATCCATGTTGGTTCTTACTCTTACTTATATTCCCAGTTCTATTTATCTTATTTCCATTTTTTACTTTATTTTTTATACTTGCCTTGTCCTCAAGTGTAATTTGGATGTGTTATACGAGGTTCTCTTGTACATAGGACTCATAATCATAACTTGTTTTATTCAGAACCAGTATGTTTGATGTTTATAAAGCATATATACACCTGTTTTGGGATATTTGTAGCAATCATTAAGTTCTGGGTTAGCTCTTGGCTAGCAAAGTTGCTCAGAATTTCCATGAGCTTAGTCATCAATAGGGATCCTAGTTTTCTCTGATTTAAAAACAAATTGCCAATTTTCAGTTAAAGAAAAGTAACCCCAAATCAATATTTTTCCATGGTTAAAATGAAACACCAGTATATATACATAGATATGTACACACACACATTATGTGTGCCAATATTGCCTTATTGCAGAAGTGCTAGTGCTGTGAAAATATTGAAGGCAATATTGCAAGCACTTCTGTCCTTTGCCCTGGATATATATATAACATAGTCTGTACCACATACAAAAAGATTCGCAGATTCATGATTCCATGAAAACTATAAGCAAAGCACTCTCAACCCATATGCTGTAGAATTTCTTTAATAAGATGAATTTGCACACATTATTAATATGTCTTGCTTTGTCTTAAATACTCCAGGTAAGAGTGGTTTTACCCTCTCGTCAAGGAGCTGTTCCTATGTTTAATACATGCCCATTTCCCCCTCCTCGCCGCCAAACTAAGAATTTACATTTTATTTCAAAGTTGAATGTTTATATGTTCAGCTTCCAGCTGCTGGATTTCTTAGTGCTATTTCAGCTAGGGTGAAAACCCTAAAATACTATCAGATCTCTAAGTGCTCTCTTTGTACAGTGATTACATCACCGCTCAACCATCTCTTTTGGTAATCTGAGCCAATAGAGCTCCATAAGCCTGATATTATAAGCCTTGCCTTCAGGACTCTAGACCATTTTTGTGGCCTGCCTTTGTTCCCTCTCCCATTTTTCCACATCTTTCTTGAAGTGTAAACACTAGGAACATGTAGAAGTGGTCTTAACTATACTTTGTATAAGGGAAAGATTACTTACCTACTTTTGTTTGATTTTGAAATTTCTATACAACCTTACCTCTTATTAGTTCTTTTGGACACATGAGAGTAAGAGCTTATGCTCAGGCAATTATTCATCAACATTCTCTGAGTCACTGTTCTCGAAGACAGATTCCTATATCTTGTATATGGAACCTGGATTCTTGTTTCCTAAATATATTACCATGAATTTGATTGTAATAAAACAAAATTTGTTGGATTGTGAAAATTTAGCTAGAAGACACAGACACTCTAAAGGTAACTTGACCCAATTATTTATTTCCTCATGAATTTTCAAGACACAAACAATATACTTCTGTGATTGTCATGTGTTAAAATGCTTCTTTTAATTGATGTTCTGCCTTGTCCCCCCTTTTAAATATATTAATTAATTACCAGAAAAAATGTGTTTACAGTGTTTAAAACTGCTTGTTTCAAAGAGTATTCAGTGACTTCAAATAAATACATTTTTTTCAGGATTGTTTGTTCTTAAAGAAACAACAATGGTTGTTTATGGTTTAATGCTTTTCTTGTAAGTTAACCCTCCTAACTTACAAAGGTATTTTCTTTCTTTCGTTTTCTTATGGATTAGAGACACAGGGTGAAACTCATCAGTGTGACTGATAAAAATCCTAAAAAATTTCAGTGAAAGAATCCAAAGAGAATGGAAAAAAAAATATGTATATGGCAGCATGTTTAAGTCTTAAGTAAATGCTTGCATTGGTTTACCTTCATTTTTTAGAGCAAATTCTGACATACATCATTGACAGCAGGCATTTGCAAGTGCGCGCGCACAGGAAAGGACTACACAGTGGGCACATCTACACATGCATTTGATCTGCCCTGACTTTACTTTGGTGTAAAATAATCTAGTGTAAGCACTTTTAGTATAAGCGTATACATGCACTTTTGATATAAGTGCATACATGGATTAAGGGGCAGATTTGCTGTCTTAGCAAATTTCCTGCAGCCTTGCAATGGACCCCTGCTGCCACCAGGAGGAGCGCCAGACTATGGCTGCAGCTGCCAGCAGCTAGCAGCCCTCTTTAAAAGCCAGCCTTTCTCACTGTTCTCTGGTCAGCTTCTTCCTTGCTCCAAAAGCAGCATACCAAGTACAGGGACAGCATGCAGCAGCTCTCTCCTTGGCCACTCTGACTCTTCATGCTATGGTTGCTCCAGCCCATGCCCCTGGCAGCAATGACCAGCATCTTGGGTTCCTGATGGCTGTTGAGCTGACACTGCTGGCCTGCCTCACTGACCACTGTCTGGCTCACAGCCATCTAATCTTCCCTGGCTCCCTGCCGAGCAGCAACTGCCTGCCCATTGTGTGCTGTCCCAGAGTCACTACCACATACCTACTACCTCTATTCCACCCACCTGGCTGGACCCCAGCAGAGATACCACGAACAGGCTCTAGGATGCCACCGTTGGGGCCAATATCACCCTCCTGAGCCTCCAGCTCCTCCACCTCTGAGCCTGCAGTGCTATTGAGAACTGTTGGTGGCACATTATCCAGCATACCTGGGACAATGAACAGTGACTGTACATATTCTGGCTCACCAGGGCCGCCATCCAGGATCCAGAGGCCACCATACCAATGTCTGCCAAAACTCAGTAACCAGCCCTCCACCCAAAATAATTGCTCGCCTCTGGCATAATGGCTTGGGCATCCCTCAGCCTGCACAAACAACTCATTGTGCACTTCCTGGGGCACACGTGGCAGTGACATGCTTGGGGCACAACAGCAGCACGGATGGGTGGCTTCAGGGTGCCTCTCTGGAGAGGCCCTCTGTGGGAAGGGTGGGGACACAGCCATCCCCTCACCCCAGTGTCCAGGAGCCCTGAATACCCTGGGCACATCCACACGAGCACACACATGCCTCTCGGCCCACCTCAAATCCCTTTCAGGTGGGGCAACAGGCATGTGTGGGAACAAAAAAATGTTCCCTCTGCTGCTAGTTTTCAGTGTGGGGATCAGATTTAAACCCTGGATATCCAGGGGTCTAAAAAGTCAAAGCAGGGCAGGGTAACCAGAGGCTAGGTCCTCCATGGAGATGCCCTGGCTGCCAGAGGATCTATACGGTTGGCCCTTGCCCTTGTGCTGAAAAACACGGCTGGCCAAGCTGCATGTTTCAGCACCAGGGCTCCAGTGCTGGTGAGTAAGGACTCAAGTGGACTGAAGGAGGGGGGAGGGGACCATGGGGGGGACCCCGATGGTCCCACCCACTCCCCCAGTCCCCCTCCTCCCACCAGCCTCCCTGAGGCACCTGACCCCTGCCCTGACTGTTCCCGTCCCCCCAAGCTCCCCCCCGATCCCTGCCCCCATATTCCATAGTTTAAACCCCCCACCAAAAAATACCCTGGCACTTACTGGTTGCTGGAGCTGCCGTGTGGCTGACTGGAGCTCCACCCACACAGAGCAGGGCAGGTTGACAGCCCCAGCAGCCATAGCCCAGGCCCTGCTGCCCCACCACTGTCCTGTGTTGCCCTGGGCAGCTCTGCCAGGAGGCCCTGGAGCCCGCCCTCCCCCTGCTTCTCAAGTAAGCAGAGGCTTTTTTCCCATTTTTTCTCTTTTTTTCTGGATTTTTATTAAAGTGATGGTGCCTGGGCTTGTGGGTGTAGCCATCGGGGCCTGGGGCTGCAAGTTTGGGGGTGAGGCTAGGTGGGGCACCCATTGGTGGGCTGAAATAACTGGTGGGGGTAGGGGCCAGGTGGGGCAGCAATTAGGGAGCTCAGGTGTGGCATGTGGGCCTTGCAAGGGGGGTGGTAATCCCTGTGGTGTCAATGTGGACCCTGTTGGGCAAGCAGGGGAGATCAGACCATGAGGGGCCAGAAGGGGAGATTATGCTTAGGGACAACCAGCATGGGTTCATTAGAGGCAGGTCCTGTCAGGCCAACCTGGTGGCCTTCTATGACCAAGTCACAAAATCCTTAGACACAGGGTTAGCAATGAACATAGTCTTTCTGGACTTTAGGAAGGCCTTTGACACTGTCTCTCACCCCATTCTCAGTAAAAAAATAGGGGAGTGTGGCATCGACAACTACACACTCAAATGGGTCACTAGTTGACTGGAGGGCCACACCCAGAGAGTGGTGGTGGATGGGTCATTGATGACTTGGAGGGTTGTGGGCAGTGGGATTCCTCAGGGTTTGGACCTTTGGCCTGCACTGTTCAACATCTTCATCAGCAACTTGGACGAAGGGGTAAAAAGCACCCTGTTCAAATCTGCAGATGACACTAAGATGTGGGGGGAAGTAGGCATGCTAGAAGGGAAGAATAGACTGCAATCAGACCTAGACAGGTTGCAGGAGGGGGCAGATGAGAGCAAGATGGGTTTCAACACTGACAAGTGCAAGGTACTGCACCTGGGGAGGAAGAACCAGCAACATACCTACAGGCTGGGGAACTCATTTCTCATCAGAGCAAAGGCATAAACGTATCTTGGAGTCAATATTAATGTCAAAATGAACATACACTGACAGTGTGGGGAAGCACTCAGGAAGGCCAACCATACCTTGTCATGCATCCACAGATGCATCTCAAGCAGGTCCAAGGAGGTGATACTCCCCCTCTATGAGACAAGTTCAGACCGCAGTTGGAAAACTGCCTCCAGTTCTGGGTTCTGCACTTCAGAAGAGATGTGGACAACATGGAAAGGGTCCAGAGTAGGGCCACTTCATGATCAGGGGGCAGCAGGGCAGGCCCTATGAGGAGAGGCTGTGGGACCTGACCCTGTTCAGCCTCCACAAGAGAAGGCTGAGGGGGGATCTAGTGGCCTGTTACAAACTAGTCAGAGGGGACCAGCAGGCACTGGGGGAGTCCCTGTTTCTCCAAGCACTTCCAGGAGTGACTAGAAATAATGGTCACAAGCTGGAAGAGGGTAGATTTCATAGATTTCATACACATCAGTTTGGGAAAGGACCTCAGAAGATCGAGTCCAGACCCCCACCCAAAGGGCAGGAAGTCAGCTGGAGTCATAGGATCCCAGCAAAATAATCATCCAATTTACTCTTGAAGGTGTTCATTGTAGGTGCTTGAACCACCTCCAATTGTAGGCTATTCCAGACCTTGGAGGCTCGGACAGTAAGGAAATTCTTCCTTATGTCCAGCCTGAAATGGTCTTGCAGTAGTTTATAACCATTTGACCTTGACATCCCTTGGGGCACTCAGGTGAACAAATGTTCCCCCAGAAACTGGTGGTCACCCCTGATAAACTTATAGGTGGCCATCAGATCACCCATGAGCCTGCACTTTTCCAGGCTAAAGAGCCCCATGGCTCTCAACTTCTTGTTGTAAGGTCTGTTTTCCTGACATCTGATCATATGCCTGGCTCTTCTCTGGATTCTCTCAAACTTCTCCGCATCCTTTTGGAATTTTGAAGCCCAAAACTGGATGCAGTACTCCAGCTGCGGCCTCACGAAGGCTGAGTACAAGGGGGGAATGACGTCCTGGGATTTGCTTGAGAAGCATCTATGTATGCATGCCAGTGTTTTGGTTGCTTTACTAGCTGCAGCATTACATTGCAGGCTTATGTTCATCATGTGGTCAATGATGATTCCCAAGTCTCTTTCTTTCATAGTGCTAGCCAGCGTAGCATTGACAAGCCTTTAAGGGTGCTGCAGGTTTTTCCTCCCAAGGCAGAGAACCTTGCATTTTTTGGTGTTGAACATCGTCAGGCTCTCATCCGCCCATTTGCTGAGCTTGTCCAGGTCAGCCTGGATCACCCGCCTGTCTTCTGGCATGGATGCTTTGCCCCAAAGTTTCGTGTCATCAGTGAACTTGGCCAGTCTGCTTCTGACCCCAATATCCACATCATTAATGAAAATGTTGAACAATATGGGTCCAAGGACAAAGCCTTTGGGGACCCCAATGGTCACAGGACACCATGATGAATGACTTCCATCAATTACTACCCTCTGGGTCCGACCACAGAGCCAATTCCCCAGCCAGTGGATCAAGGTGTACCCAAGGCCACAATTATCAAGTTTCATCAAGAGGTGATCATGGGATACCAGATTGAAGGCTTTTTTGAAGTCAAGATATATGACATCAATCTCTTCTCCCTTGTCCAGGTGATAGGTCACCTGGTCATAGA
>NW_017728906.1:115929967-115936312 GCF_001723895.1 Crocodylus porosus | reverse complement strand
AGAGGAGGGTAGATGAACACCTTGCTGGGGTCATTTGACCCCAGTACTCTTTCCTACCATGGCAGGGGGTCAGACTTGATGATCTGCTCATGTCCCTTCCAACCCTGTCAACTTTGAAACTATGAAACTATACCCCTCGTGTGCGGAATGAACCCCCTGTTGTGGGGCTGAATCCCCTGTTGGGAACTCACACCACTTTTTGGTGGTTTGAACCCACTTCTTGGGGGTTTGAACTCCCTGTTGGTATACCCCTTGTGCGGGGGCTGATCCCCCTTTTGGGGGGCAACACCCCTGTTGGGGGCCCATACCCATTTTTTGAGGGCAGAACCCCCTGGGTGGGTCCACACATGCAAGCACGTACACTTGCAGCAGCTCATATAGAAGTGGTGCAAATTTGAGCTGGGGTTTTTTTTTCAGCTCATGTGCTCAGACATGCACTTTGTTGTGGAGAAAATTGTGCCACTTGGGGCAAAAAAACCCTGCCTGGCTTCTCCCAGATCTTCAGCCAGGGGGTGCTAGAGCCTGGGGCCAGCACCTGTGCTGTCCCCAACAGTATAAAAAGCTACCTTGGCAAGTAGCTCAGGGCTATTAGCTCTCAGGACCTTCTGGGGCCCAGCCAATTGGTACCTGTGGACACTACTGCTTTTGCCAGCTGGACTGCTGAAGCAGCCCTGAGAGTTCCCTGCACCCTCTACCCACTGCAGCAGTCTGGCAATGGGAGCTGCTGCCTGGCTGTGACCTGCTGTGCACCTGCCAGGCTCGGATGGGGATTGCAGATCCAGTAGAGGCATCTGTCCCTCTGGGCCAGCTGCCAGTGGACTGCAGTTGCAGAGTTGGCCTTTGTGCGGCACTACTGCCATTTGTGCCCCCTGCCGGTCTTCTGGGCAACAATCACCCAGAAGATGTTCTGGGTGTGGTGGCCTGCTTTGAACTGTCAAAGCATGTCCTCCTGGCCCCATTAGGCCAGGAGGTCAGCCACAGCCAGATGGGTCCAAGGTGCCACCTCTGAGCAGGCACTGGCACCTCTGGTCTGCCACTGGCCTCCCTAGCAGGAATTCTGGTGTTCCCTATTGGAAATCTGAAAATCTCTGACAAAAAAAAAATCCCCAAATCACTGTCTGAAATACCCCCAAATCCATGTTCCTCCACAAGGAAAACAAAAGACCACTATAAAAAGAGAGAGAGTGAGATAGAGACAGTGATCAGTTCGACAATGTTTTATTGATATATCTACAGTGTTAAAGCAAGTCTCTTATCATAATAATAAAGTGAACTCTAAATACAGCTTTTATGAATTAATTAATACATATTTTGCTGCCTCCCACAGGGTAATATCCCCCTCACAAGGGGTTCGTCCCCCACACAAGGGCTACAGCCCCTCAACATGGGGCTCTGCCCCTACAGAAGGGTTTTAGACCCAACACAAGGAGTTCAACCCCCCAACAGAGGGTCCAGCCCCCACACCTGGGATTTGGCCCCCAGTGGGTGTTCAGCCACCCAACAGGGGATTTGTCCACCACACAAAGTGTTTGGCCGCCCCAAAAGAGGGTTTGTCACCACATCATCTGGCCCCTTACTCACCAGCACTAAAGCCCTGGTGCTGAAACATGTGGCCTGGCCAGCTGCATATTTCACCACCAGGTCAAGGGACAACCATAGAGATGCTTTGGCAGCCAGAGTGTCTCTATGGAGGACCCAGCCTCTGGTTGCCTGAGGGCATGTCAGGGACTGTCCTCTGCCCCACTTTTTTATACTTTGGTTTTTTTAGATCCCTGAATATCCAGGGGTCTAATTTTTTCCCCACACTGCAAGTTTGCAGTGCAGGGAACATTTTTTTTCCCCGCACATGCCTGCAGCCCTGAGGCGGGGCAAGAGGCATGTGCATACTCATGTGGATGCGCCCCCTAAGCACTGTGTGCTGGGTGGCAGTGCAGACTGGGTGGCCTCCAGGAGCAGAAGTGGAGAAGCAGGGTTAGCAGCTACCACAGGGTGATGCTAGCAATCTGGCCTGTCCCTCTCTGGGAAGGGGGCAGGGGAGGCAGGCTGCTTGAGGCCAGTACCGAGCAGGCTGATGGCCCCAGGGGAGAAAGTAGAACTAGGGAGTTTCAGCTGTCACCTGATATGCCATGGTCCCTATGCACCCATGGACAGACAAACCCTGATCTGAGCCTGGGCAGTGTGGAGCCCTCCAGCAGGTAGTGGCAGAGGAGTGAAAGGCATGGGCACAGACCTGGTGGGTGGAGGATGCTGCCCAGGAGACCACGTGGGTGAAGGTGTGGGACTGAATGCAGTGAGAACACTGGGTGTGGCTGGAGGCCCTGGAGTGGGAATGCATTGAGCTAGTCCTGCAGCAAGTGACTGCCCAGGCCCAGGCAGTGGAGGCTGAGGACAATGATGGCTGGACCCTGGACACCCTCCTGGGCCTGGTGGTCTCATTCATGCCCCATTGCCCAGCTCCCATCCATGGTCCCCCAAGTCCTGTCCTCCTCCCCACAGCAGGATCCCACTTAGGCCTGGGGTGAGATCCTCTGGTGCTGCCTGCCTTCAAGAGCCTCTGGTCTCGACCCAACCCAAGACCTGTCACCATCCACCTGGACAGAACCCTACTACTCTTCTGCTGCCACATGCCCAAGGATACTGGCCCTGCACTGGGGCAGCTGGAGGGGGAGCCACCCACCCTTGGGAAGTGCCATCCCAAGTGGCTGCAGCATGAGGCCAACTGTCCACTATGATTGCCATGGCCCTCAAAACCATGGAAGAACAGCCCAAGGCTGGAGTGCTGTACACCTGCCTCCCTGCTCTGCATCTCAGAGCCCCCTTGCCTTACAGCCTCCCACTCTGGGACATAAAAAAAAAAAAACAATTATAAATAGTTTTGACATTGTAAAGGGGGTATTTTGTTGTTGCATGGGGGATGGGGGGCCCTGTTTGTTAGGAAGGAAGTGTGGACAGGGGGTCTATGTGTTGTGGGGGGAAGAGTGGAGGGATGGGGGTGGGTGTTGTGAGGGGAATAAAGCTTTTTTATTTAAAACATGTGCCGGTCCTAAGAGTGATGCTGGGTGTGGACAGAGGGTAGAGGCAGGGTGGGCAGGTAGCTGAAGTGGGGAGTGCAGGAGGAGGGGTCAGCCAGAACCTCCCACACCCAGTGCCCTGGTTCCCACTGGTGGATGCACAGCTCTCCTGAGCCCTGGGGTGGGGGGGAGGGTTTCTTGGGCCAACAGGGCCAGCACCATGGTGAGCAGGAGCCTGGGGCACTGGCCATCACTGCCAGAGGAAGGACTGAAGCAGCAGGGTGGTGGGCATCACTGGCAGGGGCAGTGGCTAGAGCAGCCATGGCATGGGGAGGCAGGGGGAGAGAGGTGAGGAGGAAGCTGCTGCATGCTGCCCCTGTGTTGGGCACAAAGCTTCTGGGCAAGAAAGTGAGTGGTCAGGGAACAGACTGGGGGGGGTGGGAATGAGGGGCACTGTGTTTCCAAGGTGACTGACATGCTGGCACTTAGGGCTGGACCCTGGAGATCCTTCTGGTGGCCAAAGGGGTACATGGCAGGACTGAAGGAACTTGGCAATAAATTTAGTGCCAAGTCCCTGCACATGTACACACCTGCCAAAAATTGCTTACTGCACATTAGCTTAATGTGCAATAAATTTAGTCACAAGTAATTGCACATGTAGAAATGCCCTTCAAAGGGTAATTATGGAAAGTTGCTGGTTGTGGGATGGAGTCTGAGATCTTTTTCACTTGATAACCTATAGAAAGGATGGGCAAATATTTAAATTAGAACTTTAAATATAACTCAGCTGTAACCTGATTTCCATCTGGGTGCATGATATCAAGATTAAGTTCATTGTTTTAACTGCTTTCAAATAAATTGAATGAACCGCTTTTAAAAAAGAGAGTATCTCTGATTATCTGTAGTGTTTAGAGAATACTACAAGAAATAGTGTTCTCTAAACACTACAAATAATCAGAAATAAGAAGAAATAAACATGGAAAGTTTTGGGTTTTTTTTTATTCTGTGAAGTTTCTGTGGGCAGTAGGGAAAGAGCTGCTCTTATGTCATTTTCAGTCAGAGGATTTTCTTTCTTTCTTTTTTTTTTTTTTTGATGCTGGTAGAGTTTGCAACAACAGAATACTGGAATGGTGGTGAAGCTGGGATAGCTGACAAGGAAAAAGAAAATAATTAATTAGTGAAATACAATATGGAAAAGTTAATATTAGAATGAACATACCTGGCCAAGTGACACTAGTATGAGCATCAGTGTAAATGGAAATGATTTCCAGATTCCTAGAAATGCACAGTGTCTGAACAGGAATCCAGAAATAAGTGGGAAATTCTCATTAAAGTGCAATTGATGAAAGAAAATCAAGATAATGATTCCTTAGATTTGGAATAGAATGATTTTGGAGATGAAACAGGGAATAATTTTTGAACATGGAAAAGTGTAACTCAAATAATAAATACATATATACATACATACATAATTTAGGGATGCAGAACTACAGATTTAGAAGAATAACCCTTAGTGATGTGCAGGGATCCTTGTGTTCTCTGATGAAAAAAAAAAAATCCCCAATTATCAGATTTTGAAAAGTAACCAAACTCCACATTTTTCTGTGAGGCTGTGCCTGACTCTCCCTGGCCAATCTGAAACACCAAATCTCTCCAAATCAGTGCCAATCTTCCAAATCTGATTTGACTGAATCAATCCAGGACAGTAATCCAACTCTGAATTGAATCACTGTCCTATGAATCAGCCAAATCTGAATCTGAATTGAATACTTCCCTATTCACACAGGCCTATTAGCTGGTAGCTATGCTTAAGATTCTCCAGACACCTGTTGGGAGGTATGAAAAAGCATCCACAAGCTTCTGGCTTCAAGAGCCTCTGGCCTAGACCAAACTGTTAGTTCAGGCATCCTGCATGTTTCCCTCTCCTCCCACCTAAGGGCAAATTTGTGTTCTGTTTGCTTCTGAACTAACCTAGTCTGCCTAGAGAAATCTACATAGGTTAATTTAAATCTGCATTGGACTTTTTGAATGTCTGTACCTAGCCATAGAATACCAGAAGTGGAGACTAACCAACTCCAAATTATCCAGTTTGAGTGTAGGAGTAATTCTAAGACAGAAGGACTCTATTACTCTGTCTTCCCATTATATAGATAGAGTTACCGTCCCAATATATTCAGATATCTTATTATTCCTACCATCAGGACATAACTACTGTCAGGTGAAAGCTGTGCTTTGATTGTCCATTAGGTCAAACTGGTTTCCATGCATAAGGTTTATTTCTCTAGGTCTGAATGGCAGGATTCCATTTAAAGTGAAAAAACAAACAAACTATTTTCAACATGCCTCAGTATTTACCTCAAAATTTGGGGGGCTTCTTTATAATTCAACCATACTGAAAAGTATTGGTGCCAATTTCAAAGAGGTTCAATACATATTGTATTATTTATGCTTTGCTAACTTATATAAAGCCTAGTTGTTTTAAGGAAAAATAATTTTAAAATTAATATCAAGATGAAAGAATGACAAGAAGATAATCCCAACAGACCCATAATACAATCTTCTTCACATTAAGTAAGCAAAAGAAAGAGAAGAAATTATTAAAATCAAACAAGTATTAAATTCAAGTCTCCATAATAATCATAAATGCATATGAAATTCACCCTAAATAAATAAACTTAATGGCATAGTAACAGAGCTATTAAAATGTATTTAATATTAATTTGAAGTCAGGTACAATAAAATTTGATATTTCATCACTGGAAACACATAAATTCCTCTTTTTTTCCATGCTATTTCAAACTATGCCCATGGGAAAGAAGCAGAAGAAGAAAAGCTAACATCACAGAATAAACTTTTTTTCCCCTTCAGCAATTAATCAGAGCTTATCTATTTATCTATCTATCTATTTATCTATCTATCTATGTAAAATGAAAGGTATGTCTGTATGTATGGGAGGACGCCACTGCCTGGTGCCGGGCCGGGTCAAGCCCCCGCCCAGGCCCCTACTTGGCCCAGCCCCCCAGGGAGCCCCGCGACCGGAGCCGCGCAAACAGGTTGCGTAAACAGGTGCTTGAGTTAGCGTGGAGTTCGTGCAGGAGAGACCCTGCCTGCGACCCCCCAGAGTAGTCAGCCCCAGCCGTAGCCAGCCTACCAGAGGCATGACACGTATGGGCATGCTCCACACCCCGAGGGTCCCCTCGGGCTCTGCGGCACCCCCACTGGGCACCTCAGAGACAGCCACCCAGATGGAGCCCATGGTTCTGGGCTTCACGTAGATGGAGCCCCTGGCTCTTGGCTGCGGGGGCTGCCTGTCCCTTTTTCAGGCTCTGGGGCC
>NW_017728906.1:115897948-115899182 GCF_001723895.1 Crocodylus porosus | reverse complement strand
GGGGAAGGTTAAGCTGTGTGAGAGGAGAGAGAGAGAAAGAGTTAAAGTGTAGGGAGTGAAAGTTGCCAGAACTGGGATTAGAACTGATAGACTAGAGAGAAGCTGGCTGAGGAACTGAGGCTTGCAGTTACTTAAGGTAGACTGCGGCTGGAAACTGAGGCAGACAGCTGAGATACTGGGGGAGGGGGAAGATAGGTGGTGGCAAGGAGGAGACAGCCAAGAAAGAAAAAGAGGCAGAAACCTGGGAGCTTGGGGTTGGAAACTGAAGCTAGCAGCTTAGAGATTATGGGGTGGGGGGCAGATAAGTGGTGGCAAAGAGGAAACAGTCAGGAAATAGACAAAAACCCAACTTGGAGTTTCAAAATAACAGGCTTATTAAACAGACAACACACTACACAGCCCCATGAAGTTATTGGTTCACACACACACGCACTCACAATGGCAACAGGAGAAAGAGACTCAGTGGAAGGGTTGGAATCCAGGTAGGGAAGAGAAACAGTGTCCAAGTCCTTCATTGAAAAGAGGTTGGGGTGGTGATAGCTACCTATCCAGGCTGGCAAGGGGTCCTTGTTCAGAGCGGGGTCACCAGCAGGGCCTCTGGGTGGATAGGTGGTGTGGCATGGTGCTGGCCCAGGCAGAGAGGGTGTCCCAAGGAGTCAGTCTTCACTACCCCATTTTATGGGGCAGACTACCTCTGATCTCCTATGGGGACAGCCTGTCCAGGCAGGGTCAGTCCTCTTCCAGAAGGTTCCAGGTGTTCTTACTGAGCATGTTCAGGTTGGCACAATGGTGGGTTGCCTCATCTTCTGTTTCTTGAATGCTGAGGGTGGTTCTGATGGCTGGATCCTCGGTCCAGGTATTGGTGTTGATGGTTCGGTTATTCAGAGGGAGCTATTTTTAGACTTACTGCCAATGTCTCTCAAGCACCCTCATTCACCCCATTCATTCAGGAACCAAGTTATATAGTAGGGGTAGTAAGAGTCATAGGTTACACAACCGGGCATGGGGATAAGATGGAGGCTGGACATTACAAGATGGAAACTTGACATGACTTATGCTAACTTACATATGTAGGCCTAAAACAGTAATCGCATAATATAAAAGCAGTAAAAAAATCTGTACAAACATAATAATTATTACTTATAAAACAGTGGATATCTATATCAAAATAGCAGGGCACTTATTTGCAGAGGGGAGAGAAAAATAAAACTTACTACCTAAAATAAAATGTTAA
>NW_017728906.1:115880294-115897538 GCF_001723895.1 Crocodylus porosus | reverse complement strand
CCCCCTTTTGTACCATTCTCTTTTTGCTGAGGCTCACAACCTTGACATCATCTCTGATTCTCCTTCATCTCTTTATACATTCAGACCATCTCCAGATTCAGTACTCTCTTCCCTTCAAAATCTCAAGTCTCTTTCTTCTTTTCCATTCTTATGATCATGTCCTCACTATCCTCTACTTTAAATTTCTACAATCTGAACACCTGCTCACAATTCTATCTAAAAGACAAAGGTTAAAATTATCTTCCTTACCAGTTGATCAGACCAGGCAATTCATCTATCTGTGGTGGTTAAGCAACAACAAACCACAGTAACATTTTAATCAACCTTTGGGGAAGAATCCAACAATATCTGGTAACAATATTACACAACAGTCAAGGGGAAGAGGCAGCACACAGTAGCCAGCCAAAATTGCAAGAAGATGTGGTTTCAAGAACTGATAACCTTATGTCTAGACTCACTGGTCAACATTTAATCAAGGAGTTTGAATGAAAAGTAATTGATTTTAAAGCTCTTATCTGTTTTTGGTAAAAAGCAATGCAGCATACATTTCAAGCAAAACCTAATGGATTTGTTGACATCACATCAATCACAGTGCTTTTGTGTAAGAGTTGTCCCTCTATTTTGTCAAAACGTTGTCTATGATTATTGAAAAGCATGACACTCTGTTGCAATATATTTCTTCTTGAAGAGCTCAGATTGCCTACACTCAAAAATATAATGAAACGCTGCTCTGCAAAATTTAGCTAAACCTATGTTTCCTATTTTGCTGTACTGAAATTTTATTTTGGGCTTATTTCAGCATGAGGTTATGGTCACAAGTTGATTGATATTTAAGAGCTTTAATTACAAAAACTGTTAACACTTGGAACATTACTTTAACAGCAGCACAAAGAAAAGGACAACAAGCTGATGTCTTTGCCAGTGTATAATTCAGACAGGAAAATATGGATTCAAAGATACTTATACATCTGAAGATGCTTTACTGCTTAGCTTTATTTACTCTACACAAAATGCTTTATAGACCACCATTAAGGACAGTGAAATTATACTCCCACATAAATGAGGGAAAGACACAAATAAAGCCAGGGAAGGGAAAAATCAGCCTCAGTACAGTTTTAATATCAATAATTGTGTAATGACTAGGGATCCTCATTTTCTCTGACTAAAAAACCCCCAAATAAAAACATTTTTTGGATCTAAAAAAGTAACCCCAAATCCACAGTTTTCCATGATGAAAATGAAACACCATAAAGAAATATATATATATATATGTATAAGTGGTGTTTCATTTTCATCATGGCAAAATGTGAATTTTAGATTCCTTTTTGTAAACCCCAAATTGGGCTTTTGTTTATTTTTATCAGAGAAAACTAGGATCCCTGATAATGACTAAAGGAAGAGAAGCCATGTCTAAAAGTCCTTGTCTGACTTTAAGTCACACTCTATAGTTCAAATGACAGCTCTTTCAAACCACTACTTCTAATAAAAATGGGTGCTTGCAGATGTAAAAAAGCCCTCCCAAAAAACTTGGCACATTACTTAAACTCGGTATCTTCCCACAGTGACTCCCACGTATGCCTAGAAGAGGCAGCACACTACTTCAAACCATCTAACCCAATATATGTAAAGATTGAGTACTTTAGTGGGACTTTTCTTGCACTTTTAGTTAAAAGCTCCAAAAAACCCTCCTGGGCTTGTCCACATCAGCACGCACATGCCTATTGCCCCGCCTCAAACCCCTTTGAGATGGGGCAATTAGCACATGTAGGAACAAAAAAATGTTCCCTGCACTGCAAACTTGCAGTGCAGGGCACAGTCTGGGGCAACAGGAGGCTGAGTTCTCTATGCAGATGCTCTGGCTGCCAGAGCGTCTCTATGGTTGGCCCTCACCCTGGTGCTGAATCATGTGGCTGGCCAGGCCACATGTTTCAGCACCAGGGCTCTAGTGCTGGTGAGTAAGGGGTCAGGAGGGCTGGAGGAGGGGGGAGGGGACTATGAGGGGACCCCCAATAGATCTGCCCACTCCTCCAGCCCCCCTGACCCTTGCTGTGGCTGGCCCCTCCCTCCACCAGCCCCCCCAAGGCCCCTGCCCTAACTGACCCCATCACACAAGCCCCCGCAAGCCCTGCCCCCTGCCCTATACTTTACAAAAAACAAAAAACCCAGAACCTGCTGGCAGTTGGAGCTGCTGTGTGTCTGCCTGGGGCCTGCCCGCACAGTGCTGGGCAGGGTGACAACCCCAGCAGCTCAAGCCTGGGCCCTTTTGCCCCTCTGCTGTTCTGTGCTACCTGGGAGAGCTCTGTCAGGAGGCCCTGGAGCCCCGCCCCCCCAAGGTAAGCACAAGCTTCCCCCCCCCCATTTTTTTCTGTTTTTTTCTTTTTTCTTTTCTTAAAGTGAGGATGCCTGGGGTTCTGGGGGTAGCCTTGGGAGCCTGGGGGTCTAATTTGGGGAGTGGGGCTAGGTGGGACAACCATTGGGGGGCTGCAGCAGCTGGTGGGGGATGGGGCCAGGTGGGGCAGCAATTGGGGAGCTGGGGTGGGGTATGTGTGCCTTGCAGTGGGGGTGGTAATCCCTGCAGGGGCCATTTGGCTCCTGTTGGGGGCCAAACCCCCAGTTAGGGACCCTAATTCTTTGTGTGGGGGGCTGAACCCTGTCCTGGGGGGCCAAATCCCTTTTGTGGTGGCCAGACCCCCTTTTGGGGGGCCAAAAACTTTGAGTGGGGGACAAAACCCCTGTTGGTTCCAAATCCCATGTGTGGGGGCTGTACCCTCTGTTAGGGAGCTGAACCCCTTGTGTTGGGTCTGAACCCCTTCTGTAGGGGCTGAGCCCCATGTTGAGGGGCTGTAGCCCTTGTGTGGGGGATGAACCCCTTGTGTGGGGGATACTGCCCTGTGGGAGGGCAGCAAAATATGTATCCAAGAATTCATAAAACCTGTATTTAGTGTTCACTTTATTATTATGATAAGAGACTTGCTTTAACACTGTAGGTATATCAATAAAACATTGTCCAACTGATCACTGTCTCTTTCTCACTCTCACTCTCTCTTTATAGTGGTCTTTTGTTTTACTTGTGGAGGAACATGGATTTGGTGGCATTTTAGAGAGTGAGTTTAGGAATATTTTTATCAGGGATTTTTAAGTTTTCCAATTGGGAACATCAGAATTCCTGCTAGGGAGGCCAGTGGCAGGACCCTGCTTGCTTAGAGCTGGCACCCTGAATGCATCTGGCTGTGGCTGACCTCTTGGAAAAATGGGGCCAGGAGGACATGTTTTGACAGTTCAAAGCAGACCACCAAACCCAAAACTTCTTCCAGGTGGTATCTTCCAAGGTGGCTGAGCACGGGGGCAAAAATGGCAGTAGTGCTGCACAAAGGCCAACCCTGCAACCACAGTCCACTGGCAGCTGGCCCAGCACATTCACTGTATCAAAAAGCCACAGCTCAAATTTGCACTGCTTCTACTTGAGCTGCTGCAAGTGCATGTGCTTGCATGTTTGGATGCACCCTCTGAATCGTCCAATCATTACAGATGTTGCAGAGCCAGATTGAAATAATGTACTGGGTCTTCTGGTAAAGCACTTTTTGCTTTGTTTTGTTTTTAAATATCAGCAAGCAGCCCATGTTCTATTGCATCACCCCAAGTTGGATTTACCTTTACTTTTGTTTATAACAATTAATCATTTAACTAAATTTACTTAAATGTATATATGATATTTTTATTAGTCTGTCAGTGGTGAATTGAGTGGGAGGGGTAAGGGGTAAGTGGTGGGCAGGGAACTTTTTTCCAGAGTGTTGATATGTTTCTATAAAGAGAAATTTCAAATACCAGTGTAACTGTATTTGACCTCTCTCTTTTTTATTTTTTTTTCTGATGGTCATATAACACTATTGTATGCTTACCATTATATATGCCTTAAGTCACATTGAAATGTTTTTTACTATAGCAAGCTTCTAATAAAAGTCCTGCTGGGCTGTAATATTATACTCTAAGTACTATAGGTCATTTGATTTTCCAGTTCACTGCTTACTCTTCTCCTCTATTGTTAAACATATGAAAATATTTCTGATACAAAGTCAACAAAAACATGTCATAAATGATTAAATATATTGTTCAGTTTTTCTTGTCTAGGAACTCTGTGTATTTTAAATAGAAGGCATTGTTTTGGGGTTATCGGGTTTTTTTTTTATAAAGTAATCAGAGCCCTTGCTTTTCTTGCCCAATCTAATTATTAACCTCATAAAGAAAAAACTAATTCTAATTACACATGAGCATAGTACTTTAAAAAAAAATGCTAACTAAGTTAAAATAAGTGATTTACAACCAGGATGCCATAAGATCATTTTAAGTGTGCCACACAATATTAGTATATTTAGGTATGCAAATACCCACACATCATTCACAAGATAAACCCAGAGATTTCAAAGGTGAATCCATAGTTTCAAAAACAATCTGACCTGTTGTGGTCTAAGTGTTTGCAACAGAAGAACTAATTTATTATTTTTCTATAGTAAAAGGTAGGCATCTGCATTTTCCAAGAGGTATTTTGATTCCCAAAAGATGGAGAACTACTGGTTTAGAACATTTACTTTCATAGCCCAGATTATTTAGTAAACAGCTTTATCGTACCACATAAATTGTAAGGTGGAAAAATGTAAGCATATAAGAAATTCTGTAGTAGACTAGACTGTTAGACCCTGACTCCTTGTGGTGCCCAATGACTAGGGAGATGATGGTCTATTGCAAAGCATTTGGGTGCCCTGCTCCTTTGAAGAGTGGAAACTGTTAGGGAAAGAGCCCTACCAGTGAGTGGGGAGCCCCAGCTGTTAGTTACCAGGGCAAGCAGAGTGAGCTAGTGGCCCACACCTGCCAGCGGTCAACTAACCAAAAAGGGCAGGGCCTGGCTCACATATAAACCCCAGGCCTGAGGCCAGGATGGCAGTTCCCTACCAGCAGCCAAAGGGAAAGGAGCTCTCCCAGAGCAGCCACAGGGGAGAGGCCTGACTGCAGGTACAGCCTCTGATAGTGGTGAAGATAGAGCACCCCTGGTGTGGCTTGAATGATGCTATAGCCGGGTGGCTTGAATTTGTTATAGCCCAGTGGCTTGTGTTTTGTTTCCTGTTTAAAACTGGTGGTTTTGGTGAGGCTATTTGGGGAAGGAGGAGGCCTCACAGGGGACCCACCGCAGTGTGGGGACCCCCAGCATCAGAGAGGGTGTAGCATCTGGGGTGTACTGTCCAGGCACCAGAGAGGGTGTAGCACTTTGCAGGGCTGCAGAGAGCCTGACCACCAGTGAGGTGCTGTGCGAGACAGGGCTGCAGAGAGCCCAAGGAGGAACAGGGGACCAAATTGTAACAAGGCCCAGACCAAACAACGTCAGTTCCATCTGCGAGGCTTGGGAGATGGGAAAGGAGTGGTTGGAGCCACGCATAGCCCAAGGCTAGGGTGCCCCAAAACACCCATTGCAGAATGGGATCCACAAGGGGTCCAGGAACCCACGGGGTCAAAGAATACAGCAAAACTGTGTCCAAGAGGATAAAGGCAGCCTATTATATATTTACCATCAAAGATGTGGTGGATGAGATTGAGGGTGCCCATTAGGCCAACATGACACTGTAAGGGGGCCTTGGGGAGATCACGTCCATTCTAAAGGACCCCGTGCCTTGATACGGTCCAATTATCCATAGATCTTGTTACTCATTAGCCAGAGTGGAGCAGGGAGCAAACACTAGCACACATTGCTCGCAACAGCTTTATTCAGAAAGGAGATGGCTTTGGGCCAGCTCTCTCTCCATAAGAGATGAGGAGCAGCCCTGAACAATAGGTTCATCCTACACTTTGGTTTATGCTCATTAACATTCACTCCTCCTCTGTCCTGCCCCCTGTTCCACCCATTTCTCCTCCCATCTCAAGCTCTGACTCTGTTTACTTACATAGGCGATTCCATCGTAATGATTTCATTCATTTACATGTCTTTTTGCTGTGAGCATATGTCTAAGTCCTTGACTTCTTTTCTTTGGTCAATAGGCAGATTCCGACGGTTTCTTTACCAACCACCATCCGCCCTTTTGCATATGTTCATCTTGGCTACATACTATTTTCCACATTCCAATCTGTTTTTCTGTCCTAGGTGGTGCGACCCCCACCCTTTTTGGGCCCCTGTATCTTATCTCATTCCTTGCTATAGCTGGTTCACAGCACATAAATTTGATTGCTGCTTTTTTCCAGAAAAAATGGTTAACACAATGAAAATGGTTACCTAGTAGAGACAATTTTTTTTTTATATCAGATCAAAGCCTTATTCAAGCTGCAGATTCAATGCTTCCCAACAGTCCTACTGATGGTCACTTTAACATAGACCAGAGATCCATCTATGCCAGAATACTGTCTCTCCCTGTGGCAGAAAGAAGAATGTAATTAGAAAAGAATTTATGAAGATTCTTTCCAAACTGAACTGTCCCTGCCCCTCCTTCACTTACAACCTCTGTCATCTAGACATAAGAAGTTCTAATTTGGAAGTTGCAGCTCTGATGGATCTAACCTGCATAAATTTATCTGATCCTCTTTGGAACTTGTTTAGGGCCTTATTACATGTTAGTTTTGGGCAACTCCTGCAGATTTTAACCCCTGGATTGTTTAGACATTAACTTCTAAAACTACTTTTAAGTACTCATTAGCAGAGATCTTGATTTTTCTCTGATTAAAATAAATCTGCAATTCTCTGATTTAAAAAAGTAACCAAAAATCCAAGTTTCCAAAATTAAAAAGACTCACTCACTCACCTGTGGTGTTTCATTTTAATCCACATTTTCCCATGATTTCATTTTAATCATGGAGAAATGTGGATTTTGGGTTACCTTTTTTAATCCAAAAATTGGGAACTTTTTATCAGAGAAAACCAGGATCCATTCTCATTAGATGGCTTAAAGTTATGCCACTCCAGAGCAGGATTATTTCTTATTCATGTTACCCAGATCATATTACAATGAAGTACAGCCACTCTAGGCTACAACTTAGTTTAAGTACCCCTTCCATCTCTCACTGGACCAGATTAAGCCCACTTCCCCTCTTCTCCCACCCTCTCTAACACCCCAGATCTCCACTAAGTCCCCCAAGTCCTCCCCTGCTTACCTGTCCTGAGGGAAAAGTCAAGGGAGGATTAACCTGCCTGCCCAGTCACCACTGCTGCTGCTCTCTAGGTGGGCTCAGATCAAAGAGTAGCACCATCTCAGCAGTAGCATGGGAGGGGCAGTACCACCAAGGGGTGGGGGGAGCCCTGGGATGAGGGAGGAGTGAGGGAACCCCCAGAAGGCAAAGAGAAGCCTCAGATGGGAGAGGAGGGAAATCTTACCTTTCATGCGTCCAGGTCCCTGAAGTGTGGCAGCTCCACACTTGAATGAGCACTAACACTGATTAACATTTATGTGGCTCACAGTGTAAGGGCTCTTAAATTGTTAGAAACTTCAGCAGCTTTTGGCAATTAGTTCTACAAGTTAATGACAAACTACATGAAAAAGAACATATGTTGTTTTAAACCTAGTTCCAAGTAATTTCATTGTATGTCCCTAGTTTTAATATTGTGTCAGGAAGAAAATAATAAATCCTTTTATACATTCTTCACTCCATTCACAATTTTTATAGACCTCTATCTTATGTCATCTGGCTCCAGTGTGCAGCTGGGCCTGGGATCAATTATCAGCTAATTGTTGGTCCCAGCCCTGTCACTGAAAAGGAACAAAAAGGCAAAAGTATAATTATTTTCAGGCAACAAGGATTAGATACAGAAGTACTACTGTCTTGGCCCTAAGGAAAATTTGAGATGGAGACCTCATGTGCTATGTGCTAGCTAGAAAAGGACTTGTAACTGTGTGTGAAGGGAGAAGAGCAAGGCAAGGAGTAAGCCCCAGGACTCAAAAAAGCTGGGTACTTACATCAGGTGCATGGAGGATACTAGCTGGAGCAGGGAGCACACTGCCACATTTCTTCAGTGTGTGCTTTCCTCAGATTTATGGAAAGAATATGAAGAAAGGTATTTGTGCCCCTGAGAGGGTCAGCCAGAACAGGACCACAGCAGGCTGGGAGAAAGGACCCCATAGGACCCCCCAGGCTGCAGCATCCCATAGAAAACAGTGGGTGAAAAAAGTGAGACCCCTGGCCAGAGTTGTTGGAGGACTACTAATAGACCCACAGCACCAGGGAACTGGACTGATTTAGTTAGGTGAAGATTGAAGTAGAAAGACTAAGGCAAGGAGCTAATGCTGATAGGATGCTGCACAAGCCTGAAGCAACCAGTGTAGCTCTAGCTAGGATGGCACATCCCCATCCTTGAAGTGGAGAAAACACCCTACTGAGGGGAGAGAGGGAGCCAGCACAAGAAGTGAGTCTATGACGTTTTTTTCTTGATTTTTTTTCTTTGTTTCTTTTTTCCCCCTCTCTTTTCCCTTGCTGTCTCTACTCAAAGGGGTGAGATTGAGAGGACCCTTCTTGAAAAGCCCTGCTGGTCCTGTCCCTGTGGAGCTAAGCCAGGGTGCAACTGGTGTTTGAGTTGGGGTTGTTAGCTCTGCAAAGTAATTTTGACCCAGGCACCTGGAATGAATTGATTTAAGTTGATTGTCTTAAGAACATTTAATGACCTGATCTAAATTGATTGACCCATGAACCTGGGATGAATTTGATTTAAGTTTGATTGTTTTATTGACCCAAAATGAACAGCTCAAATTGACCCATTAACTTGTAATGAATTCATCTAAGTTGATGGCCTTGTGGGGCCTGAATGAGCTGATTTAAATTCGTGGACACATTCATTCAATAAATCAGAAATTAACTACCAGCTGCATGTCCAGTTGCAACAAGATCAGGACCCAGATAAGTACCAGCCAGGAAGTGGTAATGGTGGGGTATAAGGAGAGGTGGAGCCTCACAAAGAGAACACTCCAAGAAGACTGTCCAAGACCTCTGTAAGTCCACACAACCAGCTCCCAATCTAAAAAAGAACATCAAAGTGTGGCAGAAAGGAGCAAAATATTAGAAACTGATGGTGGTGATGGTTCTGTCTTTCCTCACAGTGCATTCTGGTAAAATGTTAAGCAGGCATGGGCCATGGCCCTATTACACCTATCCCTAACATTATGAGCAAAGAAACTATGATTTGATTCTCAGAAAACTGGACTTTCTACATTCTCTGTAAATAACAATTGAATCATTGATAACTGGGTCCATTATTAATTTTTTCCTTCAAATCAAAATAACTTGAAAAATCCTGAATTTTGGCTACTCACCCAGACTAAGAGGGTAACAGTACACTGAATCAAGTTGTATTTATTTATACATAAGGCTGTGGGTGTCTTTCTCTGTTTTCTTGTACCTTTCATAGCATACTTTTATTTTGTGGTTAATGTTTGTTGTAGGACTCCCTCTGTGCTCAACCTGCAAAGCATATAGGTTTTTAAATTCCCAGTTTAGAGTTTTTTTAAATAGTAGCAGATTATGCTTTTAACCTTGGAGATTCTCAGATCAAATTCTGGTGTATTGACAAAGATGGGGTATGTCCTATAAAATATGTATAAACAGTATGAAATTAGAATGTTTTGGTCATTTCCATTGATAATAGTGATTTATACACATTAATGGGAAAGAACTGAAAATGAGGCCTAATACTACTTTGCACTAACATATATGTATTTTATATATAATCCACCTCTGGGTGCAGGGCTGGACACAGAACAGTGTTGGGGTGGGGGGTGCGGGCCCGGACACGGAACAGTGTGGAGAGGCACATGGAGCCAGATCCAGAGTGGAGGGGGGCAGCTTGCACATGGCTGGACATGAAGTGATGGCAGCGCCAGACAGTGGGTGCAGTGGTGGCCGCTATATGCAAGCTTCCCCCACCCCCACCATTCCTGGGAGGCAATGGTTGCACGGAGTGGTGGGTGTTGGTTATATATATATATATATTAGTGCAAGGTATTATTCTATATAATGGCCTACGTTTATTTTAGAACAGCTAGCTCTATGCCTTGAAGCATTCATTTTCACCTGTTATTTAAATAAGTCACATACTGTAATGAATTTGCTTTAAATTAGAGTTTCACTGAAGGGTGATGATTGCATCTGAATAAAGCAGCAGGGCAGGTTCAGAAGGTTCCTTCAGAGTGGGAATTAAAGACGGAAGGCAGAGAAACACTGTGGGGCCTTAACCTTATCTAATTATACCTCTCTCTTAAAACTGCTTAATTTTGACCTTCAGTCTTATTTCACCTAAAGTAATCAATTTCTGTATTCTGAGTTAAGGAATTACAAGGAACAAATGTATTAGTTTTAGAATTGTTTTTCTTTAAAGTTCAGATGCCTATACCACCAGAGTCCCAACACAAGGTGTCCCTGGAAGTTTTTAAGGGTTTAATTGAATCAGTCACTGAAGTAATGCTACTATGGTGTCTTATTGGTAAAGACCACCATTTATTAAAAATACTAGTGAACTGGCCATCAAGAATTACAGGGGCTGGGGGAGGGGGAGGGGGAGGTGGAGCACCACCACCCACCACTCTGTGCGACCATTGCCTCCCAGGAATGGTGGGGGTGAGGGAAGCTTGCATGTAGTGGCCACCACTGCTACCCACTGTCTGGCGCTGCCATTGCTTCATGTCCAGCCATGTGCAAGCTGCCCCCCTCCACTCTGGATCTGGCTCCATGTGCCACCCATCCCCCACTGTTCTGTGTCCAGTCCAGCAACCAGAGGTGGATTAATGTGTACTATGGCCCTGGACAAACACAGAGTTGGAGGCCCCTTCCCCCCAGGAGATGGGCTGCTGGGATGTGGGGGTCAAGGCCCCTTCACCCTCCTGATGCTGGTAGGGGAGGCTGGGGGGATCCTGCTGAGCTGGGGTGGGCACATGCCACCTCTTTATCCTGCTCCCTGCCCACCCTGTCCTGCTATGACCATACATACACATTCACACATAGTCATGCACTCATAGGCATGCACACAGATGGGCACATACTCTACTCTCACTCTCTGCACATGAACACACAGACACAAACACACTCTCCTTCCCATGAACACAGATGCATGCATGCACACACATGGGCACACGCATGTATGCACAGTCGCATGCACACACTCTACTTGCTCTCTCTCTGCACATGGACACACAGACACAAATACACTCTCCCTCCTGCCATGAACACAGATGCATGCATGCACATGCAGTTGGGTGTGCACTCTACTCATTCACTCTGCACATGGACACACAGAACCAAACACAGTCTTCCTGCCATAAACAGATACACACATGTACATGCACAGACACAGAGAGAGAGATGTGTACACACATACACGCACACAGAGAAGCAGATGCATACAGACGGCCTGACATGCACACACAGACACAGAGATGCACACACACATACTCATGTACAGACATGTGCACACTCATGTGCAGATGCATACACCCAGCCACATATCTTCTCCTCCAAAAACCTCTCCCCTCTTGTCCTCTCCATCACGCTGATGCACCCATGTTCCCCTCCTCACCCACTGACCTGATAGAGTGGGAGACCCTCAGCATACCAGTGCTGGCTGAGGGGCTCCCACTCTTCCTCAGCTGACCCCCATGCTATTAAATTGATCTTCTCAATGTATTGATTGCCCACTGGTGGGAAAAAGGAATAGGGAGCAGCTGCACTGAGGGTGGAGGAGGAGTCAGGGGTAATAAGGGAGCTCCTGCTTTTCCTCAGCTGGCCCTGGTGCAATTAAATTGATCTTCCCAAGCTATTGATTTCCAAATTGTGGTAAAAGACCACAGCGAGCAGCTGGACCTTGGCTGGATGAGGAGGTGGAGCCAGCAGGAGGGCTCCCAGTTTCCTCAGCTGTCCCTGGTCCTTGTGGCAAATTATTTTCTTTTCTGTCTCTGAAGGTAGAGCACAGGAAAGCTGCAGGAGGCAGGAGGGACAGGGGGGCTCCTCCTGTTACTCATTTGGCCCTGGTGCTATTAAATTGATATTCCCAAGATATTGATTTCCAAGTTGTGGTAAAGAGGCACAGGGAGAAGCTGCACAGGAGGCTGCAGGTGGAGGCAGGACTGATGGGGGGGCTCCCACCTTTCCTCAGCTGGCCCCAGTGCTTGTCAAGTGCTCGTGGCAAATTTGTTTTTTTGTCTCGGTGGAGGTGGGGCACAGGGAGTCACTGCATGGGAGGCTGCAGGGGGAGGCAGCACCAGCAGAGGGACTCCCATTTTAACTCACCTCGCCCCGCCTACCCAGCCTGTGCAGCCTATCAGGGCACGCATAGTTAGGCAAAAGCATTGCAGACAGACAGATAGATAGGCTAAGTCTTTTATTATATTAGGATTATTTACAATAAGCACTCAAAAATAACACATTATTTAAAATTAAGTTGCCAAATACTTCTTAAAATATTTTTTCCCTGCAGCCACATTAAATAGGGAACATTACCTCACTGGGAAAAATTTAGACATGCTCAAGCATGGAGTGGAGAGGGGAGGGTGCTTCCATTAGGTTGGGTCTTGGAATTTACTCTAAAGTGCCTGCAACATCATATATATTCAGAATCCTGCTCTTCAAAATGGCAACGGAGGCACTTTAACTAAAACTGTTTGATGAGCTTTAGTTAAAGTGCCCCCCACACCATTTTGTAATGTAGGGATGCTGAATATACGTGACACTGTGGCTGCCAGAGAACACTTAACCAGACTTGATTACTTGAGTCTGTTCTGATGCATGCTAATTAGCACATGTTGGAGCAGATATCCAGCACATGCACAGGTGCCATGGTTTCTTACAAGAATTTTAACTGAATGTTTGGGATTTTTTGGCACTCAAGTATCTTTTCTCCACAGAAAGTCTTTTTGCTTTAAGGAAGTTGTGTTCATAGTTCCTAGCAAAAGCACGATGGGTAATGACTCAGCATTTTAACTATGTTGTCAAAATGAATAGGAACATGTCTAGTACTGCATCCCTTGCAGCACTATTTTCATACAATACATACAATGTTTTCATTACTTTTGACCTAATATAGCTATTCTAAAAGCATGGCTGAATGTTTGGTCTTAAAACAAGAGCTTAAAACAAATATCAATTTGTGTCAATATCCCTAAATGTTGACTTTGAATCTCAGGTTTAAGGAGCAGCCAAAAAACTAAGATTAAAATAGTTGTTTTTTTTAACTGGAAAACTCCATTTGTGGAATGAAATTGTTTAGCTCACTGAAGTTAGTTACAAAATGATGTAGACTGAGAACATGAGTAGAAGGAATTCACTAATGTAGAGAGTAACTTTGCAGAGATCAACTGCACCCGCCATTCCGGCTGTGACATATGGGCATGGATCCTGGTTTTCTCTGATTTTTTTTTTTTTTTTAAATCCTAATATTTTGGTTAAAAAAGTAACCC
Source organism: Crocodylus porosus (assembly GCF_001723895.1). Lineage (NCBI taxonomy): Eukaryota > Metazoa > Chordata > Crocodylia > Crocodylidae > Crocodylus > Crocodylus porosus. Next base: position 115,884,132 of record NW_017728906.1, on the reverse strand, counting down.
CAAATCCACGTTTTTCCATGATTAAAATGAAACACCACTCTATCTAATCTACCTATGGTGTTTCATTTAAATCATGGAAAAATGTGGATTTGGGGGTTCCTTTTTTTAACCAAAAATTGGAGATTTTTTTCAATCAGAGAAAGCCATGATCCCTGAATAAGGGGCATGTGTTCAAATGCATTTGCTCCAAGAGTAGTCTACTTGCAAGTAAAATACTTGGAAGTAAATCCTGCTGGGCATGTGACTACACATGCAGGGAAGTGACAGCATACATGCTTCTCCTAGCAGCAAGCTGCTTCTGCTTCCTGCAGCCATCAGGAGGAGCTGGAGACTCTGGCTACAGCTGCATAGGCTGGCAGCCATCTTTAAAAGGCAGCCCATGTCCTGGCCAACCACTTTTCTAGCCAGGTGCAGCATGGATAGCATGGGAGCAGAACACCACAGTTCTCTGACCACAGCCTCTGCCTCCCTGCCCCTGGCAGCTCCATTCAGTGCCCGAAGCTCCTGGTCACCATAGTGCTGGCCCTGCAGGCCTGGTGCAGCAACTGCCCCCTGACCAGAGCAATCTGGGCCCTTTCCTGCTCCCCCATGCACAGCCAACTCCTGGCCAGCCTCATTGCACCATCCCCAGCCCCCATACACTGTAGCTGCCACCCAGACCTCTCCTGATAGTGGGACATCACCAGGGACTGTTGATTTGATCCTGGATGCCACAAACATGAACACCCATGCCCTCCTGGGACTCCAGCCCTGTCACCTTTGGGCCCACCTTGTACCTGCAGATCATCCAGAACACCTGGGATGATGAACAGTGCCTAGAGGAATTTTGAATGACCTGGGTCACCTTCCAGGACCTTCAGGAGCAGTTCTACTCACACCTGGAGTTGAATATCAAGCTCCTAATAAGGGCACCTAATATATGCATGAAGGTTTCTTAGGCCTTCAACCTCACCAGGCATCCATATGATTCAGAACAACAAAGGGTTAATTCCCCTGGGCATTGGCCTGCAGCCTGGTCCAATAGACAGGATGTAGCACTACCAATGGAAACTTAACACTAAGACAAAAGTTAACAAGAATATATCATCAAGGTATGATGATTCTCTACATTAAGGAAAGCTATGCGTCCCTGCAAGCTGATGTTGGTGACCAGAGTGGATGACTGGAGACCCTCTGGGTTAAAATCCATGGGGAACATGGCACAGGGGTTACAATGGTGGGAATCCACTACAGACCTCCCACCCAAAGTCAAGAGCTTGGCAAGGAGTTCACCCAGGAAATGGCTGAGGCCGCATGCTCCAGGACCATGGTTGTCATGGGTGACTTCAGTTACCCAGACATCTTGTAGGAGGATCACTCAGCAAAATCCGAGTAGCTGTGATGTTTCCTATCACATATGTAACCTCTACCTGACTCAAGAAGTCTTCAGGCCAATGAGAGGTAAAGCACAGCTCGACCTGGTACTGGCTACTGGGGATGACCTAATCGGCAACCTAGTGATTCATGGGAAGCTGGGTGATAGTGATCACGAGCTAATCACCTTCACCATCCACCGTAAACCTACCAAGTCAGTCAGCAACACGGAAGCCCTTGACCTCAGGAAGGCCAACTTTGACAAGCTCAGGAGGCTTGTCAATGAGGCCCTAAGGGACCACGACCCCATGGAGAGGGGAGTTCAGGAAGAGTGGTTGCTCCTCAAGGGAGTGATCCTCCATGCACAAGCTAATTCCATTCCATCTTGGAGGAGAGGCAGCAAGAGGGCACAGCAGCCCCCCTGCCTCTCCAGGGAACTAGCAGATCTCCTGAAGCTAAAAAGAAAAGGCCTACAAAGGATGGAGGATGGGATTCACCTCCAAGGAAGAATATTCTGCACTGGTTTAGTCCTGCGGGGAGCAAACCAGGAAAGCCAAGGCTACAACTGAACTCCAGCTAGCTTCGAGCATCAAGGACAATAAAAAATCTGTTATCCTTTTACAGATATGTGGGAAGCTGGAGGAAAAACAAGGGCAACATTGGATCCCTGCTGAACCAGATGGGACAACTGACACCCAGGAAAAAGCCAGAGGAGGTCCGGGTGAGGGAGATCCCCTCCCCTCCATTAATGCTTACCTCCTGAAGGAACATCTTGAGAAGCTGTATACCTTCAAGTCAGCCGGCCCTGACAATCTACACCCCAGGGTACTCAAGAAGCTAGCGAGCATCATAGCCCAGCCTCTGACATGGATCTTTGAAAACTCCTGGTGCTCTGGTGTCGTGCCCGAAGACTGGAAGAAGGCCAATGTGGTGCCTATCTTCAAGAAGGGGAGGAAAGTGGAACCAGCTAACTATAGGCCCACCAGCCTGACTTCTATCCCGGGGAAGAGCTTAGAAAAGTTTATTAAAGAGGCCATCCTTAATGGACTGGCCAATGCCAACATCCTGAGAGATAGCCAGCATGGGTTTGTTGCTGGTAGGTCTTGCTTGACCTATCTCATTTCCTTCTATGATCAGGTGACCTATCACTTGGACAAAGGAGAAGAGATTGATGTCACATATCTTGACTTCAAAAAAGCTTTTGATATGGTATCCCATGGTCACCTCTTGGCGAAACTGGACAATTGTGACCTTGGGTCCACCAAAATCCACTAGCTGGGAAATTGGCTCTGTGGTCAGACCCAGAAGGTACTAATTGATGGAAGTCACTCATTATGGTGTCCTGTGACCATTGGGGTACCTCAAGGCTCTGTCCTTGGACCCATATTGTTCCACATCTTCATTTAATGATTGGACATTGAGTCAGAAGTGGAATGGCTAAGTGCACCAATGAGACCAAATGTTGGGGCAAAGCACTAACAGCAGAAGACAGGCGGGTGATCCAGACTGACTTGGACAGGCTCAGCAAATGGGTGGATGAGAACCTGATGGTATTTAGCACTGAAATATGCAAGGTTCTCCACCTTGAGAGGAAAACACATACAGCATCCTTATAGGCTTGGCAGTGCTATGCTGGCTAGCAGTATGGAAGAAAGAGACTTGGGGGTCTTCATTGACCACAAGATGAACATGAGCCTGTGATGTGATGCTGTGGCTAGTAAAGTGAGAAAAATGCAGGCTTGCATCCATAGATGCTTCTCAAGCAAATCCCGGGACATCATTCTCCCCTTGTACTCACCCTTGGTGGGGCCGCATCTGGAGTACTGCATCCAGTTTTGAGCTCCACAATTCCAAAAGGATGTGGAGAAGCTTGAGAGAGTCCAGAGAACAGCCGTGCATATGATCAGATGTCAGGAATTCAGACCTTATGACGATAAGCTGAGAGCCATGGGGCTCTCTAGCCTGGAAAATGCAGACTCAGGGGTGACCTGATGGCCACCTATAAGTTTATCGGGGTGACCACCAGGATCTGGGGGAATGTTTTTTCACCAGAGCACCCCAAGGGATGATGAGGTCAAATGGTTATAAACTACTGCAAGACCATTTCAAGCTGGACATAAGGAAGAATTTCTTTACTGTCCGAGCCCCCAAGGTCTGGAAGAGCCCACCATTGGAGGTGGTTCAAGCACCTACATTGAACAACTTCAAGAGTTAATTGGATTCTTCTCTTGCTGGGATCCTATGACTCCAGCTGACTTTCTGCCTTTTGGGCGGGGGGCTGGACTCGATGATTTTCCGAGGTCCCTTCCAGCCTTAATGTCTATGAAATCTATGAAGGTAAGTATTAAACCCCCCCCACCAATAATACATCCACAATACAATAATGAACCAGTCAGCAGAGAGTTAAGAGAATACTATACACAGTAATAGGTACAAGAAAGAATCAATGCAAGCCTGTCACCAGAGGTGGCAGGCAAGATCACTC
>NW_017728906.1:115865703-115875670 GCF_001723895.1 Crocodylus porosus | reverse complement strand
CCTGAGAGAAAGGGTTGCAAAGGTTGGGCAAGGGGGGGCTTTGGCTCTTCTGAGCCTGGAGCAGAAGGACTTCCTTGACACTCGTGGTCTTCCATCCCTCTGAGTTACCCAGGGTTATGCCCAGTGTCACCAACAACTTGCTCCATAGCTCTCCAAGTGACAGTCCTGACTGGTTTTATATTGTCCACCTCATGCCACCTGTCAATCATATGCCAGAACCAATTATTGGTCAGACTTTTTCATCATTCATCTTTTTATCACATTACTGACCAATCTGGAGGGTTGTTACCTCAGGTAAGTATTTCATGCTACCCGTTACATTAGAAACATGTTCCCTCCAAATTCAAGGTATATAATACAGGCTGACTGCATGCTTGTCTGTCCTGTGTCGGTCAACAGACCCACAAGTTCAAGAGTTCACTCTCCTCCATCAGGGATAGATACTGCAGTGAGGGTTAACAGAGTGGCAGCCCTTTCCCATGGACACCTGACTGGGCACTGCCATACTCAAGCTGGCCCCACCTGCCAGCCTACACTACATAGGTCACCTATTTTAGTGTGGACAAGGCCACCCCTCAGGAGGACATCCTGGAGGTATGTGGTTCCCTGTAGGATGTGCTGGGGCACAGAGCCCCCCATGTGTATGAACCCCTGGCAGTGGTTGAAGGAGTTCTATGCCCTGGGCCTCCCCAGTGCATCTAGGCCTCAGATGGGACCCACATCCCTGTCACCTTCCCAACCCACAGTGACCAACCCTACTACTGCCAGTGGGACTTCTGATCTGTTGTGCTCCAGGCCATAGCCAACTACTGTGGTGTCTTCATGAACATGAGTGCCAGCTGGATGGGCAGTGTCCACAGTGCCCACATCTTCTACCGATAATGCCCCAATCTTCTGGAATTCTTCCAGGCCAGCCACAGTGCACAGTGGACTCCTCATGCCAGGAGTGACAGACCTCCCCCTGGGAACAGTAGTGGTCCCACTGGACCTCGTTGGGGGGGGGGTCATCTACGCACTCTTCTCCTGGCTCATGTAGCCCTGCACTGTCCAAATGGAGCTCTACCACGCCCACTTCAACCAGATCCTGGGCCAGATCTGCACCTTCATGGAATGCACCTTTGGCTGCCTGTAGAGATGCTAGCACTCCCTTACTGCCTATCTTGAGATTGCTGAGGCCAACATCCCCTGGTTCATCATTGTATAGGGTAATCGTTGCAGTCTGAAGGCTGCATAACATCTGCAAGACCTGGAGGGAGCAGTTTTGCGAGGCCTGGGAGGAGGAGGTGCAGCAAGCAGAGGATGCCTGGCAGTGTTAGCACCAGCTGTGGTGACAGCAAAAGCAGCAGATCCCTGCTCACCCACCCACCACCCTCACCCCCCTTCCCCCACCAAGGCCCTGGGCAAGCTGCAAATCTGCTATCAGGGGCCTGGACAGTGGGTGTGAGAGGCACTGGCTGACTACCTCCTCCCTCACTCCCAGCTGTAGCCTTCCTGGACATCTGCCCAGACCCCCTTCCCACCATCCACCCAAGCACCCCCCCACTACAGAAAGTTTTCTGACAAACACTATGTCACAGAAACAGACTGCCCTTCCTGCTCCCTTCTTCACACTAGAGCCTATCCACCCTTCCTCCCCAACAACAGAACCAGAAACAGACTACTTATTAAACTTAGTAAAATTATCCCTTGTTGTTGAGCTTAAGCTGTCAGCTTGATTGATGGATACAGGAAACAAACCTTTCAGTCCTATTACGGTTATTAAAAGTAGCCTCTTCATTCATTTAACAACTTTCTGACAACGTGGATTACCTTAATTACTCCATCTAGAAAATACTACTATTTTATAACCATCCAGGAAATACTGTTGTTTTATAAACTATGTTTTTTTCCTGCACTGGTGAACAAAAATGAAGAGGTGGACAGGACAGGTGGCAGTCATTTTATTTGGTAGTAGGCAGTGCTTTTGAGGTTCATCTTATGCTGAACATATAAGGTTGTATGACTTGGTCATAGTCATATTGTTCAGTACAAGATACTAATATTATATTATGTTTACATTTAATTTAACTGGATTCATTTGCAGGTACTTAATCCAATTTTGCTTCTTATAACCAGCTTTTCTACACAGTTGCTACATATGAGTACCTGCTTTGAAATAGCTTTCTTTTTTTGTTGATTCTATGACTATTTGGTGAAGAAAGAGTGGTCTGTACTATTAAGTGACATTTGTTCTTCTTCCTATAGCTCAGACACTAAAATCTATAATTACACAGTTTTTGCCAGGATTAATACAGAGTTTTCTGTCCTCACCCAAATCCAAGCAGAGGGTTCTACAGCAGACCCTTACCACTATTCAAGTTTGTAATACTTTTACAAGTGGATTTTTGCCCAATCAATGATTTTTTACCTTGCCACCATGGTTTGTAAAATTACAGTCTCCTACAACAGAAGCATCTAAAAACTACCTTATCACCAGGGATCCTGGTTTTTTCTGATTTAAAAAAAATCCCAATTTTCTGTTACAAATGTAATTCCAAATCCACATTTTCCCATGATTAAGATAAAACACCACTAATAGCTAGACAGCTCAATAGCTAGCTAGCTAGATAGTAGTGTTTCATTCTGATTACAGAAAAATGTGGATTTTGGGTTACTTTGTTTAATCAAAAAATTGGGGCTTTTTTATCAGAGAAAACCAGGATGCCTGTCCATCACTTACCCATCAATAGTTTTATCAGGAATCCTGATTTAAAAAAAAAATATCCCAATTTTTGTTTAAAAAAAAATTACCCCAAATCCATATTTATCCATGATTAAAATAAAACACCACTATGTGTAGATCTCTACATTAGTGATGTTTCATTTTAATCATGGAAAAATGTGGGTTTGGGGTTCCTTTTTTTAACTGAAAATTGGGATTTTTTTTTTTCAATCAGAGAAGCTATTCGACCATATTTCTGCAGCAGTCATTTTAGTTCCTCCAAAAACTGAACACAGTACTCCAGATGTGGCCTTTCCAGTGCTGAATAGTGGGGAATAATCACTTCCTTTCACTTGCAGTTACTGGCAACACACTTACCAGTGCAGCCAGGTGTACCATTAGCTTTCTTGACAATAAGATCATACTGCTGGCTCATATTTGATGTATTGTCCACTGTAATCCCTGGGTTCTTGTCTGCAGAGCTGCTGCCCAGCCAATATGCCCCCAGTCTGTCCTGATGCATGGGATTGTTCTGTCCTAAGTGCAGGACTTTGCCCTTGTCCTTGTTGAACCTCAAGAGATTCATTTAGGTACAATCCTTCACTTTGTCTAGGTCATTCTAAATCCTAGTCCCACCCTTCAGAGTATCTACAACTCCCCACAGCTTGGTGGCATCTGCAAACACACTCCATGTACAAAAAGAGTTAGCAACTAGGAGAAAACCAAAAACCCTCCTGTGTTTTAGTCCAATAGCTTAGTAGTTAGGATCAGCAGAGGCAATCCTTCTATTAAAAAATTATCTCCACCATGATACATTGAAGGGTCTTGAGTGACTTAAGAGTTCAATACTTGAGCCACAGATCGGTCCTCAGAAGTTGCAGGTCCTTCCACACAGGAAATAAGGCCATTGTTACCAAATTAGCTCATCACTTTGGGACATGCTCATTTATTAGGGATAGGTTACTAGGGTCTTTGTAATTCTGTCAATGTGCTGCTTGCATACTTGTGTTTATATACAGAGCTGTACATCTCCCTTCTGCAAATCCTCACCCCCAATGGAGCTACCTTGCAGGACTCAGTTTCAACAGGGCTGGGTTCCTCCAGTCACCAAATCAGTCATACACACAAACACACACAGATTAATGTGACATGTCTGATCCATCTGGGTTGATCAGCATGGACAGGCTGACACCCTCATATGCAAGGAATCAGTTCTTTAAGGTCACAAAAAATGCAGTCAGACACAAGCACACAGTTGAACAGAATAACTCTGAATCACACTGGGTGTCCAGCTGATACCCTCATGGGCCAGCATTCAGTGCATTAGGGCACATCTAAGCCAAACTAGGTCAATCAGCTTGTACAAGCTGATCCCCTTATGTGTTTCAGACTCAGCACGTCGCAGCCTTTTGCACTAACTGTCCTAGTAGTGGTAGCCTCTTGATGAGCAGACCCTAAAGTATTTCTGGGCTTCACAGGGATCTTTAGCTTAGGTAAAAGAAGTGTTGCTACAGAGCAAGTGGGGAAAGAAAGTAGAGAAGAAAATATACACCTGGTTACTACCAGTTTGACTATAAAAGTTATTTATTGCTAAAATATATGAAATCTATAATGGTACTAGTAATAATAGACATTCAAAGGAAAAAAAAACAATTACAATACTATCCTGGTTTCACTAAGTATTTGGGGAAAATTAGCTCAAGCTTAACTAATACAATTCAGGTTCAGAACTCTATGCCTAGAGAGAAAAGAAAAAGAGAGAGTGAGAGCTGGGGTCTCACCAGTCCAAGGCACTCAGGTTCCAATGCTGACAAGTAAAGTTCTTAGCACTATCCTTGAAGGGAGATGATTTGTTTCTTCCAGTTTCTCGAGAACAACAATGGATGGTGTCAGAGAGATTTCTTCTTATGAAGCACACATTTGTTGATTTTACAGATTTTTATACCATCAGTTTAGCTTCTTCAAACCACAATCTGGTTAGGAACATCTCAAGAAACTGATTAATAACCAGGGAAAACATAAGTTTTTAAGGAGTAACCAGACACTTAGGAACGAGCTTGAAATTCTTATGGATAGCAGATATATTGGATGGGATACCTCATTGTTTCTTCAGAAACAATAGATAGCTTGCATCATCAGGATTTTGTATTTTTACCTGTTGTGAATAAGCCTCAGCTTAGCATGACTTTTCTAGTTCTTACTGTAATCTTTTAACAAACTTAAGGAGATTATAGAAGTGTTCATAAACTTTTTGGCAAGGACTTCCACCAGTCATCCGGGGAAAAGTATGACAGTGTTTGTGGTCAAGGCTCCAACAGGCTGGATTCTGTGATGAACCCTTTACTGTTGTTCAAATGTTGCCCATACCCCCTCTGACTCGGTCTATTGCCTCAGCATTCCCTAACCCAGCAACCGAGTTTTAGTCAATCAAGTTTAAATAGGCCTCCCATAGTGGGACCGGGAAATATATGGACGAAGATGCCTATTAAACTTTACTTCTGCTTAGTTCTGGTTAGATGTGGTGTGGGGGGGGGGAGGGTGAAGTCCTTTGTAAATTCAGATTAGAATTGGTCCAATAAATGCTGATCTGGGTGTGTGTAAATGTGGGCTGATTAGCATTTGGAGCACAGATTCCCCATCATGCAGCGCTCCCCTGCTTTTCTGATCCCAGAATTCAGTGCAGTCCTTGCCTTAGAATCTCTGTTCTCCATCCTGAATGCTAATGAAGGTGCATTCGTATCCCATCTCCCATTTAAATGAGTTGTCATCTGGTTCCATCTCTGATGCAAATGAGACTGGGGAGTTGCTCCCTTATCTGGAGGGCTTTAGGTGTGTCTCCCACTGAATCTTCATTGTCTTTCATAATCAGTTCTTGTTCAGGTAGAGTAGGGGAAAATTATTTGTGAGTCAGACAGGCTGTGTCCTGTGCCAGGGTTCCACAAGAACACAGAGCTCAATGGTAACACCATAGGCTGAGATTTATCTCCTTTTCCTTCTTTCCTTTTCCTTCTTCCATTCTCTGTTCTCTGCTTTGAGGGAAACATGATTTACCCTGAAGGGAAACATGCTTTACCTTGAAGATAGTAGGTCACTCATGTTTCACATCCATGGCAGAGAGTAGAGATGATGACTGCATTGTAGACCCAGATCTTGGTGTCTTTATAGATCATGATGAATAAAAGCACATTGAAGCAATTTCCCAAAACAGTCACTTGGAGATCAGTTCCTATGCTGGAACTTCTCGTCACCATTAATTCTTTCAGAGTCAGGTAGCAAAGTAAGGGAAGTACTTGACTACATCCTGAGTTTTTCCATTGATGGTAATTTGAAGAGGGTGGGGTTACATTCATGGCCCAGAGCAGTCTGATAGAGCACTTTAGTCTTCTCAATATGAAAAGAAAGAGCAAAGTTTGGTAGGAGTCTGCGAAGAAATCCAGTGAAGCCTGGAGGTTAGGATACTTGCCCAGCAAATGGATTAGGATCTAGCCTCTATATCTGTCACCACCCTTTTCCCCTCAAAGATCTAAACTTACATTTTCCATTTCATAGGAAGCTTATAAGGACTAAGGCCAACCTCCTTTTCTCTGATGAAATTTACCCATTGGGCAGTCAAAAGGTAAATATACGCTGGGAAAAAAGAGAACAAGCCAGAGAAAGCCAGGCTCTGTGGCTAAGTGTAATTCTTCTCCTGGCTTCTTCTCCTAAACTGTGTTGTGCATTTAATACTCATTGGATAAAATGAATAGGCAGCTTTAGAGTAGGCCCATGGCCCCAGGTCTCAAATCCCCTTCTTTCTGGGATAGTATATAGCTTATTGAGCAAGTCTGCCTCTAAATCAGGGTGGACAATTATTTTGGCTGGAGGGCTGCTTAACTAGTTTGGGTGACCTGTTGAGAGAGACAATGGTAACCCTGTCTCTTAACAGGTGCCCTGCCTCTGGTTGTCATCTTGGGATTGGAAGACCCACCATCTAACCCCTGACATTTTCCTTCAGAAGTCCCTCACTTTGCCCTGAGAACTACTCCCTTTGGCAAGAATGGGGGGAAAAAAACAAACAATTGATATATACTAAAAAATAAAACTCTACAGTAACATAGTTTAATTTTATTTAAAAAAAAAAACTGTCCTGAGTTGTGTTTGTGTGGTGTACATAGAGGTGATCACATAATAGCTCAATATGAAGTCTTACTTTTGTGTATTGTGGGGGTAGGGAGTTATGTGGAGAGGTGTGGGGGTATGGCTGGGTGTTAGGTCACCTGGTCATAGAAGGTAATGAGATTGGTCAAGCGAGACCTACCCACAACAAACCCATGCTGGCTATCCCTTAGGATGTTGGCGTCAGCCAGTCCATTAAGGATGGCCTCTTTAATAAACTTTTCTAAAGTAGTACCCTGGGGTGTAGGTTGTCAGGGCCGGCTGACTTGAAGGTATCCAGTTTCTCAAGATGTTCCTTCACAGGGTAAGCATTAATGGAGGGCAGGGGATCTCCCTCACCTGGACCTCCTCTGGCTTTTTCCTGGGTGTCAGTTGTCCCATCTGGTTCAGCAGGGATCCTATGTTGCCCTTGCTTTTCTTCACTGAGCAGGCAATGGCTGGACATGCAGCAGTGACTCATACCTGGGACAAGAAGTGTGAGGGGACAATGACCATAAAGCCTTGATAGAGCCTCCTCCAAGACACTGAGCTATGCTCTGCTTGCCCTACTATCTGAGAGGGATATTGAGAGATATAGATACTGTACCCTTTTTCAGGTCAGACCTATAGTTTTAATGCTCTCATGAGGCAGCTTGAGGGAAGAGAAAGAAAAGAAGCAGCAACCATATTACAGAGTCTCCATAGTTCTCATGAGCAGCAGAAAATCAGCTTCTCCACTCTAAGGTGGAACTAAATTTTGGAGGACAATTTTTTTGGGTACATAGGGTATGCAAGTAAATATAGTACCTCTTGAAATGAGGTATTGTTTTGGAGCATTTAACTTTTTGTTACTTTTGCATGGGACCAGGGTTCAGAGATGAGCTGACGTTATTACTTTCACCATTTCAGATGCTAACAGATTTCTTAGGCCTCCACTATTGCCAGAGCCAAGCCTTATACTTTTCTCCTTTATTGGCTTTTGGGATGGAAAAATGTTTCAGCTGAAAAATTTCACAGGGGTTCTTTGATGTCCCCTGATTGAAACAATTCCTAGATAACCAAACATGTTTAAGTTACAAAAAAATCCAAAGTTACTTCTTTCTAGAGCCTACTTTTTGTTTGTTTTTTGTTTCTTGTTTTCCTTTCTAACTTTGATAACATACATCTGGGACCAAAGAAAATATAAATTTAAACATTGCTTTCAGTAACACATACATTTTCAATTTTTGTTTTTGGCTAACATTCAATCACATTTTTAAACTCTTCCTATAATTGGTTGTACAGAAGCCTTTGTTTCATTTATTCCTATTTCCCCCCCTGAAGCTGCAAAGAATGGTTTATGACTATCCTTTTTATAACTTATTATGTATTTGGTAACTGTTATCAAGTCCTCTTTAAATCTAGTCTTCCCAAAGCTAAATAATCCTGATTCTTTCAATATTTTCTATTAAGTGATGTTCCCTAGATCTCTCTTTTTTTTTTGTATGCCTCTGGATTCTTTCCTGGTTTGTCAACTGTCTATAAATTTGCAGACCATCCATAAAAATAGATGCTAAAAACTGTTCATAAAATACATAAAAAAATCCAACCAAAAATTCAGAATGGTGTGCTTGTTTGATGATCCAAACATCATGGCCATCAGAATGAGGCTGGAATAAATGTCTTGATGGACAGAGATAATAGGGCAAGCAGAGCAGAGCTCAGTGTCTTGCAGGAGGCTCTATCAAGGCTTTATGGTCATTGTCCCCTCACACTTCTTGTCCCAGGTATGAGTCATTGCTGCATGTCCAGCCATTGCCTGCTCAGTGCCTCTCTTGAAGATATGCAGGGCTGCATAGCCCTAGCTTGGACAGGACAAGGGAAAGGGAGTAGTCTGTGGTGACACAGAGGAGGTACACAGGGGTACACATGCACCCCTTGACAGCACTGGTGCACCCCCTGTCAAGCCACACTCCCTGTATGGGCAGGGGGCAGGCATGAGCACTGGTGGCCCCATTGTGAGTGCCATTCAGGGAGCAGGGCCACCAGAAAAAGTGGCTGCACCACTTCTGGAAGTGGCTGCATGACTTTTGGAAGAGCTGTGGCTGCTTTTTGGCGATGGAGATTGGCCACCACGGGACCCCTCCCACCCCAGTCAGTGCAATCAGCCACCAGGGCCTCTCCCTCCAGTCAGTCAGCACAGTAAGCCACCAGGGGACCCCTCCCCCAGTCAGTCAGATCAGCCACTGGGCCACCCCCAGTTGCTGTCTGGTGTCAGGGGGTGCATGTGCCCCCCCCGACTCAAGAGGCACCAGTCATCCATGGGAGTAATGGTGTATCTGGGATGGAGTTTCAGGGTTGGGATGAGACAGAAGCAGTGGGTAAGATATGAGGAGTGTGCTGGGATATGAGGAGTGGGGTCAATGAGGATCAGGCTGGGAGGTGATCTGTGGGGGGGCAGGATGGTGTGAACTGAAATTAGTGATGTTGAGTTTAGTGTGAGTAAAGGACCACTGTGGTGGGAAGAGAATAGGGACATTGGGGAAGAGGTGGAGGGGATTTGCAAGGAACAAGAGCACCTGGAGGTGGGGAAGAGAACAATTGGTCTCCAGAGCACTGTCTGAAAAATGATGATCCCTCATACATTACAAAAGACCTGTGTATGCAAAGTCCTCTAATGCAGGAGGGTGATCTAAATCACTGCTTTTACTGGATATTACTCGAGGGTACTTAACTGTGAGTATACACTGATGTTAGGAAAACACCACAGTTAAATGTTAGTATATCTGAGCCATTGTTGCCAATTCAAGATTTTTTCCCCCTACTGATAATCTGCAAACTTTCTACTGACAATCAAACTTTTTTTTCTATGATCAGTGTTAGACCCTTAAATCTAAACCGGGTCCAGGATCTAGCAGAAGAGCTATATTTACATTCTATAAAACATGTCAGTAAAAACATCTCTAATGAAAATAATTGGTTGTCAGTAAAAAGTTTGCAGATTGCCAGCAGAAATAAATAAATAAATAAATAAAAATCTTAGGTTGGTAACCCTGATTTCTTTCCAGCTTCTCTGCATTTTTTTAAATTATAGTAGCCAAAACTGGACACTACACCCCAGGTGAGGACTCTATAATGCTGAACAGAAGGGAA
>NW_017728906.1:115863244-115865118 GCF_001723895.1 Crocodylus porosus | reverse complement strand
TGCCAGCTGATGTCAGTGATGAGTCCCAACTGGAGGTCCACATACACACACACACACACACACACACACACACACACGCATCCTCGTCTGCCACAACTTGATGTTTATGGGAGTAGAATTCTGTACCTGTGCATGTAGTTCTAGTCAGTCATCATCCACTGTCTTATGTTCATGAGAGCGCCAACATCCCCTACACCCTTGCCCGTTCCACCGGGTCTTGAATTGTCTTCTCGTTACTGTTCCAGCCAGCGGGTTCTCCCCCGCCAGACCTCTGTCTTTATGTCAAGAAAAATAAGTGCTCCTGACCTGGGTTAGTGTTCCCTCAGCTTTTTAACAAACAAGAACAAAAATACTCTGTGAGGTCACTTTCTCCTTCACCTTGTTGCAGTCTTTATGGTACCTCTTCATGAGCCTCCTACTGGGGACATTATGGTACCCTCACCCCACTGGGTCTATCCTCGATAATTTGTCCTTGCCCCCCGTTACATTATAGTACCTTGTTTCTGAAATGTCCTTCTCTTAGGGTCTTTACGGTATTTTCTCCAGCCATGCTCTTTCAGCTGCCTGTAAGATTGCAGTAAGTTTCCGGTGCTGTTACTTGACCAATCCTTGGTCTAGATTTCCTCTGGGGAGTTTCCTCTCTGCAGGAGCCTCCTGCCAGTTTTCCAGGCTGCTCTCAGGCTTTCCTGCAGGTTTGCTCAGCCTGACTCAGCTCCTTCCAGTCCTGCGCTCCTCTGCCTGGCCTGCTCCGGGCTCCTCTTTATACTGGGGTTTGAATTCCCGGCCCCTTCCCTCCAGGAACACCTGGGTAAGGAGGATTTCTGCTGGGGTCTTTGGGGCTTTGGTGCTGGGGCCGTTGATTCTATCTTTGGCTGGTGCTCCTTTGACCCCTGTGGCTCTCTCTCTTCCTCACAGATATGCAACAAGATCTGTGGCATTTTGCCTAATTGACATTATGAGTTGACAGACAGGAAGCACATAATTGTGTTCTTAATAATGGGTAAGAACTATTCTACACAAAGAATTCCTCCTACCTACATCCCTCAACATAGTGGATGTTAAAGAATTATTTCCACATCAGCAACAAATTTTTGTTAAAAGAGAGGTCCTTTCTTGTCCAAAATGGCAAAATTCAATGGGTTGTGTTTTTGTTTTAAAAAAGGGAAATTGTAAGTAAGCTTAAAGTAATTTATATTAAGTAGGGAAGTAGCTGTAGAAATAAAGGATTATCTTACCATGTTGGGTCTTATACCATTATGCAACCTCTAAGGTACACTCTACTGCCTATCATATATTATCATGCATGTCTCCCAATCTAATTTTTAATAAGCAGAAACAGCATTCTCCTTTCAAAATGACACCCTTGACTCTACTCCAGCAGAGTACTAACAGCTATTGTGACAGTTATAAAAAGCCTATGTAGTATTAGGGGGACCTTCAGGGAAACAGTTAGTGACATTTCAGTGAAAGTGGGAGCAAATCTTGGTTATTTGCAATGAAATGAAATAATGTTACTAATATATATAAATAAAATACTAAATTATATGCATCTCTCAAGGGTCTTTTTACTGTCTGGACTATATAAACACTGTGATTACAAGTAATGGATCACCCACTATGGATTTTGTGATTAGTAGACTACCTGGGTTTATTGCTCTTGCTTCTAAAAAAAAAACGTGTGTTTCAATAATATCTTAATCTCTTTACATTGAGTGTGATGAATCAGTTTGCACACCAGAGCCAGAACATGTGTATTTTTGGAAAGAAAAACATTTATAGGCCAATATTTAATTTCTAGTTCTACAAATCATAAATTGGATTCTACAGAATTGTGTTCCAAATTCTCCAAAATTTGGTAAGAGATGAAAGAGGCC
>NW_017728906.1:115860192-115862993 GCF_001723895.1 Crocodylus porosus | reverse complement strand
TGGTCATGTCAGTGCTAGAATGGGCAGGGACTCTGAACTGTGGAACTGAATACTTAGAAAGGAAAGGGTGGGGAAAGTCAACTCAAATGGAATTCTTCTCCTGAAAAAGTATTTGGCACTTGATCTTATGATCATAAACTCCTTTTGCCAAAGCATGATGAAGATATCACGAATGCAGCTCCCATTCAAAACACTGGAACCTGATCTTACATCATAGTGCATGCCCGGGACCATTGTGACATTAGTATCACCAGAGCTATACACCAGAACAGACAACTGATGAATAAATCATCATATGGTATGGTCCATCATGTTCATTTGTATCGTCCCAAAATGATGTAATAAGAGAAGAAACTATGGAAGGGGTTCAATATTAAGTGCCTGAATGATCTGGCTAAAAGTGATCATCTCCAGAAACAATCTGACATCTCTGATGATCTTAATACCACTGATCTCTGGGACAGCATCAAAAAAGACATCCATGGGCATGTCCTCATGAGCAGCAGTGTGTATTTCCCTGGAGATAACTAGCAGAGGCACATATTTGTGTCACTGCTAGTTGTCCCTGGGCATGGCCCTGCATGTGTGTTCTGTCACACAGCAGATTGCCCCAGGTAGGGTAGGGGAGGCTGAGGCCAGCTTCTGGGCTGGCCCCAGCAGCTTTACCTGGGGGCCTTCTGGGGCTCAAGCAGTGGCAGTCCAGGCATATGAAGCCTGGATGGAAACCAAAGCATGGCTCAGGCTAGCAAGGCTCTGGTTTGGGTTTGGACACACTAAAACTACATGTGCCACCCCACTTTTTTCTGCCACATTTATTTTTACATCGGGGTCAATCTCCCAGTCCCAAAAAACCATGCTGTGCTGCAAATTAGCAGCACAGTGAGCACATGCACATATAGTGTGTGAAGTTTCAGTGCTGCACATGGATTTGCAGCACAGGAAACTCTACATACGCACTCATGGGGACATGCCCCATAAGGCATGTGAAGAATTCCTAGGCTTCTTAAAGACAAGACAAAAGAAGATTCAGTACCACAAGGTGTTATTTCTTATGTCCAACCACAACTATTTATAGGTGAAGCACATGCACATCCATTCCTCTGAGTCCAAGGTTGGAGTAACTCTTTTAAAGACAGCTCCACCACCAATGCATACTAGAAAAAGCACTTTCAAGAGCTCATGAACTGAGATTCTACCAGCTAACATTCAAGAAAACACCATCAAAACCATTCCACAACACCCATTAAGAACTATATTGCAGACCCACCAATTTATTAAGAGTCCTTGAAAAACAGATGAAAGCAGAACAAAGTACGTGGTCCTGATGGAATATCAGTTGAAATTTATAAGCAAGATAGAAAAAAGCTCTCACAAACTACACATGGTTATTCTGAAAAATTGGAACATGAACAAATTCTCAGTGACTTGAGAGAAATCAAAAGTTTTGCCATATACATGAAAAGATATAGAACAGATTGCAGTTGTCATGGTATTGCACCTCTCTCTTTATCCAGGAAGATTCTCACCCACATTATCCTGAACAGAATCACATTCTACCTGAGTCCCAGTACGATTTCAGACCATTTAAAGGTACAACAGATATGATTTTTGTTGCTCGACAGCTGCAGGAGTAGTGCTGGAAGAAACACTAAGATCTATGCACGTTCTTTATTGACATAATGCCTTTGATTCCATCAGAAGAAGATTCCTATGAGATTTGAATGTCCAGCAAAATTTGTTACCATCATCAGAGTTCTTTATAATGATATGACAGCCATCCTAAGCAATGACTTGGAAACAGACCCCTTCATTATTAGAACTAGAGTCAATCAAGCAATTGTACCAACACTTTTTCCATCTATATTACAGCTTTTCCATATCTCATTTCTGATAAACTTCCATCTGGAGTCATCATCCATAATGAGTCAGTTACCATGCATGAATGGAAATCTCTTTGTAATCAACCTGTTATGTTCCAAATCTAAGACAACTTACACCCCCATTAAAAGTCTTCAATATGCTGACAATTATGTTACATGTGTCAACTCAACTGAAAGTCTCCAGGTCACACTTGATTGCTTTTGTGAACTTATGAAATACTTAGACTCACTGCTAATTTCATGAAAACCAAGTCACTATACCAGCTAGACTGAAACCATCCACCTGCTCTTACACATATTACAATTAATTTAAACACAGCCCTTGGACAATAGGGAGATAGACAACAATATTCAGCATTGAATTCAGTCTTCCAGTGCTACCTTTGGGTATCTCTGAAATCATGTGTTTGATGATCACAACATCAGGACCTAATACAAACTTCTCATCTACCAGGTGATTGTCATCCCTTGTTGTAAAGGTGTGAAACCTGGATGACATGTCCAAAACATTGGAAAACATTGGGATATTGCCATTAGCAATGTCTCTGAAATATCCTCCATAGCAATTGGATGGATAAAAGGATGAGTGCCAGAATTCTGGCTCAAACTAACTGTAGCAGCACTGAAGCCATGTTTATATGGTATCAGTTCTGTTGGCCAGGACACATCACAAGAATGCCGGACAACAAGCTCCTGAAACAGGGCCTGTACTCCCAAATCACTGATGGTTAGCAATCTAGATATGAGCAAAAGAACAGATTCAATGACACCTTAAAAGGCAATTTGAAGAAATGTGAGATTAACATCAGTGTTCCCATTTGGGATCAGATTGTCTAAGGGAATTTAGGCTCCTAAATGCACTTCAGTTCAACTACCTGGAAATCCATTCATCTACTATGATGCCACAAGGCAGCAACAGGA
>NW_017728906.1:115858322-115859457 GCF_001723895.1 Crocodylus porosus | reverse complement strand
ATTTTTCAGGATATTGTTTTTTTCCTTTCATACTATTTACAGCCTCATAACAGTGTGTGTATTAAAACATTCTGCTGTGCAGTTTATCATATAAAATAGTCTTTGGCCTGTGCCTAAATTCAGCATCATATCTAAAATGGTCCCACCGCCCTTGTGATCATATCCCTTTAGGACTTTAGTCTCATGTTTTTTATTAACTTCGTAAAGTATTTTTTGATATGGCTTCTCTGAAAGACACCATAAAATGTTACTGTATGTTCATGATTACAAATGTTTTTTCAACATTTGTGACTAAGTTATGCTAACTGCAGAGCCAGTTTAGAGCTTTTGGTGGCAATGACAGAGACTACCTTATTTATCTAAATCCAGTTTAAGTTAACCCCCCGATAATTAAATTCCGTACATGGAAAATTCATACTTTTGCTATAAAATTCTATGTATAGAAAATAATTATTGGAGGGTCATCTTAAATTTGTCCTCCCCACCAACAATGCATCTGGGAATGTAGTGGCAGAGGGGCAGGCAGTCAAGATACAGTAGTGGTGAAGTAGATGAGGGCTGTTATGAAGGTCTAGGCAGTAGGGGAATGTGGTAGGGAGCAGGCAGAAGTGTAGCAGGTAGTGGGGGAAGTGGTAGGAGATGAGGCAGTAGGGGGCAGTGGAGGTGAAGACATTGTACATGGGGGTGTAGATGGGCAGGTCAAGAATCCTAAGGTTTGCACCTTCTACCATCACACCTTGCCTCCTGCCAGCTGTCCTCTCCACCACTTTCTCCCCCTGCAACCTGTATTCTTATGTCTTCCCCCTGACTCCAAGCTACTGCCCCCCATCACACCATGCCTTTACATCCTGACACCTGCCCTCCCCAAAGTGCCTGCCACCCTTGTTTTCTTCCCATGTCATCTCCACCTTCTCTCTTGCTGCCACTTACCCTCACTTTGGCAGCCTCCAGCCCCACACTAGCCTGGTTGGAGTACTGGTGTTGTCAATATTTCCATTCTTTTGCCACTCCATCCCACCTTGTAATCAAATCCAAGAGCAGGGTTTTTTTTTTCCCCTTGTGTTAAATGGTGAATAAAAACATTGCCTTGAATTTCAGTAGATATGGTACTTGCAAGACTGTCTGATATTTATAA
>NW_017728906.1:115837854-115857137 GCF_001723895.1 Crocodylus porosus | reverse complement strand
GGCCAATTTTCTATCTGCATGGTCAGCCTGTTGGCCAGCTCTATGGTTGTTTTGGGCCCCAAGCACTCTGCCAACTCCTTAGGTCCCTGGGTGTGAAGCCAATTTGATAACTGGTCAGTTTCCTGGATCTCTTACTGTCTGGATGTCTGCCCTCTCCTCCCATCTCCTCCATGCTCAACCCTTTTTGCCCAGGTGGGTGGATCAACTTGATAGCTAGCCATTTTTTGAGGGCCCAGATGATGAACAGAGTCCTGCTGGAAATTCTAAGATGTCAGCAGTATATTCTGATGTAGAATAATATAACATAGCCTAAACAACCAACATTTGCTTACAGAACTTAAATCCCTTTTCTAACCAGAACTTGTAAGTGTTCTCTTATTAAGTTTTATAGAGCTTAAAAATGTTTAACACCTTCTACAAGAAGGCAATTGCTCTATATTACCATCTTTTAATTCTCAATCTAAGAATTCTACTTTGATGGATTTCTGCTTTCATCTTCAGACTCTGAAGACTATGTGAATGAATGTGTGATCTTGAGCTAATAATTTAACCTTTCTATGATTTATTTTCAGTGCAAATTTAATGTATACATATACATATGTTTTTACACTAATGTGTCTATATAAACAAATACGGGGATGCCCAATCTCTCTGTCTCTTTCTCTCTCTCTCTCTCTGTATATATATATATAGCTATATATAGATAGATAGATATATCTATATATAGCTATATATAATGTTGATCTCTTTAATGAAATAATCATTAAAATCTTAATGGAAATATATTTTTAGGGTTATGTCTAGGCTGTCAGAATAACCTGGTGTCTCAAGACAACATACTATAATTAGTTAATTTGGGTTGTGAGTTTGAGCCTTGCTAGTTTTCAGAGAATATACCCTGCATTCTACAGAAGCTTATTTTAGAAGTTTTGTCCTAAAATGTATGTTTTGTGATTTTCAAAGTTCTATCAAATTTATCTGAAGATTCCAATTTAGCCTTAACAGTATTGTAAATGAAACCATAATTTATTACACACAGTGAAGAAGGAGGAAGGTAGTAAGAAATTAGGGTACTGTAATTTTATTTTCTGAACAATGGAATTGAGTGGAATAAAAAGAAAGCAAAAAGCTTGGCCATTTTGGGAATAAGGTTCTGACATGCTGCTCTTCCTCCTCCCATCATATGAATTTCTCATAATTTCAAATCTTATAACATTTATGAGAAGATCTAGGGAAAATGGTGATAATTAGACATGGAGCAGGGACAGAGTAAGGAGATTTCAGGGTGGAAAAGAGGATTTGAGAGACAGAATTTATGTAAATACAGACAAGGAATAAATGGAAATAGAAAAAAAAATTAAGTCAAGGAGAGGGACATTTGAGAAATTGGCTAGAAAAAGAAGTGCCAAGCTGAGATAAAAGCAAATAAAGATGAATGACATGGAGAATGGAGAAATTAGGGATGGAGAGTATCAATATATGTGCCCT
The DNA here is from genome assembly GCF_001723895.1 of Crocodylus porosus. Lineage (NCBI taxonomy): Eukaryota > Metazoa > Chordata > Crocodylia > Crocodylidae > Crocodylus > Crocodylus porosus. Next base: position 115,855,649 of record NW_017728906.1, on the reverse strand, counting down.
GAATTCCCTTTTGAAAATGCTACTTTCAACTCTTTCCTATTATCCTGCCAACTGAGGCAATCATAAACATGTGCCACAAGTAGTCCAGTTGCTAGCACACCCAGCATGGCCACCAGCCACTGCCATATCCCCACTAAGCATGCTCAAAGGATCTCACTGACCTTTCCAAAAATAATGCTTTTTGAAAAATTTCCTCCTGCAATACAAGGGGGTTAACAGGGAAGAAGACAACAAGTCAGAGGGTGTACACCTCAATGAGATGAATGCTACCCTAGCTGGAAAGGAGCCCTAGCTTGTGTCATTTTTCTGCATGTGGTTGAAGCTTCTTCACTATTCTCAGTGAATATTAAATACAAGACTGATTGGGTTAGCTCCAAGAAGTGAGACAGAGAAGCACTTGGAAAATGTTGAAGCTGTGGACTGGTGATTAGCAGAGATTCTGTGGATGTATCAGTGGTGTTTCATTTTAATCATGGAAAAACGTGGATTCAGGGTTACTTTTTTGAAGCGAAAATTAGGGATTTTTTTTTAAATAAGAGAAAACAAGAATCCCTATGAATATCTAACCTAAACTTTCCTTGCTGCAAGTTGTGATTGCTGCTCTTTGTTCTTTCATCTGCCACCACTGAGAACAGTTTAGCTCCATCCTCTCTGGGTCTCTCTGCTGCAGAGGGAAGAACTGCTGATGAGTGAAACTGCTAGAGATAGGCCAACATGTATGAGTAACCTAAGGAGCTAGTGGGGAGACAGCTGAGGGGGTGCTGTGGGACAGTGACTCATAGTTGTGTTTTATTTAAAGTCGTTTGTTTATGGTCTTTGGTTCTGTGTCTAACTGGAAGTTTTGATTTTGCCTGTAGAGGCAGCCAGGAAGCCACACAGCAGGGAGATGGAGTGCTCTGTTTGGTCTCGACTTGTTCCCCAGTAGACACTATAAATACTTGTCTTACTGTTGCTTACTGTTTGGCAAGTAGTTCAACTCCCACTGCCCCACTGATAAGAGATTTACTCTGCAGCCCTCACCATCTCTTAATAGTAGGGGTTAGGGGACCCTGCTACAAGCACCCCTTGGAAACATTCTCAAGGCCATCTGCTTGTTTCACTTCCTTTCAAAAAATCCCAGTGCAAGTCAGTTTGGGAGTGTCCAGTACAGATGCTGCCACAAAGCCACTACCAAGGGACATCTCTGCTCAGAAGGTGGCCTGTAGCCAAAATGCTGGCAAAACCATCAATTCCTAGAGAACTTCACAACATATTCCACATGCCAGGCAAACACTACTGAGAACTGGCTTTCCTTCTATGAGCACAGGCAGGAGGCAACCGTGCAAAGACTGACTGCTTGTCAGCTGGGCTCTGTGACTGAGGACCAGCAGTTGATGTCCCAAGTGGCTGGTTCTGCAAACTGCTGGAGGTCCTTCTTTGTCAGGGTATCAGGAAATGTGGAAAAGCTGAAGAAAAGGGTATCTGCTGCAGCAGATAGGGGCCTCTACCACTGTGGAGGAGTACAGCAGTGTCATGGCTTTAAAGCAGCAGGCACCGCTGTGCCCAGCCACAGGTAATGGCCCCAAAGTGACAAAGGCTACCATGTTGACTGGCTACCTCCCACTGGCCCCAACTACTGCTCCATGCTTTACTTGCCCCAGGCACCTGGAACCTGCCCCCACTGACATGGCTAGGTGCCAAGCAGGGAACACAGGTTGGAACAGAACATCTGCTGAATGCCCTGCAAGGTATCCTTACTAGCAGTAAAGATCCTGAAGACTTACCCATGGAAATTCAAGAATAGAGCTCTTTGGAGTCATCCAGCTCTGACTGTGAATATCAGCCCCCATGCCACAGCACTCCCAGTCACTGTGGAAAACAGCAGCCAGGGGTCTGAAAGGTCCAAAAAGACCCACAATGATTTGCATTTTTCAAGTAAGTTTGAGGTTTGCACACATAGCAGTTTATTGGAAAAAATAATTTGCATCAATACATTGTGAGATGGGCTTCTTGTGTGCTTCCTGCCATTCCACCAAGCTTCAGTTCCCCAGTTCCTGACAGACCATCACATCCTTGTTTATGGCCATCACTAGAATGTCTGAGTATGCCCTACTGAGTCTGCTCAATGGCTGCATGCACACTTGTGAGCCCACAGTGAGCCTAAGTGCCCAAAATGGCAGTTACACAACTGTATATAGGCATTTAAAGTGAAATAGGATTTAGCCATAAGTCTCTTCATGGATCTAATTTCATATCAGATCTATTTGGAGGCTGATATTCAGGCCAGGAAATATCATGATCATTAGCTTAACAGAAAGAAAAGAGGCACATTGAAGGTTATAGGTATCATGCCAAAAATTATAAGACACAATTAGACTGTGAATTAGACTTTGAATTAGAATTCATCTCCTGTGACACACAACTGATTTCTCTCAGAGATTCCCTTTGGAATGAAAGATGTTCATTCATATGCCACAGACAGCTCCATCTTCTCTTAAACCATTTTTAGACTATTTCTCTCTCTATATAGATATCTATATATCTATATAGATAGATATAGCTATATATCTCCCTTAAGATTAAACAGGTTATTGTCAGGTCACCTGGGAGAACCTGCCAGGGATAAACCATAATCAGATCTTCTTCTGACTGAAACTATAGTGAAAAAGGGTCCATCCACAGCTCCCTTTTCACTCAAAAAATGTTAAATGGAGGAGGAGAGTGAGCCACAAAGAGACCCTCAAATCCAAAGAAAAACTCATTAGAATTAAGAGCAAAGGGGACTGTAATCCCGTTTCATCACAAAGAAATTGCTAGCTTTTAAGGTGTCAGAAGAAATGGTAACAGAGATTTCTATTGGCAGTGATGCATCAAACCACACACTCCAAGCTACAGTTTTAGATGTTTATTTATGAGCATTTGGAATTGGTATGTATCAATACAGATGGTACACAGATATGAATCTCATATTATAGCTTATTAAATGGAGCTTTTAAGCCAAAGAAGGTGAAATGCGTCTATCTACAAATCAGATCTGAGTTAAGGAATTATAGACATTAATGCCCTTTTCTATTTCTTTCCTGTTTTTTATGAACATTTGTTATGTTCTATACATTCTTATAGCATGAATTGTAGTATATTTTTATTTGTTTTTGTTTATTTTTTTTTCTTTTAAAGTGCTAGTATTGAAGTGACCTAATTTGGATTACAAACTTTTACAGCAACTATATAACTTACTTGTAACTTACTCAAAGCACTAAGAAATGTCTCGTACTCTGGATAATACCTTTGGGTATAAAATCTTTTTAGCTTATTGCTTTGTACACTTTTCTAGATTATATTGTCCAGTGGAGATATTCATGAGTTTGTTTTTCTTTCTCAACAAAAATAAATGGATACTGTTTCTATGTGTACTTTTTTTGCCAGTTGACATAAAAAATGCAACATATTTTCTGGTACTCTGCTTGTTGGATAGGTACCTATTAGGGATGGAATGCCTCAAAAAAATGCAGTACTGCAGAGGTTGGAAGATACTTAGTGCAAAGCTTTCTAATGCAAAATCTAATTGTTTTATATTAAACATTAAGCAGATCATCTAGGTTTTGACCAAAACAAGCTAATGGAAACTATGAAGGAGAGGGTCACTTTATTTTCTGAAAAAACAACTCCAGTATATAAAGAAAGGGATGCAATAAAAGCCTTGTTATTCGGCACCTTATTAACAGGCACACTCTATTAACTGGCATGTCAGTCGACACAGCAAAAGCGAAACCAGAAGTCCCACTTCCAGTTTTGCCGAGTCCACTTAGCCAACTTTGGGTCATGGCCCAGGGCAGAGCAGCCTGTGCAGGGCCCCCCTCTCTCTTCCCTGGTACACTGATGCCAGAGAGTGAAAGCCTGGTGCACCAGATGTGGCAGGAGGGGCCCAACCAGGCAAAGGTGCCTCTCAGGTAACTAGCATATTTGGTTATCCGGCACCCCCCATTCCCCATGGGGGCCAGATAACAGAGCTTTTGCTGTAGTACTTAAAAGATGTCTCATATAATGTTGAGTAATGCACAAAAAAAAGGGTCTGATATTTCTCCCACTGACCGTAGCTTAACACAAAAGTTTTTGCAAATAACTTTCTGAGTTCATGATCCAAGTGAGAGGAGATTAGGGACTTTCAACAAGAGAAATTAATACAAATAACCTAAACTCTGAATTTACTAGTAGCCGATGTAAAGAGGACTTAATAGCACACCAATTACTCCTCATTCACTCCCAGTTGTGGAAATTTTGAGTTCACATCAAGTGTAGTGTGAAAAGTTAACCTTAGGTATAACAGGCAGAGGCATAGCATGGAAAGAATGCATCTTGAGGAATACATCTCTCTCACCGTTCCCCACAACCTCCCACCTTCTTGATGGCTGGAACAGGAACCGACCAGAAAGCTCATGGGGTATCAAGGATTCTGGAAACTATATTTCTTTGACTGGCAGGGGAATTTGCAGCTACTGGCAGGGGAATTTTGGGGTATCAGGGGTGACACCCTATTTTTGCTGCTGAAGACCATGGCCAGAAAACCAAAACAAAAAAAACAAAAAATAGAAACGAGCTAGCTTTGGCAGCAATTAGAAATTTGGCAGTTCTCCTCTCACAAGCAGCTGAACCACACTGTTAAGGTAGCTTGTCAGATTTAGCTTTAGTTGCACCTGCTTGAGTGGTGAATTATAGTATTGTTTGAACTTTTTTTATATTCAGCTGTATTTAACCATTGTTTAAGTTTTTGTACAGCTTCATTATTATTTGGACTTTTCTTCAGCATTCAGAGCTTGCTTTGAGTAACTTTCACATTGTGAAAGTTTCACATTCTTATCACTGTGAGAAGCACTTTATGTTCTTCTAACTTTATCAACATTAATATGTTGACTAAATCAGAGGGATGACATGATTGGATATGTTAATGGAAGGTGATAAGAGGGGACCAATTGGACAGTGCTCAATTGCAGAGCATTTTGAATTTCTGGTTTTGATGGACAGACCGAATTAGGAGTCTGGGGTATGTCCAAATTAAGACACTGGTAAAAGACCAAATGAAGATGTGTGCATGGGATGGGTTTGTTGGAAAAAAGGAATATGCTGACAGGATAAAAATATGAAGAGTATGATGATCACAGGGAAACCAATAAACAGTACCCAGAGATGAAGAGTCATCAGACGAGTAAAGTTAAAGAAAAAGCATAGAAGGGGGGCAACAAGAAAATTGTGTGTATGTCATCAATCATCCAACAACATCTGGACTGAAAAACAACCATTACCTATAGACAACCACACTCTACTTTCAGGAATTGATTTTCCATTACTTTTCCATGAAGTAGAGTAGCATCTGGAATTGAGTGAGACCAGTGATTGAGTGAACTGTTTTTCCCTCTAAGTAGAAATGAATGCATTTAATGTGTGAGGCATATTCCATGTTAACTCCAGGTTAATTATACTTTGATGATCCTTTAGCACCATGGGTGCATAACACCACTACTGCTCTACAAAACTACAATTCCAAGAATACTTTGTGTTACATAATACCCATTGCCTGTGCTGGCTATTTCCTGAAGCTAAAAAGAGCAAAGAAAGTCAGCAGGTAGGCAGCAGTAGAGTTAGTATACATCTAGGTTTCTCAGAAATATCCTCTTTTTGTGTCCTCTGATCTCCATCCAGGTTTTTTTTTTTGAAATATGAACAAATGTCCTAGATTTTTCCTCTGTCACTCCTTTTTCACTATCAATGCTGGTAGAACTGTACTTTCCAGATTGCCCTAGTAGCACGCATGTTTGCAAGGGATCTGGGTTTTCCATTTTCTATATGGAAAGTTCTGTTAATTTTTCACATTAAAGAGGAAAATGTGGATTTTCCTCTGTAAAGAAGCAAACCACAGGTTTCCTCTTGTAGCCTGGCAGCCTTCCAGCTTGCAAGGAGCTGCTTGGGGTGATTGGAGGTAGGGTGAGCCATGTGTTCCTGTGTGTGCACATGCACAAAACTGACAGGCATCCAGACAGCATGGTGGAAGCAATCCTGGCAACTGGATACAGATAAATCTATGGGGAGCTTGGGTTGGAGGGGCAGGCCTTGGGGAAAGTCTGGTGGGCTGTGGGGCATGTGAGTATGTGTGTGTGTGTGTGTGTGTCAGGAGTGTGTGGAGGGGATGGGTTTGTGTGTGGGGGGGGTGGAAGGTACCTGCTGACACTGAGGGAAAGTGTCCAGGTGTTGGGGCTGGAGCAGGGCATGGGGGAGGGGGTGGTGAGGGAAAGGCTGTTGGGTATACCCTTCAGGGGCATCATGGCATCATGGAGCTGAGTGACCAGGCCAGCAGCACCAAGGCTGGTACCCTTGCTCACAGGAGTGGGGTAGCTAGAAGATGGTGCCTTGGGGTGGGGCAAGGCTAGGCTACCTGATGTAATGCATGAGCCCCTGCCCAGGGCAGGAGGTGACAGAGATATCCTCCTCCTTGCAACTTGCACTGGGGCTGGACTTTCTTCATCACTGCCCACATGAGTTGGAGCCACTGCAGCCACTATGCTGTATCCTGGTAAGGATGGGGGCAGCTGGGGGCCCCTGCCAGCAGGGCTGGAGGGGTAGGGGGCTATGGGTCAGGAGTCAGGGGCACCAGCAGGGACAGGGGGCTGCAGGTTGGGAGTGAGGAGTAGCAGCATAGCTTAGAGGTGCAAAGGACTGTGAGGAGTGAAGGGAACCATCAGGGTTTAGAGTTGCCAACCCTCCTGGATTAGCTGGAAGTCTAAAGGAATTGGCATCGATCACCTGGTGACTATTGAAATCAATCTTGGGGACTGATATTGTGAATGGGTTGAACAGTACAATTAATGACTTTACTTCATGCTGGAAAAAAAATCTCCAGGAATAGCTTCAGTCAGAGTTGGCAATCCTATCAGGATCTGCAGGATGGGGAGTTGTGGGGGATGGAGAACTGTCCCCCCACAATTGTATACCCCCCAACAGGTGTCTCCTTTTTTGGAACTGGAAATATGGTAACCCTAGGCAGCAGTGAGACAGGCTGCAAGAAGTAGCCTTGGGTTGAGATGTTCTCCCACCCTTTTGGCACCCCTCCTCTTGGGCTGTGCCTGTTTGCCCTTCCTACGCTCTGCTACTGTTAAAAGAGGCCCCTAATCCCTGCCGCTGAATGCAGGGTGAAAGCTGCAATAAGGAAAAGAGCTGTAGGTCTGCTTGTAAGTTATAGGCAATGAAAAACCCCCTGTGCCTCATCATGAAAGGAGCAGAGCCTGCTAATGAATAAGAAGGAATCCCTGACAGGGATGGGGAGTGTGGTAAGTGGAAGTGGGGGAGGAGATTTAAAAAGAACTCTAGGCCTGAGGAAATTTGATCTCAGGGCAGACTCAGTGCAGGAGCTTTGCAGGAGCCCTGTGAGAGAAAATAACCCAGCAATGGATAAGCATGGTTTGTTTGTTGATGGGTTTTCTTTGTTAGCATCTAGGTATCTTTAGAGGTGATAAGAGGCCACTGAAGATGCTCAAAGGGAGGCCATAAGGTATATGATCTGATTGGGGGGAACACTTTGAAGGCCCAGTGGACTGATCTTGAGTGCAGGGCTGAGCAGGCCCCAGCAGACTGATCTTGAGTATGAGGCAAGAAGGCTGCTAGAGATTGGGTCTGGCAGAGGAGCCTGATGATAGGCATATGAAGCCCCTAAAGGGCCACTCAGCTGACTAGAGACCAACTTCTGAAATTTATAATGTAGCAGGACAGAGTGAGAAAGGTGACTATGGTAATCTGTAGCATAAAACAGGTGTAGTGTAGCTGCCAAGGAATGTCAATCAGCTGCCTTCAGGGTCCCATTACATAGTGCATATTAAGAATAGCAGAACTGGGATGTAGGATGAAGTGACTAGCAATCTACAAATTGTCATCCAATCTTACTGTGCATTTATTTCCCTGTGCAATCTGGCCTTTAGGTTCAAAATAATCACAATGTCCCCAAAAGAGTCATTTTGGCAGATTTTATTTCTATGAAAAAATCTCTGTGAAAGCACCTGGTCTTATTCAGAAGCACTTTACAAGAGGAATTTTGCAGATTTCTGCGAATAGGACTCCATTGCCAGTGCTAATGAAGAATCATATAACGATGCAGCCAGTGTCAGCATGGTTGTTGCAAAACTAGTGAGAAAAGGTAGAGCAGCAGGTAGAACAAGCTATGGTTTTGTTGTGAATGGATTAAAGGGTTTTCTTGTCCCCATAAATGAATTAGAGTTTTGGAATTTTCCATGAACTCTTCCAGTCCTATCACATTCATCTGCCTGATTTTTTTTCCCTTTCCCCTGGCGTTCTCATGCAGACAGCATGCAATAAAGAATCACTGTTGGTAGAGTAGGAATTAATACATCTACCTTTTTCAAATATTCAATGGTAGTCTGAATCTCATTCAGATTTTTCCATTCTTTTCTTCAACAATAACAGACAGGTGATGTGTCTAGGGAAAACAAAACAAAAACTACCACCACAACAACAAAAGAAGTTTCTGTATTTACTGGAATCCAAGATGACCCCTCAATAAATAGATTCCATACATAGAATATTTATACATTTGTTGTAATTTTCCATGTATAGAATCTAATTATTAGAGGATCATCTTAAATTTATCCCTCTTCAGAACTGCAGCAGGGAAAGCATTTTCAAGGAGAAGGTGGTGGGGGAGACAATGATACCTGCCCCTTTTTCCTTCCTTGCCTCCTAATTTCTGTCCCTTTCACCATTTGCCTCCAACCACTATCTGCCCCCTCTGCACCTGCTACCCCAATCCCCCATCTTCCCTCCCCAAAGCCTCTGACCCCCACAGAGCCTCTTCCCCCTGTCTTCCCTTACCTCAGCCTCGACAGCTACACCTGCCCTTCCCCCTGCCACTTACCATTGTTCTAGCTCTAGGTATGCTCCAGCTTGTGGCATAAAGCATGTTTGTGCTTTGGGCCCAACCCATCCCAGTAGTTTGGCTGCAGCTCCGGCTGGGTCCTCGAGACAGGGCTGAAACTGCCGCACCCCCAGTGTAGATTCTAAGGCTGGAAGGGACCTTGGAAGATCATTGGGTCCAGCCCCCTGCACCAAGCAGGAAAGATAACTGGTGGGCAGGTGACCCCAGCAGGGTGACTGTCTAGTCTCCTCTTGAAGATTTCCATGCTAGGTGATTGCACCTAAGCTCTTGAGGGAGCGTATTCCACAGTCTGGACACCCTTACTGTGAAGAAGATTTTCCTAATGTTGAGCTTGAATCCATCTTCCATCAGCTTGTGACCATTATTCCTAGTTTTCCCCCCAGGTGCCCTGGTGAACAGTTGCTCACCGAGCCCTTGATGTACTCCCTTAGTGTAGTGGTAAGCTGCTACCAGGTCCCCTCTCAGCCTTCTTTTCCTCCAGCTGAAAAGTCCCAGATCCCTCAGCCTTTCCTCATATGGCTTGCCATGTAAGATTCTGACTATATGGGTGGCTCTTCTTTGGACTCGCTCAGGTTTGTCCACATCCTTGTTAAAGTGTGGTGCCCAGAGCTGGATGCAATACTCCAGCTGTGGTCCCACCAGTGCTGACTAAAGTGGAAAATTCACCTCCTTGGTTTAGCTGGAGGTGCATCAATTGATGCATACCAGAGTATTTTTTGCCCTTCTGGCTACAACTTTGAACTGCAGGCTTATATTAATACTGTGGTCTGTTATTACACCCAGGACCCTTTCATTTGTGGTACTAGTCAGTTTGGTGCCACCAAGCCTGTAGGTGTGTTGGTGGTTGTTCATCCCGAGGTGGAGCACTTTACATTTCTTGACATTCAACTTAATCAGATTCTGATCTGCTCAACATGCAAGCCTGTCTAGGTTTGCCTGTAACTGCAGACTATCCTCAAATGTGACCACGTTTTCCCATAACTTGCTGTCATTCACAAAATTGGCCAGTAAGCTCTTCACCCCCACATACAAATTTTTAATAAAGATGTTGAAAAGTACTGGACCGAGCACCGACCCCTGCAGGACACCACTGCCCACTGCTCACCAGGATGACACAGATCCGTCCACTATGACTCTCTGGGCGCTATCCTACAGCCAGTTTCTCACCCACCTGACTGTCTTGGAGTTAAGCCCACAATCCTCCAATTTTCTTGCAAAGACATTGTGGGATACTAGATTAAAGGCCTTTTGGAAGTCTAGGTATACAATGTCAACCTGATCTTTTGTGTCCAGGTGGTGGGTCATAGAATAAAATGAGGTTGGTAAGGCAAGACCTCCCCATGATGAAGCCATGCTGGCTGTAATTCAGAAACTTACCATCTGCAACCTTGTCACAGATAGAATCCTTGATGAACTTTTCTAGGATTTTTCCTAGGATGAAATTGAGGCTGATTGGCCCTATTTACCTGGAAGGAGTTTCACGGTGACTTTGGCCAGCTCCTTCAGTACTCTCAAATGAAGATCATCTGGTCCTGCTCACTTGTATCCATCTAATTTTATTAAATGGTCATGTCATTCTATGGCAATAGTAGAAAGGTTGTTATTTCTACCGTGCTTATCCTCTACTCTACCTGGCATGGTTTTCCCCTTGGTTTGGTGAAAGACTGAGGCAAAGTAGTCATTCAGGAGCTCAGCTTTCTCCTGGGTGCTGATAACTAGCCCTCCAGAGTTGTTGATCAATGGCCAAACACTCCCACTTCATAGTTTCATAGTTTGTAGGGTCGGAAGGGACCTGAGCAGATCATCGAGTCCAACCCCCTGCCATGGCAGGAAAGAGTACTGGGGTCAAACGACCCCAGCAAGGTGTACTTCTCGCCTCCTCCTAAAGACCCCCAGGGTAGGAGCCAGCTCCACTTCTCTTGAAAGTTGGTTCCAGATCCTAGCCACCCTGACTGTGAAGTAGTGCTTCCTTATATCTAGCCTAAATCTATCCTCTGCCAGCTTGTGACCATTATTCCTGGTCACTCCTGGTAGTGCTCGGGGGAACAGCGACTTCCCAAATGCCTGCTGGTCCCCTCTAACTGGTTTGTAACAGGCCAGTAGGTCACCCCTCAGTCTTCTCTTGTGGAGGCTAAACAGGTTCAGGTCCTGTAGCCTCTCCTCATAGGGCCTGCCCTGCTGCCCCCTGACCATACAAGTGTCCCTCCTCTGGATCCTTTCCATGTTGTCCACATCCCTCGTGAAGTGCGGTGCCCAGAACTGGATGCAGTACTCCAGCTGTGGCCTGACCAATACCGCATAGAGGGGGAGTATCACCTCCTTGGACCTGCTTGAGATGCATCTGTGGATGCGTGACAAGGTGTGTTTGGTCTTCCTAACTGAATCCCCACACTGCCGACCCATGTTCATCTTGGCATCAATGACGACTCTGAGATCCTTTTCTGCCCTGTATTGATGAGAAGGGAGTTCCCCAGCCTGTAGGTATGCTGCTGGTTGCTCCTTCCCAGGTGCATCACATTGCACTTGTCGACATTGAATCCCATCCTATTCTTGTCCACCCACCCCTGTAACCTGTCTAGGTCTGATTGCAGCCTATTCCTCCCTTCTAGCATACCCACATCCCCCCACATCTTAGTGTCATCAGCAAATTTGAACAGGGTGCTTTTTACCCCCTCGTCCAAGTTACTAATGAAGATGTTGAACAGTGCAGGCCCGAGGACCGAGTCCTGCAGAACCCCACTGCCCACATCCCTCCAGGACCCATCCACTTCCACTCTCTGGGTGCAGCCCTCCAGCCAGTTGGCGACCCATTTGACTGTGTAGGTGTTGACACCACAGTCCCTCAGTTTCTTAATGAGAATGGGGTAAGAGACAGTGGCGAAGGCCTTCCGAAAGTCCAGGAAGACTATGTCCACTGCTATCCGTGCGTCTAAGGATTTGGTGACCTGGTCATAGAAGGCCACCAGCTTGGTCTGACAGGACCTGCCTCTAATGAACCCGTGCTGATTGCCCCTGAGCATAATCTCCCCTGCTGGCCCCTTGTGGACATGTGCCAGAAAGCTCAAAAAGCTTGCCCAGGATTGAAGTAAGACTAACTGGCCTATAGTTTCTATAGGTTTTATATGATCACGTAAGGTTCAATAAAATAGAGATTTATGCCCATGTATTTGAAAGAATAGTTTCCTGAGGTATATGAATCTTTAGCAATGTACATGATGAAATTCATCAATTTTGAGAATACCCAGAGGCTTTCAAATGTATATATATTTTAAAAGAGCTCCAGGCTGTCAAAAATGGACCTGAAACGCAGCCTTGCAAAACTATTCACTAAGAATCACTATTGAGAGTTCTGTTCATAGCAATTCATCTTTCTGTTCTTCTTGTATGCTTTGTACTTTTGTACAAATTTACAACTGTTCACAAGAGTTTTCCTACTGAAGTCAATACAAGTAATTATATAATCAGCTTCATAATTTTAAAAGAAAGCACTGGAGCTAAAGACAGTCTAGAAAGACTAGTATGTAAAAACAGGCACAAAGATGAGTTTATTTATTATGTGCACACTATTAACTCTGAATTTAAGAAGTTTCTTGTTCATGAGTTTGTACTGGTATAACTGGTATTTCTTTACTTTTCTTTTTTTAAAGTATTTGACAACATTTCTTCAGTACTTTTGATACAGATGCTTGGATATGTAATGGGTGTGTCTATATGAGATGCTTTACTACCCAGTACAGCTAATTACCATGAAGTAAGAGGTAAGTGTCCACATCTACACATGCAGAAGCTTACCACACAGTAATTGGCTCTAATTTAATAACAAGTAAATTAGCTACCTGCAAATGCAAGTAGCAAATTTACAGAAATTACTGCTATGCAGTAGTGCATGTGTAGATGCTTGACTGGAAGCAAATGTGCTCCTGGTCAGCTGGGCAGCAGGGGGCAGGAGATTGCTCCCTGTCCCCAGGAACTACCTGCTGCTGGGGTGTGCTCTATCACAGGAGCCCAGGTGGGGACAATGCCCCCCTGACCCAGCAGCTGGGATCTCCCACCCCCTGCTCCAAAATAACAGGGTGGGGCTGGGAGCTCCATATCTCCCAGCCTAAGCCCCATGGTGGCAGGAACTGGGCTGGTAGATTCTTCTCTCCCACCACCAGCTCCACAGTCACAAGGCCACTACTGGAAGAGAATGATTTCCCAGACTGGGCTCTGCAACAGTGGAGCAAAGTGGGAAAAAAGGATCTTCTAGCACCAGTCCCAGATCCAAGGAGTTGGTGCTGGAAGAGAAGGATCCCCTAGCCTGAGTCCTGTGACCACAGTGCTTGGATTAGGAGATAAGGAACTCACAGCCTGGATTCTGTGATCATGGAGCTAGAACTGGAAGCTCCTGCTGCCAGAGCAGGGGGACATTCTCCCCACTCAGGCTCTGGTGGTGGAGCCCACTCAGGCAGCAGGCAGATTTCAGGGGCAAGGAGCAATGTCCCAGGCCCTACCAGGAGACAGCAAATCTTCTCCCTCATTCCAGCATGAGTACTTTACTTTTGAGTATTGAGAGTTTACACTTGAGTAGTTTACTCAAGAGTAAACTGGTCCTGGATTATTTGCACAGGTAGACATGTCCAATAAAGTGCACAATATATGAATCTTGACAGTAGGGAAGGAAAAAAAACAAAAAACAAAACTTGTGGTAATATGACACACAGAGCAGAACAGAAAAAAAAGCAAGGAATACAAGGATGCTATGGAAATATGAAGCTATGGGGCTCTTGTACACACTACGGGTTTTAATCTTCATTAAATTAAATAGATTTCATAGATTTCATAGACATTAGGGTTGGAAGGGACCTCAGAAGATCATCGAGTCCAGCCCACCGCCCAAAGGGCAGGAAGTCAGCTGGGGTCATAGGCTCCCAGTAAGAAAAATCCAATTTGCTCTTGAAGGTGTTCAATGCAGGTGCTTGAACCACCTCCAGTGGCAGACTGTTCCAGACCTTGGGGGCTCGGACAGTAAAGAAATTCTTCCTTATGTCCAGCCTGAAATGGTCTTGTAGTAGTTTATGACCATTCAACCTCATCATCCCTTGGGGCACTCTGGTGAACAAATGTTCCCCCAGATCCTGGTGGTCACCCCGATAAACTTATAGGTGGCCATCAGATCACCCCTGAGCCTGTGGTTTTCCAGGCTAAAGAGCCCCATGGGGCTCAGCCTGTCATCATAAGGTCTGCTTTCCTGACCTCTGATCATGCATGTGGCTCTTCTCTGGACTCTCTAAAGCTTCTTAACATCCTTTTGGAATTGTGGAGCCCAAAACTGGATCCAGTACTCCAGCTGTGGCCTCACCAAGGCCAGGTACAAGGGAAGAATGACGTCTCGGGATTTGCTTGAGAAGCATCTATGGATGCAAGCCAGCATTTTGGTCGCTTTACTAGCTCCAGCATCACATTGCAGGCTCATGTTTATCTTGTGGTCAATGAAGACCCCCAAGTCTCTTTCTTCCGTAGTGGGAGCCAACATAGCACTGCCAATCCTATAAGGATTGCAGGTTTTTCTTCCCAAGGTGGAGAACCTTGCATTTTTCGGTGTTAAACACCATCAGGTTCTCATCCGCCCATTTGCTGAGCCTGTCCAGGTCAGCCTGGATCACTCACTTGACTTTTGGTGTGGATGCTTTGCCCCAAAGTTTGGTGTCATCAGTGAACTTGGCCAGTCCGCTCCTGACTCCAATGCCCACATCATTAATGGAGATGTTGAACAATATGGGTCCTAGGACAGAACCTTGGGGGACCCCACTGGTCACAGAACACCACGATGAGTGACTGCCATCAATTACTACCCTCTGGCTCTGACCACGGAGCCAATTCCTTAGCCCAAGGCTCATAGTGGACCCAAGGCCACAATTGGCCAGTTTCACCAAGAGGTGATCATGGGATACCAAATTAAAGGCTTTTTTGAAGTCAAGATATATGACATCAATCTCATCTCCCTCATCCAGGTGATAGGTCACCTGGCCGTAGAAGGAAATGAGATAGGTCAAGCAATACCTACCCGCAACAAACCCATGCTGGATATCTCTTAGGATGTTGGCATCAGCCAGTCCATTAAGTATGGCCTCTTTAATAAACTTTTCTAAGATCTTCCCCAGGAAGTCAGGTTGATGGGCCTACAGTTTGCCATATCCACTTTTATCCCATTCATGAAGATAGGCACCACATTGCCCTTCTTCCAGTCTTCAGAGACTACACCAGAGGCCCAGGAGTTTTCAGAGATCCATGCCAGGGGCAGGGTTATGATACTGTCTAGCTCCTTGAGTACCCTGGGGTGTAGATTGTCACGGCCATCTGACTTGAAGGTATACAGCTTCTCAAGATGTTCCTTCATGATATCAGCATTAATGGAGGGCAGAGGATTTCCCTCACCCGGATCTCCCTGTCCTGTAGCAGGCATGGGCGTCCCATGGGATTGATGAAAGACCAACGTAAAGTACCCATTTAATAGGTTGGCTTTTTCCTGGGCGTCATTTGTCAGTTGCCCCATCTGGTTCAGCAGGGGTCCAATCTTGCCCTTGCTTTTCCTCCGGCTTCCCATGTATCTGAAAAAGGACTTTTTATTGTCGTTTATGCTCGAAGCTACTTGGAGTTCAGTTGCAGCCTTGGCTTTCCTGTTTTGCTCCCTGCAGGACCAGACCAGTGCAGAATAATCCTCCTTGGAGGTGAATCCCATCCTCCATCCTTGGTAGGCCTTTCTTTTTATCCTCAGGATATGTGCTAGGTCCCTGGAGAGCCAGCGGGGCTTCTGTGCCCTCTTGCTGCCTTTCCTCCGAGGTGGAATAGACATGGCTTGTGCATTGAGGATTGCTCCCTTGAGGAGCAACCACTCTTCTTGAACTCCCCTCTCCCTGGGGTCATGGTCCCTTAGGGCCTCACTGACAAGCCTCCTGAGCTTGTCAAAGTCAGCTTTCCTGAAGTCAAGGATGTCTGTGTTGCTGACTGACTTGCAAGCTTTAAGGAGGATGGTGAAGTTGATCAGCTTGTGGTCGCTCTCATCCAGCTTCCCATCAACCACTCGGTCACCAAATAGGTCATCCCCAGTAGCCAGTACCAGGTCGAGCAGCACTTTGCCTCTTGTTGACCCATAGATTTCTTGAGTCAGGTAGAGGTCATCCACGCATGAGAGGAAGCTTTGTGACCACTCAGATTTTGCTGAGTGATCCTCCCATGAGATGTCCAGGTAATTTAAGTCACCCATGACAACCATGGTCCTGAAACATGCAGCCTCAGCCATTTCCCAGGTGAACTCCTGGTCAAGCTTAGGACTTTGGGTGGGAGGTCTGTAGTACACTACCACTGGTGTGTCCCCTGTGCTGTGTTCCCCATGGATTTTAAACCAGAGGGTCTCTAGTCATCCACCCTGGTCAACCAATATCAGCTTGCAGGGACATGTAGCTTTCCTTAACATAGAGAGCTACACCCCCGCCCCTTTTAGCTACACGATCCCTCCTCCTCCTCTATAGCCATCTATTCCTGAGGTCCAGTCATGGGTAGAGTCCCACCAGGTCTCCGTTATCTCTATGTCATCATAATTATTTGCATTGAGCAGGAGGATGAGCTCCTCCTGCTTATTCCCCAAGCTCCTGGCATTTGTGTACAGGCAGGCAAGTGTCCCCTTGGGGGCCCTTGCTTTGCTCAGAGATTGTACCAGGAAAAATAGGTTTATTTGTGTATCTGTGTTAATACACACTAGGTTTTCAACGGAATTAAGCCAGGTTCCTGGATGATAACACAGGAGAGCAGGATGCTCCTGCATTACCACCCCCCCCATCCCGGGGCCCCACTAACCCCATACCCGTGCCCATGCCCATGCCCATGCCCATGACCTCTGGTGCAGCTGTGGGGCAGGGAGCTGGAAAACAAGGGAAAAAAAGAAAAAGTCGCACAAGAACAAAACTGTCGAAGCAATTCAAAAGTAAAATAAATTCAAAGGGATGAACTATAAAAAAGGTGCAGTGCCATCAGGTGGACAAAGAGGCTCATTACACATCTTTAAGTGCCATTGTGTTTGCACAAAACAAATCCATGGGTGCAACACTTTAATTCCTGGAGTGCCAAACTAAATACATCCAAGGAGTTTTAATTTAATGCACGAGAAAGACTTGTAAAATATCAAGAAATACCAACTGTACAAAGAGATAAACAGTTGCAACACATGAAAGGGCAAAAATTGTGCTGTGTACATGAGCCCATGATGCTTTAAACCACGTTGTTACTTACAACTTCTATTTTGGAGGTAGAATGAGCCCAGAGGCAAAATTTGTTGGATCAGATAAAACAGTACTAATTCCTCAGATAGCACTGAAGCCACCTGATGACACATTTCCATTCACATGGACACATCAACAGTTCCCTGTGCAGGTGGCATTCAGCATGATCATCAATAAAGCCCAGGGCTAAACATTAAAAAGAGTAGGTGTGTTGCTTCGGGATCCTGTCTTCACCCACAGACAACTATATGTGGCTGCTTCCAGAATGTCTCTCCCACAAAACATCCGATTTGCAGTGATTGCTGACTTGAGTAACAAAACAAGGAATGTTATGTATGTGGAATTGTTGTAAAGCTCTTACAGTAAAAAATTGTGATATGTTTCAGGATTCTGTGTACACAGAAGTGTTATGAAGTTCTTGAAGTGCAATAAAATGTGATGTCAAGCAAAAATTGACTCATTGGATTTGCATGCAACCCATGCTGCACGAAGCATTGTATGTGTGTGTGTGTGAGATATATACATATATCTCTTCCTGATTTTTTTATTAAAAATCCACATTTTTCTGTGATTAAAATTATATATATATAACCCCAAATCCACATTTTTCTGTGATTTAAAAT
>NW_017728906.1:115816044-115837719 GCF_001723895.1 Crocodylus porosus | reverse complement strand
AAAAATGTGGATTTGGGGTTACTTTTTTAATTAAGAAATTGGGGATTTTTTCTTATCAGAGAAAACCAGGATCCTCAGTTATTATGTTTTATTATTAAAAATGTTCATTATATGTAAATATTACAATAATTAACTTTTCTAAAAGGTGCTCTGTATGTTGTTGTTTATAGCTTTGAAAAAAAGTTATTTCCATAATAAAATTCAAGCAGATGTGTATGTGTGTTTATAATATCTTACTGTTGCTTCAAAAGATTAATTAACTGAATATAAAGCATCATTTCAAGTGATAGTAATAAAAAAATCTTTCCATGAAAAACCCTGGTAACATAGCTTAAGCATTTCGGTTGTTATTAGCACATAAAAGGCAGAAAGTGGAACAATAATACACAGACACCAGCAGGGGAATCTTAAACTGTTAACTTATTCACTAACAAATTATGACCTAGATGGCATTCATTGAGAATTGATGAAACTGCAGCTTTGAGAGCAGTTTGTATGGGGGAGGAAAAAAAGCAGAACCAGCAAGATAAAAAAAAGAAGTTAGAGTACTAAGCATGCAATTTTTATTACTTTGCATAATCTTTGCAATGGAAAAAATAACAGTTGCAAGCCATAGTAAAACATGACCAAGTTTAACTGGCATCTAAGTTTAACTGGCATCTATTCAACTCAAATTTGCTTCACAGAGTCAGAGGGGTTGTTTATTTCTTTGTTTGCTTATGTGTTACAGATTTCCTGTAACTATAAAACATTTTCATGGTAATAATTTTTGTTACTGCATAGGTTAAAAAATTTGGAGCTTTGAATCAACCACTTTACCCATTCAAAGGAATCAAACCTGATCAGATTCTATAAAAATAAATTAGTATGGCATGCTGTTTTATGATAATTTGTTAGGATTCTGGATACCAATGTTCTGTAGTTTCATTGTTATCCAAATAAGTAAGAATATTTGTCCAGGCCTAGCAATTGCAGATGTCAAAATTCAGAAACCTACATTTATACTTATATCCATTCATAGAGGGTTCAACAGGAAGCCTTAAAGTGATAACAATAATTGATGTAAATAGGTATGAATTTATAAACCAAACTTTAGCTGTAAAAAAAAATAGGTCTATCCCTCTCACCTTGGTTCCCTGATAACTACAATGAACTCCTTTTTTCACCGCACAAAATCTAACTACTTAGATCACTTTCTTTAGCTGTGATTTTGACGACACCAGTTCACTCCCTGGTGCCACTGATTTCACTGCTTCCAAGTCAAGCTCCTTGGATTCACTTTAAAAGTCTTTTAAAACTTCACCATTTGCTCATTCATCTCCCAAGTATGTAAAAAAATAGTAATTCCATTTTCCATACTCTGTATATTTAACCTTAGGCAACAAATAATGGATCTTATTTTACCAAGAATTGGGCTTAGTAGTCACTGTTACTTCTGCTGGGCACTAATCTGTATTGGGAAATAAACAGAAGTTTCCCTTCTCTATTGCAACCTTGCACATTTCACCTTTTAGCTTTAACAGTAAAGGTCTGCTGTCTGTGATCAGTTTATGGAACAAGATACTGGGTTGATCTAATTCAGAATAGTGTCATTGGCTTTTTTCACATCAGATAATAAGATTAGTCCTCTCTTATCAAATCTGTTACAGATGCTTTAACAGTTACTGTTACCCTCAGTAATAGAAATATCTGCCATGTCATAATATTCATAAAGTAATTTTGTTACATTCTGTCAAATTCACAAATGAACTCAATAAGAACTGCCACCCCCCCATCATATCAACTATTATAAAACTGGGAAATTAGTACCACTCTATTTAGTTTCAGTTCCATATACTGCACCACTATACAGTATTTATTCACATTTTCATTGTGAAACTAAATGGCATGCTTGTATGATTTTGCAGTGTAAGCACAAAACTTTTTTGTTTGTACAGTATGCTTATATAAAGCCAACAGTCATAAGCCTTGCTCTTTTCCATTATGAGAAAATAGCAGCACTGATTAAATGGTACGTTTTGAAAGCTGAAGGTTAATCCAGCGGAAATCTACTTTAATGAAAAGAGGTTCAATCTTCACATAACAGCTGCAGATGTAACCCTTGAAGTATGAAATTCTGCTTAAGACCCACACTGGGGATGCATGCTGGAATATGCAAGAATCATTATTAAACAGGTAACATTTGTGAAACACATATAATGAAGCACAGCTATGCAAATATTTTGTTCCCTTTTAGTGTGAAGCAATCTAATAATAACTTAATAAGCACAGAAAAATCCTAGTATACTGTACGGGGCATGTTCTTTTTTATGCCAAAGGATCTAGAGTAGTCATGAAAGAGTATGCATATCATTGGAAACCTAATAACTTTACTCAGCTTTTATTCAGAAGTTACTCAGACAAAACATATTGACTTTCTGTCTGAGAAAGTATTGCATATGGACTCCTGGATATGGATTCACATTTAAGTTTATTTTGTAAATTAAATGTAAGAGAAATTAAATGTATCATTTAAGTAAAATTAAGAATTTTTTTCCCCCTCAGAGTTAATGGTGTCACAGAGCAGAGACAAAGCCTAATCTTCAACTGATTTTCCCTTACTTTCCTGCTTAACTCAATGTTGAAATCCTAGTTTCTGCTGAAAACTGGTCTTCATAGGTAGATTTATAGTTTTGAAAGATCGGGAGTCTCCAGGGTGGTGGAATAAGACAGGAGGGACAAGTAGCAACTAGTAGACAACAAGGCTACTCTAAGAAAGTTTAGCTCTCTTGGGTTAGAAGAGACAAACATTAACACCTGTGGAGTGAAGAACAATATACCATTAAGTCAACTGACTCCCCCCAGATGCCTGAATAATTATGCAATTGCTGCTGCACTGTTGAGCAAAAATCAAATCAGGGGGCTTTTTCCCACCAGAAATCAGTTTCCCCATTTAAAATGGGTACCACAATCTGGAGGAAGTTGATTTTGGGGGGAAGAGATGCATGTGTTTTGTGAGTAAATAGAGTATTTAATCTGGGAGACTAACAAAGAGAAGTTTCTTTAACACTACCTCTCATCCTCACATCTGGAATAAAATCTCTGGGATCAAATCTTTATTACTTTAAATCATCAGAACTCATTAATTATTAATCATTTATGCATTCATGTGCAATAACAATATAGCCCCTTACGATCAGTTTTTAATAACTGATTTTCAAAAATAAACATAAATTTAAATAAATATTTTGCCTACAACTTGAATGTTTCCATTTTTCTTCCTGCTTTCCACTTTTGATATATGCATTTTTGTCCAAAAATAGTGTGTCAAGTGTAGGTTTATGCTCTTTGGTGCATTTTCAATTTTTAGAGCTGTATGGTAGCTTAGCTTCTTGTAGTGTAAATTCAACATGTTTCAGTTTTAACTTACACCCACCAGAATGGTGTATTGTGTCAGATAAGAATAACTAATTTTCAACATCCTCCTTTCTACATCCTCCCTTTGGTCAGCACCATTCATGAACAGGCTGTTGAGGAATTCTTTTCTATTAATGGACTTAATAAGCAATGCAAGCAATCCTAGTGCTTCTGGGGATAACTGATCCCAAGAATACACCATCCATCTGCTCTCAAAGACAACCAGTAAATGAAGAAATGAGATGCTGAAGCCACCCTGGGTCCATGATCCTAAGGCCACTCTTAAGTTCTTAGTATTTAGGAATCCTGGGGACTCTGCAGGACTCTGAAGACACAGAATATCTTCAGTTGTATTTCCAGGTTTCACATGTTCAGGAAACAGTGGGTGGAAATGGTATGTTCAGAATTCCAGGTGGTTCTGAAATATGATGCATAGATCTCCATAGACAGCAGAAAATGCAACAAAAATAGGTCAACACATTGCTGTTATTATTTGTTTATTGTATAATGATGACCAACTGGCTAAGCAGCAGTTCTTCAGAAAAGGACCTGGGGTTACAGTGTACAGTAAGTTGAAATGTGCCAACAGCGTGCCCTTGTCGCAAAGAAAGTTGACAGCATACTGGACTACATTAATAGGAACATTGCCAGCAGATTGAGGGAAGTACAGTTATTCCCTGCTATTTTGCACTGGTGAGGCCATGTCTGGCAAGGAGGTGGAAAAACTGGAAAGAGTTCAGCAGAGGGCAATGAAAATGATTATGGGGCTGAGGCACATAACTTCTGAGGAAAGGCTGAGGGAGCTGGCTTCTTCAATCTGGAGAAAAGAAGACTGAGAGGAGTTTTAATAATAGCCTTCAACTACCTGAAGGGTTGTTCCAAAGAAGATAGAATAAGATTGTTCTCAGTGGTGGCAGGTGACAAGTTGTATTAGGGGAAGTTTAAGTTAGATATTAAGAAAAACGTATTTCTCATGACGAGAGTAGTAAAGGAATGGGACAGGTTAACCAGAGAGGTTGGGTTGAGGAATCTCCATCCTTTGTGGTTTTTAAGACCCAAATAGACAAAGCTTTGGCTGAAATAATATAGTAGAAATGGTCCTGCTTTGAGCAGGAAGTTGGACTAGATGAACTCCTGGGGTCCCTTCCAACTCTAATTTTCTATTATTCTAGTATTATAATATTACCTCCCCATTTGTCCCCGCTTTTTTTTTTGAAGTCCTTCCACACCTCTTCTCACAGGTAGCTTTAATATGTATTTCTAAGGGTCTGGGCTGCAAAGAAACAAACTGTAGTCAAGATTTGCACTGGAGCTCCTTATTATTTCTGAAATTGTCTGATCATTTCCCTTTCCTTTGAGGTTTAGTAAATAATCTCTATAAAAAATCACATTAATTAAATCCAAGTTTCTTGTGCAGTAGAACAGTGGCAGCTATTATTGCACAGTTTAAAGTCCTACTTCCCTTTTTAGTTTTATTTAAAGGACTACCATATCCTGAAGTCCCATGAGAAAAATTTTGCCTTTGAAAGATATTTGCTTTAAAAGTTGAAAAAAAATGTAAATCAGTCTTTAATGAAACTCACTTTATTAGCTGGTAATATTCTGTACTATATTAGCTTACATTATTATTTTATGTATCTTATTATCACTGTAAAACACCCAGAGATGTATATATGAGCTATCTCCTCAGTCTTCAGCCTGATTATCACTCTTGATTTATTCAGTGATGCCATAAGCCAGTGTCTGTGAAATCACAGTTTATCATAATGGAAGAAACTGTAATGTCAAAAACAAACAAACAAACAAAAATGTTACTGTAAGTCACTGGTGTGCTGTTTGAAAATGATCATATCAGTTAGGATTATGTATTGGCTATGATATCAAGGATTCTCAATAAACAATTTACTTTTAAGATAGGTAGGTAAAAAGACAAAAAGGAATGTGAATTTTGATGTGACAATTTGATTAGAGTTAAAAGATCAATGGCCCTTTTAAATAAAGTTATTTAGGCGCCTAAAGATTCCAATGGGAATTAGGCATTTTATTGCTTAAAAATCTTGGTGCAAGTCACAAAAATCATCT
The DNA here is from genome assembly GCF_001723895.1 of Crocodylus porosus. Classification (NCBI taxonomy): domain Eukaryota; kingdom Metazoa; phylum Chordata; order Crocodylia; family Crocodylidae; genus Crocodylus; species Crocodylus porosus. The sequence continues at coordinate 115,832,241 of NW_017728906.1, read as the reverse complement.
GAATATTCATGATGGATTTTATTTATGTAAGTTGATCAATTTAAGTTAAAAAAAAACATTCACAAAAGCCTTTTTGTTGATATATTCACAAAATATGACTGGAGTCCTGTTTGCTCACCAAGCAACGCAAGCACATTTTAAGAACATTTTGCTTAAACTTCATTGCCCATAGAGCACAATTTTTTGAAAGAGAGTTGATTTGATCCATTTTGAGTCTTCTAAAAGCCTGCATAGTTTTATCGACTGTAACCCCACTCCTGGACAACACCCTGACCCAAGTTATTGATGTTCCAAAAGAATCCTGGTTGCTGATATTATTCGTTTTATTATAGAAACCCTCAAACACCTCAAAAACAGATCAAGATCCCTTTATAGTAGAAATTCGCTATACATCTAATAGTGGAAAAGGAGCAGACTTCTTCTTAAAGAAAGATAATTTTTACTACAGGAATTTCATAATCATAAACAATGATAATTACTTCAAAGTCTAGTGGCAAAATTCAGTGCTGATATACATCCACATGATTTTACTTATGGTAATAGGGTTGCAAATCATTACAAAATTAAGCCCGGTGGTTTAATTTTAGTGAAATATTAAATGTTTAAAAGTTTCCTTAAGTGTAGCAGTTGATATTGCTTGAATAAATAACTACTAGTATACAGCAAGTTTGGAGTAAGAAACGATTCTGAATATTTATACACAAATATAGATAAGGGTTCTATTTCAGTGGTCTGTAGTTCTATAAACCTTTACAAATCTTCTCCAAAGCTGTTGTTAAAGAAGGACATCTTTGTGATTCATGCCTATGACTATGTGATATCTTCTGCTTGTTCCTTTTGTCCCTCCACTTCAAGCACTAACTTGTTGTCTTTACTTTAAAAGCCCTTGATCATGGAAACCTTTTTAACTTGTCTATGGTTGGATTTTACTTTTTTTTTTTCCAAACCCAAACAACTGGAGTGCCAGTGATGCTAGGCTTTGGCAGATATTTGTCCATTTCTCATGAAACTGATTATACGCTTTCTTTTTCATTGCCACTTTATGCATGAAAAGCCCTATTGATATTAATGTGCACGGCAGAAAATTTCTCTCTGGGTAGCCATTTACTTATATGGCCCTTTTACCACAGTATCTCAAGAGCTACAACATTGCAGTGTTCCCTCCTTTCTTTTCCTTCCCAGAGGAAGCCTGCAGGCTTTGACGGTTATGGTTCTGTTTCTTTGCTTTCATGTTGATTTCATTTAGTTTTTTCTTTCTATTTAATAAAAGCTCTCTGAAAAGGAAGGCAACATAGTGAGAAAGCCTATTTTGTTGAGCAGAGATACATTTCGAATTTAGCAGTGACTTCCCACAAATTATCTCTGAAGATTCTCTTACTTTTACTATGGCATAGATTCAAAGGGAAACCGGGCTGAAAGGGACCTCACAAGGTTATCTAGTCCAGTCTACTGCTCAAGACAGGGTCATCCTAACTAAACCATCCCAGCCAGCTGTCTGTCTAATCTACTTCTAAAAATTTCCAAGCATGGAGATTTCACAATTTCTCTTGGTAGCCATTTCCAGTGCTAGACCACCCTTAGAACAAGGAAGTTCAGCCTTATCTCCAGCCTAAAATTTCTCCTGCTGACACTTGAGGCCATGGCTCCTAGTCTTGTCCCATATAGGCACAGAGAAAAACCCAGCTTCACGCTCTCTGTAATCACCAGGGATCCTGGTTTTCTCTAATTTAAAAAAAAAATCCCCAACTTTTTGGCTAAAAAAAAGTAACCCCAAATGCATATTTTTCCATGATTAAGATGGAACACCACTAATATATGGATATATATAGCAGTGTTTCATTTTAATCATGGAAAAATGTGCATTTGGGGTTACTTATTTTGTACCAAAAATTGGGGATTTTTTTTAAATCAGAGAAAACCAGGACACCTGGTAATCACTGTTTTCATTCTTCACCAGTCCCTCCCTCCTTTGAACAAATTACTTCTTGCCTTAATACAGATTTTAAATTCATCAAACAAGGTATATCTCTTATTATATGTCTGCGCAGAGTGAGAAGCACTGTGTGTTACAACACAAGTAAATTCGCATCACCATACCATTTTGCCTCAGTTACCTTTTTCCTTATTTCTCTATTATCTCTTGAAGTCTCAGGGCAAAATTAGAAGCTAACATTTCTCCTGATACACATGTGTGTGGGTGCTTCTTTTGCATGATGACAAACTGCTAAAAGCTTTTACAGTACCTAAGGGAAAAAAAAAGGCACAATTTCTCAGGTCACATAAACAGTAATTTAAGTTGGCCCATAATTTCAACTAAAGCGAGATCTGTATGTTCAGAGAGCATTGAAAGGTGTTATTTCCTAACCAAATAAATCATTCAGCATATGGAAAACACACAGTTCAAAGTTCACAAAACTTTGTCTTTTTGACATTTTATTGTTCTTTGCAAAGAATTATGATGATCATAGTGAAAGGCCTGGTAGTGTAGTATGATTTATATCTTTAATACCCTTTTGGTTTTGTTTACGTCTTTCTTTTCCCTCTTCTTATTCATTTTAAAGACTTTATTTTGTACAACTATTTTAAGGCAAACTCTTTTTGGTTTTCCTTTCCCTTTTGGTGAATAATGACATGCTATATCTTTCATGGTTTTAAAGTACCTGTCATATAATTTATTATTTTTCCTTATAATTACATTGCTTTCTAGCAGCGAGCACCAACCTCTAAACTCCTGCAAACATTCATATGAACAATACTTACTCAGATAAACAGGCCCAGTAGCTTTAGTTGGGCTGTTTGTGAAGGATCAGGTACTGCACCTTTGAGTATAGCATTGGGTGGTATTTTCAAAAGTGCTTTGGTGACTTTGGAGTATGTGACCTCAAATGACTTGTTGTAGGCTACCAAAGCCAGAGATTTCCACTGTTACATGCCTCAGCAACATTTATATAACCACGTAACTGTAATTTTTGGCACTTAAGGACAGTTTAGATTCTATTTCCAACTATGGTAGAATAGGATTGGCCAAGTATGTGTGTTAGCTATCTGAAATGAGAAAGAGGAAAGTTACTGGTTAGGGTATTTGTCCTGCTTGTGGGAGACCCAAGATTCTAGGTCCCACTCACCAAGAATAGATTCAATCTTGCCATTTCATTTCCAAGCAAAGTGCTCTAACTACTAGGGCATGGGCTAGACATCACAAGGAGCACACTCACCTTCTTTTTTGCAGCAGCTAGAGCAAGTGGGAAGGTAGAAGGGGAAAATATGCAGGCCTCAAAGCAGGAGAGCAAATCAGAAGGACTGTGGTTTAATAAAATCAGTGCTTCCTAAGTGGGAGGTACCTGGCCCTAAAGGACTTGTCTAAACCTTGACTTTTGACTAAGCAGAGACCGTCAAAAAGCCTGAGGATGAATAAATTCAATCTTTTCTGGTTAGTCTAAGCTGCGTAGATTGAACTGATAAGCAAGTGAATAGACATTCATTTTTTATTCCAGAAATGTAGCTACAAGCCTGCAATGGCTCAGGCCAGAAACCAGGTGGTGCTAGAGCACAGCTTCCTGCTCGGCTGAAGCAGACAGCTTGGGCCAAGGCTATCCTGCCCGCCTTATGAGAAGGGATTTGCAGAGGAGGTGCAAAATATTGTAGGATGCTGGGGGACTGTGAGTTAACTTGAATCTGAAGGGGATCTGAAACAGAAGTACCATAGACCCCTTTAACCACCTAAATCAGTTAAGCCTGATACTGGATCCAAGCAAGTTTATCTTACACTTATTTTGGCCATTTTGAAAATGGCTTAAGTGCACTGAACTTCTGTTGTGTTACAGATTTGAATTAGTTTCTGATGATCACTTATACCAGGTTATGTGTAATTTCTGCTCCTAGCCTTAATGTTCATTGGCTAAAATGGCTAAACAGCAGTGGGCTAATTTCTGACCAGGAATGAGAGGTCTTCCAAATAAATAGGAATAAGAATGCATTGAAAACCAAATCATTAAAAAGGTAAGTGACACTCACTGTGTGAAACAAATTTATTATAATACTTCCCCTACATATTTAGAAATAGAAAAAAGGACCAAAACACCAATCTACAGGTGATTAAAAGGTTGGAAACATTTTCCTGATCTTTATAGATTTGTCAGGCAAACTGATCCACTGCATCTTCAACATGGAAGAGAAGAATAGATGTCACTGAGGTGGCAACAAAAGCATGACCAGTAAAACCATTTTTGGCCAGGGCTATACAAAAAACTGAAAACTCATTCTGCATGTGGACCTGACATGCTTTCTGACTCAGATCTGTCACTGACAAAATAAGTTCTGACTACTTATTCTCACTGAGGGGCACCAGAGGCTGGTAATTATGTAAATTAGATGTCTCAGGACCAGCCCAGCTAGCTCAGAGACAAACTGCATATATACCATTGCCTCTCCAGCTCTTGCAAAAACCTGTGCATAGGACTGGAGCATACACTTAAGGCTATTCCATGATTCCTACTCAGCCTAATCGCCAGTCTCAAGCACCAAATAGGAGTGAGTGGGCGGATTTTTTTTTTTTTCAGTGGCAAACCTGAGATCAGAAAGGAAGGAATACATTGGGTCCATTGGGTTTCTTTTTCAATTTCAATGAGAATCTCCTTTACTTTCTAACTCACCCACAGTCTACAGCATCTACATTGTGGACTACTGCGTAGTTCTGTCATGCCCGAGCCATTTTTTAAATGATAAAAAACACTTACATTTTGATTCTTCTGTGCTGGGATGATTTTGGTTAACTGTTTGCCATGTAAGTCTTCTGTGATCTCTAAAAACTATGGAGTGGGTATAATGCTCTGCTTAAAAGTCAAACTTGACGTTTGCTGCTGTAAATGGTATTTATTCCAGGGATGCCGCTTTCCCTCTCCATGCAGCTCTTTAACCTTTTCTATTTTTTTTTCATTTTGTTTTGCTCACTTTCACACCACGTAACAAATGAGAGCATTTCTACTTTTGTTTATTAAAGCCAAATAAAACCAGATTATTGTGAATTGGGTTACATCGGATGATTCCAGTTTACGAAAAGGTAATGATGATTTTTTCAGGTGTTTATATCTTAGATATCTTTGTTAGGGATTACTGCCTGAAGGCTGCTTAAGGTGGTAACATGAAGTTGGATATTTTAGTAGGTAACTGTCAATCCTCTGGATCATGTTGTACGCATAAGATGTCTAGTCAGATGCCTGACAAATTTGCTTTTGGCTAATAAGCCCAATTTGAGAGCAACACAGCTTGTTACAAGTTCACAGCTCCAAATGCCTAATTTTAAAAGAAAGAGTAAAACTAACATTTCTGTAGAAAAAAAGAGAACTTAAGATCTGCTGTTGTCCCAATAGTAAACATCACCTTAGATGTTTTGCCTGTTTTCCCACCTTTTGTACCCAAAGACTTTAACAGTATATTTTGTATAGAATAGACCACTACAAAGTAAAGCACACTCAGAAGATCCCCATACTCTGTTTGGAACTTAAATGGTTGTAAGATACTTTATGCCATTATATTTTGTATCATAAGTGACAGTTTTTAGTTTCCATTGAGATATTACATTTTATTTTTAAACTATTTGGCAGCTATAATAATAACGTGCACTACAAAAAGGAAAGGATATGAAGCATGGCATGCCTGTTATGGGACACTTCACTAATGATGACACATGCCACAGACAGTGTCAGATTGATCAGAAAGTATGATTATATATTTAACTGCTATGAAGGGGGAGTGGGATTCCCTCTTTTTTTTTTTCTTCAATGCTTTAGATAGGATCTAAGAGTTTACAGAGAGACAAATATTCTTGCTAATTATTAACAAGAGAAAAAAAAGACTTGTTCTAGTATTTATAAATGAGAAGGTGAAATCTGTAATGTACTGTCCATAAAAAAGCCCTAATTAAACAAAAAAAAGTTTTAATAATAAAACAGTATCCTAAATATTAAAACAAGTAACTTAAACTTAGCTGAAAATTACTTTAATTCCAATACCAACATTTTGACATGCATTTTCTGATTTGGGAAGGAAAACTGAAATATCAGAACATTTTACATTTCTGTTGCAACCTTCCTAAATCAAAATAAATATTTTAGATTTGTAGTACCAAACCATAACACTTCTTTTTGATTGTCAGCACTGAACTCAGCCTGGCTGAACTGCATTGATTCAGGAATTAGCGTTTCAGTATGGAATATCCATTTTCTCCTTCATAAACCAGAATATATGCATTGTGGCCCTAAAGACGGAAACAGATATCGCTTTTGTGCTTCCATAAAAAAAATAAACTGTGGTGGTACAAAGTGAAAGGAAACAGATGTTCATACCTTCTGTCATGCCACAAATCTTCAATCTCTGTTGCTTTATTGCAGCCATTGTCTGTTTGTTTTTGGTGGAGAGCATGGGCAGCTCAGAACTGCCCCCCGTGCTCCAGCCACCCTAGCAAGGGCTTAGCAATATGGAGGTACTTACTTGATCCTGTGCACACTATAATTTTTTAGGAGGGATTAGCTCCCAAAAGCCTTAGGAGCAGATGTTTCACTTTTCCCTCTTAACCAGATGCATCCCAGGGATCTCCAGGGACATGTCTCACAAAGTGTGGAAGGTCAGGGTTTCTTGTTTTCCCAAACATGTCCCCAGGGTCTCTAGGGTAAACGTGGGGAACTTTAGGACTTCACCCCAACCTGGGGCACATGTCTATAAGTGTGGTTTCCTGATTGCAGATATGTACCCCATGTCATAGTGTAGTAGCAACATGTGCAGGGGATTTCTCCAGCATACATCTGCAAGTGTGAAATGGGGAAACTCCCATAGTGGGGTCCTCACTTCATGTTTGCAGCCCATGCTCTGCACTACTGAAAATAATGGATCAGGAGCCATGGGACTTCCCCTTCAACCCCCCCACACATCCCCATGTTTCCAAGGCATGCATTGGAGAAATGCCCTGAAGAGCACTTCCTTCAGAATGTGTATCCGTTTCCCAACATGGGGTGGGGGATGGGTATCATATTTGCAGCTGAGGAGGCAGGAAACCTATCGGACTTTTCTTCCTTTGTGCTTGCAGACATACAACAGGGAAATCCCTTGCAGGAAACTCCTCTGTTCCCAACACAAAGTATGTGCCTGCAGGTGGGGGTTTCTGCCTCTTGCAGATAGATGTGCCCCAAGTCTATAGGTGTCTGCAGAGCACAGTCAGTTGCAGTGCAACATATAGCATAGCTGATCATAATCCACAGACAATGTCTGTTTCCAGTCAAAAAGTTTGATGATGTTTTGTGGTGTGCAACTGGATAAAAGACAGCACTGTATCCTAGGGTATAATAAAGACAGTGATCCCAGCCTATTATGGAAAATGGTGACCTCCTGCTTAACATAGAGAAGTTTCAATTTTGTGAAAATTTTATTTTACTTTGAAAAATAAAATTTTCAAAAAGAGAAAAAGAGATTGATATTCATAACTGGCTCTATCTGCAGAGATGAAGAGTAGACAGCTACTTTTCATTCAGTTTCTGACCAAATCTCACAGATTTACCTCTTTGAACAACCTGAAAAAAACTCCTTTTCAGCAACTTTGCCATCCTACTATATACCTTGCCAAATACCTCAAAATACAACCTTTCTACTAGCCCTTCTGACTGTTTTTTCTTTTCCTTACCTGCTTTATTATTGCTGCCTGCCTATTCCCACCCACACCCCAGCCTACTCAAGTTCACCATTTCCTTACTCTTGACTCTCAGTAATCTACTCTGGATGATATCAGGCCCCATTATTTAGTTGAAAGAACTGTCATCAGGGAAGCCATGTACATGCCAGGCACAATGAGTTTCCAGCAGCAGGAATGTATGAAAGTTGGACTTGCTCCAGGCAAAAATCCTTCCCTACTTTTTTTGCCAAGTGCTGAAAACCGTACATCATCCCACTGTGACTGTGCTCCTGCTTTGCTTCCAAGAAGACTTAAGAGTCACTTCCAAGTTATCTGCTCGAGGGATAATTCTATTTCCCTAATTTTTTAATACACTTCTATCCAGGTTGATAATTTCACCTTGTTAAACAGTGCATTTGTCATTCAAACTCCACTTAAGGTAAAGGTATATTAAAAGTGAAGGGATGAATGCAAATGACCATCAACAAAAGAAACCCAATTCAAAACAGAAAGAGTAAACAAAAACATGATTAGTCTTTATTGGTTTTTGAGTAGATTTTAAGACATTGTTTTTGAGCTGTAAAGCCCTAAATGTCCTGGGATCTACCTAGCCAAGAGATTGTTTCTCTTTTGCTATTCCATGGTAAAGGGGGAAAAAAACCAGCATTTGTAATCTGTGATTCAGGAAAGCAGGGTCACTGACTTCTACTATCAACTTGAGCAATTCACTTGAAGATAGGTGTAATAAAGGTCTGAGGCACCTATAGTTAGGTGCCTCAGTGCCTAACATTGAATTATCTGGACTCTAAAGAAGTCTGGGCATGGGGAGATGGAGAGGTACCTCAGAATGGGATCCAAAAGATGTATCCTGCTCATCATCCCAGTAAAAAGTGTTGAGGATGGGGATAGATCTTAAATCCCCACCCTTCAATTACCTTAAGGTTGCAGGAAGCCCCTCCCTCCATTTGAGATCCATCCACATCTTACACCCTTTCTTTTAAAGAACTTGTGAATAAAATCCAGTAATGATAGTAATGTGAATCTCCCCCACCCCTTTCCTATACTACTAGCCTGGTAGTTAGAGCACTCACCCAAACTGCAGAAAGTCCAAGCCTGCTACAGCCTGTGGTTAGTCTGTAATAGTAACCTTGCAAAAAAGTGATCCATCAAAGAGTGGCACACCGGTTAAAAAAGAGTCAGGGTAAGATTTAGACCAGGAAAAGACCTCCAGGAAGAAAAGATTAATAGTGGCAACCAATGTTCATAGGTGTAGTTGGCTTCACCTTAAAAGACAATACAGTTTTCTGTCTCTCTATTTTTAGAATGGATTGATTAGAACCTCTGAGAACTAGAAACTCAATTCAATAGATGGGTTGGAAATGATCATAGAAGCTAACAGATCTGAGAAGGTCTCTCATAAGAAACTTTAGGTAAAAGACTCTTTGCTTGTTTGTCTGTTTCCTCCTACCTTAAGTTTTCAATTAATGTTGTAATTTGTGACTTTGCCAAGAGGCTAAATTACCTCAATGAATTAACACCAGTTAGTATTAAAAGAACACTGGGAGAAGCCTGTAGTCTTAAGGGAAATGGAGTCAACACACTAAAAAAAAAACTAAGACATAATATGGACCCCAAGTTAGACTGGGTAAACTTTGCTATGTGGAGTGTTATAATAATGTTGATAGGGGAGTATGTTGTGGGGAAATTATTGTCTCACTTGTTTTTTCTTCTGTTAGTGAGAGGATGAAATAGAGAGTTATCATGTATAATTATATGCAAATGCTTTTATAAATGGAGCCAAAAACCAAAGGTAGGAGCTCATTATCTGTTTTTTGTTCAAATAAAATTGTAAAAAAACCCACAATGTTTTCTGGAAGATTTACTCTTCCTCTTAAACTTAAATATTCCCATCAATAATGTTTTGAGACTGAACCCTAATCAGTCTTGGCAGGATCCAGGTATTGTGATGTCTCAAATTTAGACAACTTGCCCAAATTGACAGTGTAGGCATTAATTACATTGTAGGAAGGCCCCCACAGGTTACCAAAATGAACAAGGGGCACAAAAAATATCCTCTACATAGTTTAGACATCTGAATCAGGAATTCAAAGGAAGCACTTCTGTCATATTTAAATCCAGATTACTCAAGATGAAAAATGTCTTTCTGAACTAGACTGTCCTGCATGAAAGAAGCACTGACTAACATATAATACACCCCTTTTACTTTTTGATGGCTCTAGTAGTAGTATTTCCCTTATTTTGCCCAAGAGCCAAACGTGAGCGCACCCTGAGGAAATTCAAACCTACATATTTGCAGTCCCAGGAGAGGACCCTAACTTCACTATGTGCCTTATCATTCTCCCTCATATGCGACTAATGGGCCTTACCATTACCCCTCAATGCCCTCCCCTGATATTGGAGATGGCTCTTTGGAAAACTAAGAAAGACTCATGGACAGAAGGACAAAAGCTTAGGAGTTATGCAATTCCCCTGAGAGAGGCGAGGCCTGCATTTGCAGCTCACTGAAAGCAGTACTTGTGGCTTTTAACTAATGATCATCTAATATAGAACGCATAAATTGTCCAGGAAGGAAGAAAGAGTGAGTAGGACATTGTGGCCCAGTGAGGGAAGTCTTAAGTCGGAAATCTTAAAAACATTTTACATTGGAGAGAGAGAAAAATAAATCTGGTAACAGGAGCTGGCACCTGGTGGAGTACTCTCCACTCCCAGGTAGTGCTTGAATCATTTGCTATGGAGTCACATTTCTATTTACCTGCTTTCCCTGTGGCCCTAAAAATCCTTCACTTTTGACCACTTAGAAGGCCAGCTGTAATTGGAGGAGTCCTTACTCAGATTAGCCCATAGTTTGGTAGTTAGGATTGCTTTTCAGAGTACTGGGTGACGAAGCTATCAATCCCTACCTAGCATAGTAAAGCCCTGGTCTTTGACTTCCTCAGCAAGTGCTTTAAGTACTATTGTAATGTGTGTAATAGCAGGTGGAACCAGGGAGCAGTTGGCAGAGCTGTGATGACTGTTAATTTGGACTACAACTCCCAGAAAACCCTAGGGGCTGGGGCAGGGGGGAAAAGGAGGCAGAAGCTTGAAGGATAAATCCTAAACTCTATTCTTTTCTATATAAAAGTGGGAGCTCTCTTTAGTTTCTTGTGGCATTTTCTGGGGCTGCAGCATTACACACTATTTTATTAGACAAAAGTTTGGTTTCTGATGCAGCTGTCTTTGCCATTGAGCTGCATATATACTGTCAGCATCCAATCGTCACAAGACAGAGTATGAAATCATCCAAGGAACTGGAGAATTAGATAGCATTTGAATGCCTTTCAACATCTTTTTGAACTGTAGTTGGTTAGACGAGAAATAAGGCACATAGGTGGCTCATTCCTATAATTTCCAAAACTGCCTGGCATGCCACTTTAAATGCACAGACAGCTTTTCTGGTCACAATGGAGTATCTAATGAATTTAAGAGTCTAACAACTTTTATTACCACTATACAGGGTTGCTTTGGATTACTCTTTGTATTTTTGTGGTTGGCAACTGCCACTGCTTAAGTTACATTGAGTATACATTCCAAACCTAGAAATACGCTGGTGAAGATGTTTTGGGTAATTCATCATCAGCTCTCAGGCAGAAGACTCCAGAACAGCTGCAGGTGAATGCTCTGTTTTATCAATTGGTAGTTTTGCTGGTTTATGTCTAGGTTTGGAGCCTGCATAAGGGAGCAGTTGGGTAGGGCATGTTCAGAACCGTTCCAGGTGCCACTAAAGTATAGACATCCCTAAAAATGATTGCTCTTTTTGCAGCTGTTACTAGATCATTTGTTTTAAGGAACCATCAAGATTCAAAACAATAGATTAGTTCAGGGTGATCAAACTTGTCAACTGTGTAGGCCACACCATGATGGGTCATGGGTCAGCTGTCCCTGGGGCTGCACATCATATGACTGCACCTCCCCTCTCCCTGCATTGTGTTGCATGTGGATGCCCCACCCCCAAATGCTAAGCTGCACCATGCCTCATGTGAACCATTATCCCTATGTTGCACTGAACTGCACCATGTGTAGGTATTCCCCCTGCTCAGTGCTGAATTTGGGCCTTCATCCCCTTGCCCAGGTGCTCCAGTTGGGGCTATCCTGCCATGCCTTATGTCACTTTTGGATTGGAAGCAGGAAGCTGAAGGATGGGGAGTCAGGAGCCCTTCACTGCTGCTGCACCTAGAGCAATGGGGACCAGACAGAGCTAGATCTGGAGGTGGGGGGCGGTGTCACAAATTAACCCCTTGTCGAATACATGTGGCCCATGGACCACTAGTTGGAAGGCCTTTGATAAGTTAATAAAAAGTTAACGCAGCATTAGCCTTCCAGTCACAATACTGACCAGCTGGCTATAGACATTTTACTTTCTTTTTTTTCCACCTGGGAAAGCTTCTATATAAATCAATAATAGTTTTTCCAGTTAAAGGGTTCTTTAACTGCTTTAGATTGTTTAAATGCTGTGGTGGTTTTTCATTAAGTTAACTGTTGTCACCGAGACATGGCAAGATACAGTATTTGCAGTTTAAACAATACAGTGGAGCCTTTAAAGACAGTGCACTATACAATATAACCTTTTCTGTCTGCTGCAGGGGATGCAAGACATAGTCCATATGGGCCAATCAAGTCATGGCACAAATCCTATTGTTTTGATATTACTCTGGCCCCTGTTGTTTCAGCATTTTAACTGATTGCTCTTTTTCAGCTCCTGCAGAGCTTGGTTCAATGGTTTAGCAATAAAGTGTACTATTTTCAATAGTCTTATTTGAAACTGTTTGTTTCTGACACTTTTCCTTTCTTTGTCAAACAGTAAAACTGCCTCAACCTGAGTGAGTGACCAGCAGAGGCATAACAAACTCCTTCAGAGCCTGGGATAGTGGGCAAGAGAAAGGGTGTGGGGTATGCCAACAACTGAAGGGTGGGGGTCTGAAGGGAAGAGAGAGGGAATGAAGTCTTATGTGCCACTGTTCTCTACAGTGATGGCTACTGCTGCTGCTACTGACAGTACTGTTATAGCAGAATTGGCTCCAGTGGGAGCAGCCCCATGGCCAGCCCCCTGAGAGCCTTTCCTGGTGCCTCATTCACTCTGCCCCACCCCTAAGATATGATACTGGGCATAGGAATGTATCTGCATTGGCAAAGAATCCCTGGAGGTGGGGGAGCACCATTTTACTCACCCCTTGTCCCCCCAGATACGTTACTGGCTCTGGCACTGCCCTTTCTGGCTCCTATGGCTGGGCAGGGGCAGCACTGTGCAGCACATGCCATGCCAGAGATGCCATGGTTTGAGGGTGGTGGGGGACTCTGGCTCCACCTCAGTAGTTGGCACATGGGGCTGGCGCTCCTATCACCCTGCCCTAGTTAAACTACTGAAACAAATACATTGGGAAATCTAGTTTTAAAAAAGCTAGAATTCTTACATTAGAAATACAATTTACTTGGCTAGACAAACGTAGGCACCATGAGATATGACACAAAATGGCTGTGTGACATCATTCTAGCACAGGTGCATATGGCAAGTAGGTCTAATGAGAACCATTTTCACCTGATCTTCAGGTGTATGCCTGTGGCTTGATGGCAGTGCCAGAAAACTCAGTAAATTTAAACTGACAAAGCTAAACTAATGAATATCTCTTCATTTTAAAGTTTTAGCAAGTCTCCTGTCAAACAGAATAGAAATTAAAAAGACATTTCAGAAGGCTTGATTTGTACTGAAATGTACTGAAGTGTGTGTGTGTGTGTGTGTGTGTGTGTGTGGCACATAGATGGCTCATCTGTATAATTTCCAAAGCTGCCTGGCATGCCAGTTTCAAATGCACAGACAGCTTTTCTGGTCACAATGGAGTATCTAATGAATTTAAGAATCTAACAACTTTTATTACCACTATACAGGGTTGCTTTGGATTACTCTTTGTATTTTTGTGGTTGGCAACTGCCACTGCTTAAGTGAAGGGCAGGGTTACACTATGTATACATTCCAAACCTAGAAATATGCTGGTGAAGATGTTTTGAGTAATTCATCATCAGCTCTGAGGCAGAAGACACCAGAACAGCTGCAGGTGAATGCTCTGTTTTATCAATTGGTAGTTTTGCTGGTTTATGTCTAGGTTTGGAGCCTGCATAAGGGAGCAGTTGGGTAGGGCATGCTCAGAACCATGCCAGATGTCACTATGGTATAGACATCCTTATCCCTATAGTATCTATCTATCTATCTATAAGTTGATATCACAAAGCACAATTTAGGGAGAAAAAACATATATAAGTTGTACTGAATTTTTAATACATATAAAATTTGAAAATGGCCACTTAGATGACCAGGAAAGAATAGAATGTCACCCCATCCATACATGTATGATTTATGACAGACTTTACACCATATAGGTGAGTCCAAGTAAGTGGGAATGTTAATTGCCTCAGTGACAAATAGCAGCAGCACATAATAGTGCCAATGCTTCTGGTCTTCAGAGAATGCCCCTGCAAGTGTGCTCTGTTACGTGGCAAACTGCCCTGGCTGGGGCCACTACCTGGGTCCCAGGAGACTTGGGGCCTCCTGGGGCTGCAGCAGCAATGATTAGGATGCACAGACCTGGCCAGCAGCTACAGCATGGGTCTGGCACGCCCGGCTCCAGTTTTGGGCAGTGCATACCACAACCATGTTCTCCACCCTATTTTTATTCTTTAAGCATTTTTTTAGATACCAGAATTTCATGATATCTAATTTTGACTCCACACTGCAAACGTGCAGCATGAAGAACCTTTCTATGTGTGTCATATGAATTTTGCTGTGCCTCAAAAGCCTTTGAGGCACCACAGAGTGCAGGTTTCTGCTCTCCTGGACTCACTCTATAAGTCTTCAGAAAGGTTCAAGGTATCCCAGTTATGAATATCAGCTGATGTGCCCTGGCTTCAGGATTTGGCTAGGATAATTGTAGAGCCATTGAGTATTCTCTCTGAGAGTCCATGGAGGTGATGGGAGGTCCCAGAAAAATAGAAAAAGACAAACATAGTGTCTATCAGTACGCAAGGTAAAAAAGACAATCTATGAAATTATGTACCGGTTAATGTGACTGTGATACCTGGAAAGATCTTCGAGTAGGTCATTAAGGAATCTATTTCTAAGCACCTAGACCATAATAAGATGATCACAAAATGAACATGAGCTGCCAATGTGATGCTGTAGCTGGCAGAGCTAATCAAACACTGGTGTGCATCTAACAAAGCATCTCAGGCAAGGCTAAGGATGTCATCTTCCCACTCTAGTCGACCTTGGTGAGACTGCAGCTGGAGTACTATGTTCAGTTCTGGGTGCCACACTTCATGAAGGATGTGGAGAAGTTCAAGAGAGTTCAAAGGAGAACTGCATGCATGATTAGAGGCCTAGCGACCAGGACATATGAGGAGAGGCTGAAAGACTTGGGACTGTTCAGCCTGGAGAAGGGAAGACTCAGAGGTGACTTGGTGGCAACCTATAAGTATATCAGGAGCATACATCAGGGCCAGGAAAAAAATTATTCACTGAGGGCCCCCAGGGGAGGACAAGAAATAATGGGCACAAACTGATTGAAGATACCTTCAGACTAGACATAAGGAAAAACTTCTTTACAAGTCAAGTGCCAAAGGTTTGGAATAGGCTCCCCCCAGAGGTACTACAGTCACTCACCTTGTCAATCTTCAAAAAGTGTCTTGATGGCCACTTTGCTGGGGTCACCAGTCTTTCCTGCCTAAATGCAGGGGGGCTGGACCCAATGTTCTGTAAGGTCTGTTCCAGCCCCAAACATCTATAAGGAACAGCACATGTGTAGTTGTCAAGAGCAAGTTATGCCCGAACAATTTGATTTCCCTTTACAAAAAAATGAGCTTTGTTAGCAAGGCTTTTAACATTGTCTCTCATGGCATCCTCATTAGCAGGAATCCTGACTTTCTCTGATAAAAAACAAAACAAAATCCCAATTGTTGCATTAAAAAAGTAACCCCAAATCCATTTTTTCCATGATTAAAATGAAACACTACTATATATATATCCATAATCAAAATTAAACACCACTGTATGTAGATATATGTCTATATGTATAGACATGAGAAGTCTTCAGCCCCTTTAGGGAGACAGGGAGAGAAAGGGGTGTCTGTGCACTTAAGACAGAAGGCTCCAAGCTAAATAAACCTGAGTCTCCCAACTATATATATATATATATATAGTAGTATTTCATTTTGATTATGGAAAAATGTGGATTTTCGGTTACTTTTTTAATCCAAAAATTGGGGATTTTTTTTTTTTAAATTAGAGGAAACCAGGGTCTCTGCTCATTACTAAGTTACTTGCCATCTAAATGAAAATATTATGAGGTTGATATATAATTAGTTTTGCTCAAAGATTAGTCAACAATGGCTTGATGGGGAAGAAGTTTAAATTACTGTTTGCATGGAACTTTCCTAGGCCCAGTACTTTATAGTAAGTTCATTAATGATATGGAAGATGAGTTTAAGCACGT
>NW_017728906.1:115808313-115816033 GCF_001723895.1 Crocodylus porosus | reverse complement strand
CCTACATTGAACACCTTCAAGAGTAAATTGGATGCTTATCTTGCTGGGATCCTATGACCCCAGGTGACTTCCTGCCCTTTTGGGCAGGGGGCTGGACATGATCTCCCAAGGTCCCTTCCAGCCTTAATGTCTATAAAATAAATTGATGCTATCTGTAAGGTAGACACAGTCATCCATGTAGGTGTCTTGAAGTTTAGGTCTTAAGTCCTCTTATAGAGATGAATCGCTTATGCAGGTGGCAGGAAGTAGAATTTTAACTAGATGAATGCATCTTAACACAGGTTAAAACTGTTGATTGAAATGGATAAAGAACCACATGCCTTTTGGCCAACAGAAGATCTGTCTCTAGAAACATCTAATTCCTGCCCGCTGAAGTGTACAGCTGTGTTATTCTTCAGGGGAAACAATGTGCTTTTGGAAATAACAGTTGCTTCTACTTGAAAGTATAGGAAAAATACACATCTAGAAAAGTGAAATGAAATGACTCCCTGTTCCAAGTTGAATTAGCCTGGAAAAAAAACAGGCTAGATTGGAGATATCATAACAGAAAAGTAGAATTTGGTTCTATATACATAGATAAATTGGTAATGATGTAACAGTATAAGAATAAGGTATAAAGTTTTAATAACCATTATTACATCAATATTGATGCATGCAATATATTGCAAATCATTTCCTACTAACATATGATATAGTTTAGTGCCAGAACTAAAATGATACAATATATAATTCATTTTATGCTGCTTTAAGCTATTGTAGCACAATTATAATATGATATGAATAATGTAAACAGTAAAAGTAATGAAGCACTTCATTTCTACATTTAAAGTACAATGGAAGCCCAGCTCAATATAGTTTAATGAGTAAATATATAATGTAGTATGAATGTGCCATCAAAATGCATTCATATATACAATATGATAAAACCAGTCCTTGATATCTGGTATTATTTTCTGTACTCCATAAAACCTACTGTAATAATAACTTTTAAACTTTAGCAGTAAAGAAATTGTTTCCATTTTTATTAATGCTAAATATGAATACTAATTGTCTGTGCCTATGTCTGCGTATGCTGAGTAAAAACCTCAAGAACAGAGTAAAAGAAACAAATGTACAGTATTTAACCTGTGCTTGACCCATATCCTTATGGAAGAGGTAGCACTTCTCATTCAATTTACCCATCTGTAATAAATCAATACATGACATAATAAATCTAAAATTGCTAAGGTTGTATTTTGGGGAAATCTGAAGTCAAGAAATGCCATAATTAAAATGATGCAAGCAACTTGTACTTAGTTATCTGCAGGGAGACTATATATACACTTTTTAAAATCCAAAAATTGTGGATTTTTTTTATCAGAGAGAACCAGTATCCCTGCATATAAGCACACGTATATTATTCCTCCTAGGCAGCAAATAATTGTCACAGTAATCCAAGGATAAACAATTTTATCCTGAGACAAACATCCATGTCTGTTGTCCTGGGATTTAATCTTAATTTTTTTTTCTGAATAAGCAGTGGTTCAGCTAATCCCAGGGGTTGCAGCTACACATCCTATTAATGCAGCTCTATAAACTACAGCACAGTTTGCACTGGGGTTTATTGCTCCCCACCACCATGTTTCTATGTGCACCTGGCATTGCAGCACATGAAGCCAAGTCAACATGATGCAGAGAGCTGGCTGGGTCATGAGACTGCTTCACTGTGGAGGTACCTAGAAGGCAAACCCTGCACTAAAGCATCCTCATGCCCCAGCCAGCCTCATCAGTGCCTCCATATGTGTTGTGGTGGAGTAAGTAATTCCACCCTAGAATAGTACTTGCATCTGGCAGTACTGCCCTATGGCAGAATTACTTAGTTTACTTCATCCTAATACCACAACATGTGTAAATGGTGATGTTTTACTGCTGAGCTAATTAGGCAGATCAATGGAAAACCTCACTTGTAGACACACCCAGGATGTTGCAAATTTAGGTCTGTGTAGTCATCAATGAAAGAAAAAATGGTACTGCATTTAGCCAACCACTAAATCCTGTGTGTACGTGTCAATCCTGGGATATTTTTGTTCCTGGACAAAACACAATTTATCCAGAGGTAATTGCAGTATCTGGCCACATTATAATACATGTGTTCATGTTCAAAGAGACTTTAATTTTAGCAAAAATACTGTGCTTTGCATTTTTAGAACATTATTAATTTTCAAAATCTCATTTATCAGTCAAATCATAGATACCTGCTTGTACAAATAGGTTGTGCACTGCTACTCATAGAGTACTACTTCAATCATAGATTTTCAACTTTCAGAACTCAGGCATTCAAGCTGTAGGGTTCTTAAGTTAATCCATATTTTTTCCTTCTGCCATCTCCATGTCTTTTCTTCCCTGATTCCTCTCTGGGAATGTGCTCATTCCCTGCCATCCCCTCTGGCAGCCTTGTGCACTTCTCTTGCATACCTATATCTCAGCTCTGGCCCATGACCTGATCTAACACCTCATAGAAATATTTCCAATCTTGGCCTAACAACATGGGCCATGGTAACTTCTGGGCAATTCCCATGGGTATCTCTTTGGTCCAGCCCAAGTTGCTCAGCGAGAGGCTTCTCCTTAGATAAGTGTATGCCTCTCCCTGATTGCTTACCGGGCTGTCTTCTCTTCTGTACCCAAGTGTAGAGACACTAAGCTGGCTTTCAGCATCCCCTGCACACGGCCAGATTATATGGTGGCTGGGATGGTCATGGCCCCCATCTTGACTTCTACCATGGATTTTGCCACCTCTGTAGCCCTCTTGTGTCAAAAGCTACAATCCATTATCTCATAATGGGTGTCCCCAGAGGCTTGCCCATGGGGGTGGTGTATAGCCTCCTCCCCTGGGCACCCTTCTCTACCACTCTGGGGACAATACTGGCTGATGTGTTCAGAGCCGCCACATTGATAACACATCATCTCCCATGGTTCTATCCTCTTGAGGGGTTGGAGTTGGACTGGTATTAGCTTGGTTTTCTTTCCTGAGGCTACTGGTCATTCTGTCCACAGGATTGGGACAGGCCCTGCCCAGCTGCCCCTCCCATTACTGGTCTCTCCTTCAGTGGCCATAAAGGCCTTGGCTAATTCTAAGGTCTCATTGATGGCTGGTGTTTTTGCACCCACCTCTGGATATCTTCTAGGTCTTCTAGAAATTTCTTAAGAAGATCCCCAGGATGTCACTTATAGCCTTGCCTTCTAATCTGTATCCACCTCCTTTTGTTCTCACCCAGACCAGCTCCTCCATCTGGGCCTATTGACCCTGGAAGAGCTGGAGAACCAGCCCATGAGCTTGCTGCCAATCTTGTGGGGCACTAAGGCTAGGATATACTGACCCCATCTCCCTAGGATAGACTGGAAGATGGTCACTGTATCCTCGGTAGATGGGGTCTCTGCCTGCTAGTCTCAGGGGTTCAGATGCCTCACTAGGTCTCAGGTGTCAACTCTCTGGCTTGTCTAAATAGAACTGAGGTGTGCGGGGGATCTGATTTTCTCCCCTGCTATATTTCCATAGCCTGGGATTACTGAAAAACACAATGTAAAGGAAAGCTCTGAGCCTGTGCTAGGTTTCAGTTCCATTACCTGTAGCTTCCCTGAGTCTGTGGGCTTTTTTTTATTCAGTTCCTCCAGGAAAATCCCTCCTTTCCCCAGGGTAGTCTAGGACACAGTGTTTCATAGCCTCTGAGATCCCCTCCTATCCTCTTTCCTGATAGTTTAACAGTCTTTCACTGGGACATGCTTCCTCCCAGTGTCCCTATCTCCAGCTGATGGATCCACCCATAAGCACCCCACTGCCTGGCTTCACTTATCTTGGTAGTTGTTCCAACTGGCTCCTCACTCAGACTTGCAGTCACCCTGGCATCCCATGAGGTTTCAGACTGGTTGTACAAGCCACAAAACACAGTAGGCATCTAAGTTAAAAGCATGAGAGTGGGCATGAGATCAGGGATCAACAGCAAAAAGGCAGAGCCCTTTTCTCCTGAGCACCACCTGGGGTGATTAAGGAACAATGGTAATAAGCTGATGGAGAATAGGTTTAGGTTAGAGATCAGAAGGCAATTTTTTTTACAGTTAGGGTGGCCAAAATCTGGAACCAACTTCCCAGGGAAGTGGTCCTCACCCCTACCTTGGGCAAATTCAAGAGGAGGTTGGACGATCACCTGTCTGGGGTCTTGAACCCAGTATTCATTCCTGCCTGTGGCAGGGGGTCAGGCTAGATGATCTGTTTAGGACCCTCCTGACCCTAGCTACTATGAAACTATAAGTTAAGGCACCTTCACTTTAGACTTCAAAGTCTCCTAGAGACCCATGTTTCTGATCATTCTCAAAAGTGATCCAGTTTGATTACCTGTGTGCCTAATCTTTGTTGAGATCCAGATGACTCCTAAGTCTGTTTCTAAGCACCAACATTCGGCTTCAGGGTGAGGGGGAGGCCTATTACAATAGCTCTAATTTATGGTAGTTGATTTAATACCTTTTTAGATAAGACATTGCTTTATGGCTTTTAGCTTTCAGGATTGGGTTACAGTCCTTGGGAGGTAAACAGATGTCACAGGATAAGAACACAAATGCTTGGGAACATTTCAAAAGGGGAACTTTTCAAAAGGATAGCAGCTGGTATGTTCTAATTAGTACATGTGAATAAGCTTATAATGATTCAAGTGCAGCAAACCAGCTCCAACTTTAACCCTGGATGAACAAGTGTTGAAGTTGGAATGGATTTGCTGCATTGAAATTATTTTCATCTCATTCACATGTAGCAATCAGGCTCTACTAGTTGCTGCCTTGTTTAAACATTCCTCTTTCGAAAGGACTCCAAAGGATTCATGTCTCCATATCCCTTGTATACCATTAGCTAGGGCCACCCAAGTTCTAAATATCTGGGGGCTGCATGCTCCATGGATGATGCCAGCAGAAATCACAGAATCCCTGAGCTGCGTGCCATGTAAGTAATGCCTTCACCACACAACACATGTGGGAACCCAGTCATGGGCTGTGCCTACCGCACTATATTGAGTGAACGTCCTTGGCCATTGGCTTCCCCAGTACTGCAGGATATGCCATAATGTGCCACACAACCCTCTGGAGTTGGGGCAAGAAGTGGAAGCCAGAGGGGGGATGGTCAGGTGAAGTAATGCAAGTTGTGGTGGTTAGGTGGGATGTCAGGGACAACAATTTAAGCCCTTCTGGGATGCTTGAAGCCTGTGGTCTGCATGTGCCTTGAAGGCCACTACTTGGACAGTTATACTATTGGCTAACATAGCTTCATCTTATTGTTATTTGGTATAAGGTTTATTTCCCTGGATTTTTCTAGCAAAAAAAAGATGTGGTTGTAAGTTACCACAGCTTCTGCCATGATACCCCTGACTCCTTGTAATTCTCAAGCACCTGTATTTACATAATGGCATCTAAAGGTCAGTGAGGTATCTTTTATCCTTATCCAATGCTGCTTGGATAAAGTATCATTGGCATATCTGGATCACTAAATACTGAAAATATTTTTTTGTTTTTGCCATGTCAGAGAATTCTTCATTTGCAGGCATTGAGCTGTTTTTAGTGCTTTGTGTAAATTGCTTGAGTCTTTACAAAATTGTTCACCTTGCTTGGCCTTTCAATGGCAGCTATGCTGTTTTCCAGGGTGAAACTTCCTCATTTTAGCAGTGATGCCAAAAAACTTTCATTTGTTTTCTCCTCCTCCCCTCCCCCCACCCCTTTAATCCTATTATTACTTTTATTGGATGATTTATTTTATTTATTTGCTGGAGTAACATACCTGAAAGACATCTCAGTCCTTCAACAACATTTTGTTAATTTTTTAAAAGCTTTGCTGCCAGGATACCAATATGTGCTGTCTGACTTTGCCCCAGTATTTCTTGTCATATCTACCTACCCACCTTATAGGCAAAGCTCAGACTGAGATTTACAAAACATTTGTTTGTTTTTGTTTGGTTAGGTGTATGTTTTTGTTTTGTTTGTTTCATTTTTTTGTATTTAGAAATATGTGCATGTCATTTACATACAAATTCATGCTGGCTGAAGCTATGCCTCCTTCTTAAATATAGTACACTTTTCCTTGTCTTATTCATTTTTAGGCTTTGGCACAATGTTTTTCCCCAATGAATTGTTGCATGTTATCTCATAAACAGGGCATTTTCTCTCATCACATTTCCCTCCTCAGTACTAACAGGTGTATTTTTTTTCAGTCTCTCAGCTTTGTATCTGTGCAGTCATATTTGGATAGATTTTGATGCAATTTCAATACTGTCCCTTTCTTTTTGATGAAGTATCCATGCATATGCCATTTGCTTGATATGAGTGTGTTAACTATCTTTGAAAAGGTCTATTGCTCCTTCAAGAACTAATGTTTTTGCCTTATCATTTTTACTTAAGCTTCTGTATCTTGATATTACTGATCACTTACTCTAGAGGCATAACTGACCAATACTATATGCTGGGCAGTCTCACCCCACTTTTCCCACTGCAGCTTCTTTGCAGCACCTCCAGCTACAGCTCTGGTTCCAGGCTTCAGCAGTGAGGAGGCCAAAGCAGCAGTGGTAGCATAGGAGCACCAGCTGGAGTTCACTGCTGCTGAAGGGAAGTATCACCACATTTTGTAGCTGACAACACACATGTTCAGTTTCCAAAAGACACTGGTTCTTAGTGGTAAAGAAAAATGAGGTGACATATTCCCCTGGAAGCAAAAGCTTTATTTCCCATAATTCATTTCATTTCACTCATCCTCACACACACTCCTATGCTGCCACTGCTGCTCTGCAACCCTGATGAAGGAGCTGCATGGGCTGGAGGGAAAGCTCAGGTGGCATAGCTGGGGAGACTGGGGAGAGAAGTATGAGGTGGTCCATGCTACATTCTCTCTATCTACCTGCCTTTTTAGACCAAGCTCATGGCATGTTCACCCATCCCTATAGCTCAGTCATACTCATCAGTTGCCCTTGTTTAATTAATAATGGAGGCACAGGGTTACAAGACATAGTAAGTGTAATCTCCTGCACAGATATAGGAATTTACAATTTCTAAACCATCCCAAACAAAATGCTTATCTGTACTCCTTTTGAAAATTTCCAGTGCAAGAGACTCTACAACTTCCCTGGACAGTTTTTTATTCAACGGTCTTACTATTCTTAAAATTAGGAAAGTCTTTTTCCCAACCCCTGCTTTCTCATGAGACTTAATCTAAATCTGCTTTGCTGAAGTTAAAATGTTTTGCTTCATGCCATGATTTCTCTGGCACCTGAGAAACAATGTTCTCCCTCCTCTTTATGGTAGGATTAAATATTTGAAAACTGTTAACCTGTCCCCTATCTCTCTCTTTCTGCCCATCAAACATGTGAGAAGAATTGAGTCATCAGCTCAGCTGAGTTATCAGCTTTACACAACTAAGCCATAGCTATTGACACCAATCTATCATTACTCCAGACTCTTACTTAAAATTGTTGGGGGAAAAAACCCCATATTTTACTTATGGTTATTTTTCTGGCTTGAAAAACCAGTTGAGCTTTCTATAGGATTTTACATAGGTCCTTCTAGTCAGCTGGACATATGCTGCAGGGGAATGATGCTGGAACACATGGCAAACTTTGTCATGCATCTCTGATAAAGGTTTTCCAGAAGAGTCTAAATAAGCATTTGTTTGAGACTGTAGCAAACCCCCCAGGTTCTTTTTTTTTTTTTTTTTTTT
>NW_017728906.1:115800244-115808093 GCF_001723895.1 Crocodylus porosus | reverse complement strand
TGTTTTATATTGAATTTATATGGTTTAGGCCTATGTCTGAAAAGTAAGGTCAAGTAATGTCAAGTTTCCATTTTGTATGTCAAACCTCCATCTTGTGTCTCCTGCCTGGGTATAACTTATGTTGTAACTGTGATTTTCATGTCTAGCCAGTCTTATGTAAATTGGTTCCTGAATGTATGGGGATGAATGAGGGTGCTTAAGATACCATGGTAGCAGGCCTATACTGAATGATCAACTCAGTGACCCGAACATTGCCCTGCATTGACTCACCCAAGAACCACAGACCTCAGCCAGGAACAGAAAAAAAACCCAGCATTTGCAAGATAAAGAACCTACAGGAACCCAACATTTGGAAGACACAGACCCTACAGAAACCAGCAACCCCACCATTGTGTCCTACTAGATAGCAAGGACACCTGAATCTTCACATATGCCTCTGAGGAGGACTGTCCTTGCCTGGACATGCCCTTCCCCTAGGAGACACAGGAAGCCCACCCCTATAAAAGGGGTGGTAGAATATGATATCTTTCGGACGTCCTCTCCATCTGGACCAGCAAAATGCCACACCACCTATCCACCCAGAGGCCCTGCCAGTGACCACCTCTGGACAACACCTTGCTGGAGAATACCCCAGCTGGCCATCAAGGATCAACTCCCAGCCCAAGCAAAGGACCTGGACCCTGTTCCTACATACCCTGACTTCAGTCCCTCCACCAAGCCTCTTTCTGTGCATGCGCACGCGCTATACTGCCGGCCTAATAAAAACTGATATTTTTGACTCTTGAGTTAGTCTCTGTCTTGCTGCAGGCTCCCAACTAAATCCCCATCTCTTTGACTCCCTCCGGACTTCATTCCTCTCTGCCACCTCTGTCTCCAGCTTTATCTTCCTCTCTGCTGACCTCCTGACCCTACTCTCTGGTTTCCTGCTCTGTCCTTCACCTCCTGCCTTCTCCCTGATCTCTCTCCCCATTCCTGCTTGTGTCTTGCCACATCTGCCTTCTCCTCAGTTCCTATCTCTCTACATTCCTTCCTCAATCTCTCCCTCCATTCCTGCTTGTGTGTGTGTGTGTGTGTGTGTGTGTGTGTTTCTCTCTGCCTCAGTCTCTCAGCTCCAGCTCTGGCTCTGGCTCCAGCCCCTGTGCAGGCTTCTCCCCAGCATTGCTCTTCCACCCTTCTGCCTTCCAGCTTTTCCCTTTTTGATCAATTAATACCAATTAACCTCAAGTGACCCTAAGTAACCCCAGTGGCCACCTGACTTTATGTAAGCCCAAGACCCAGTGACCTTGAGTAACCCCAGGGGCTACTTGACTTCGAGTAGCCCCAACCCCAAGTGACCTCAAGTAACCCTGGGGCCACCAGACCTTAAGTAACCCTAAGCACCAAGTTATGCCAAGCGGCCCCTAATGTTAACACACAGCTATGCAAGTGCATGTCTGTATATGTATATGTGAACTCAGTGGTGTTTTTGTAGTTTGTGCGTGTTTATATAATTTTTGTATCATGCCCTCCTGTTTGATAGCACAATATTGGGAACCTGATTGTCAATCTGGCGTGTGTCAAGTAAAAAAAAAAAAAAAAATTAAAAGGCAAATATTTTTTTTTTTTTATTTTTTCATCCTATTCACAATGCTGTTTTATCAATGTGATCTGAAGAACGTCCACTTGTTAAATCCATGTTTCCTTGGAGACAGGGATTTGATATTCATGGATTGTAAGGCCAGAAGGGACCTCAGAAGATCATTGGGTCCAGCTCCCTGCACTAAACAGGAAAGATAATGGGGGGTCAGGTGACCTCAGCAAAGTGATTGTCTAGTCTCCTTTTCAAGATTTCCAGGGTGGGTGATTGCACCACCTCTGGAGGGAGCTTATTTCATAGTCTGAATAATCAGATCGTGAAGAAGATTTTTTTTGTAATGTTGAGCCTGAATCAACCTTCCAGGAGTTTGTGGCTATTACTTCTGACTTTTTCCCCTTGGGTGTCCTGGTGAACAGTTGCTCACCGAGCCCTAGATATACTCCCCTAATGTAGCAGTAAGCTGCTACTAGGTCCCCTCTCAGACTTCTTTTCCTCAGGCAGAAGACTTCCATATCTCTCACCCTTGCCATATACGGCTTGCCTTTTAAGGCTTTGATCTTAAGGGTGGCTCTTTTTTGGACTCATAAATTTCATAGACATTAGGACTGGAAGGGACCTCAGAAGATCACCGAGTCCAATCCCCTGCCCCAGGGGCAAGAAGTCAGCAGGAAACATAGGATCCCAGCAAGATAAACATCCAGATGTCTTTTGAAGGTGTTCAGAACAGGTGCTTGAACCTCCTCCAGTGGCAATCTATTGCAAACCTTGTGGGCTCAGACAGTAAAGAAGTTCTCCTTATGTCCAGCCTGAAATGGTCATGGAGGAGTTTGTGACCATTTAACCTTGTCATCCCTTGAGGCACTCTGGTAAACGGATGTTCCCCCAGATCCTGGTAAGCACCCCAGTGAACTTATATGTGGCTACCAGATCACCCCTGAGCCTGTGCTTTTCCAGGCTGAAGAGTCCCATAGCTCTTCAGCCGCTCTTCATACGGTCTGCTTGCCTGACCTCTGATCATGTGCATGGCTCTTCTCCACACCATATCAAGTTTCTCTACATCCTTTTTGAGTTGTGGAGCCCAAAACTGGATGCAGTACTGCAGCTGCAGCCTCACCAAGGTCGAGTACCATGGGAGGATGATGTCCTGGGATTTACTTGAGGAAGCATCTATGGATGCAAGCAAGCATTTTGCTTGCTTTACTAGCAGCAGTATCACATTGAAGGCCCATTTCTTCTTGTGGTTAATAACGACCCCCAAGTCCCTTTCATCTGTAGTGCTAACCGGCATAGCCCTGCCGAGCCTATAAGGATGCTGCAGATTTTTCTTCCCAAGGTGGGGAACCTTGTATTTTTCAGTGTTAAACACCATCAGGTTCTCATCCGCCCATTTACTGAGCTTGTCAAGGTCAGCCTGGATCACACTCCTGTCTTCTGGTGTGGATGCTTTACCCGAGAGTTTGGTGTCATCAGAAAACTTGGCCAGTCTGCTTCTGATACCTTTGTTCACATCATTAATGAAGATGTTAAATAGTATAGGCCCAAGGACAGAGCCTGGGGGGACCCCACTTGTCACAGGGCACCACAATGATTAACCTCCATCAACCACCACCCTCTGCATCTTGCCATGGAGCCAAGTCCCCAGCCAGTGGATCATGGTGTGGCTGAGGCCACAGTTAGCCAGTTTTACTAAGAGGTGACCATGGGATACCAGATCAAAGGCTTTTTTGAAGTCAAGATATATGACATCAATCTCTTGACCTATTACCTGGACAAAGGACACCTGGTTATAGAAGGAAATATGATTGGTCAAGCAAGACCTACCTGTAACAAACCCATGCTGGCTACCTTTCAGAATGTTGCCATCAGCCAGCCTGTTAAGAATGGTCTCTTTGATAATCTTTTCTAAGACCTTCCCCAGGATAGAGGTCAGGCTGATGGGTCTATAGTATGCTGGATCCACTTTCCTCCCTTTCTTCAAGATAGGCATGACATTGGCCTTCTAATCATTGGGCAATTCCCAAGAGCACCAGAAGTTCTTGAAGATCCATGCCAGGGCCTGGTCTATGATGGTAGCCAGCTCTTTGAGTACCCTTGGATATAAACTGTTGGGGCAGGCAGACTTGAAGGTGTCCAGCCTCTCAAGGTGTTCCTTCACGAGGTCAGCATTGATGGAGGGTAAGGAATCTCCCTCACCTGGGCCTCCCTGTCCCGTAGTGGGCAGGGGTGTCCTGTGAGACTGATGAAAGACTGATGCAAAGTACCCATTTGGCAAGCTGGCTTTTTCCTGGGCATCGGTCATCAGTTCTCCCATCTGGTTTAGGAGTGGTCTAATGTTGCCCTTGCTTTTCCTTTAGCTCCCCACATATCTAAAAAAGGACTTGTTGTCCTTGATACTTGTAGCTAGTTGGAGTTCCATTGCAGCCTTGGCTTTCCTTGTTTGCTCTCTGCAGCTCCGGACTAGTGCAGAGTATTCCTCCTTGGAGGTGGATCTGGTCCTCCATCCTTTGTAGGTCTTTCTTTTTAGACACAGGAGGTCTGCTAGTTCCCTGGAGAGCCAAGGGGGCTGCTGTGCCCTTTTACTGCCTTTCCTCTGAGATGAGAGAGACTTTGCTTCTGCTTCCAGGATCGCTACTTTGAGGAGCAACCACTCATCCTGAACTCCCCTCCCCTTTGGGTTGTTGCCTTTTAGGGCCTCCCTGATGATCCTCCTGAGCTTGTGAAAGACAGAAGTCCTGAACTTCAGGAAATTTGTATTGCTGACTGACTTGCCAGCTTTACGTTGGATGGTGAAGGTGATCAGCTCATGGTCACTGTCACCCAACTTCCCTTCGATCATTAGGTTGCTGATTAGGTTGTCCCCTGTTGCCAGAAACAGGCCAACCAATGCTTTACCTCTCATCAGCCCATTGACTTCTTGCATCAGAGCTCACCCACACATGAGAAAATGCTTTGCAACCACTTGGATTTGGCTGAGTGCTCTCAGATGTCTGAGTAGTTGAAGTCTCCCATGATAACAATGAACCTGGAATGTGTAGCCTCAGCCAATTCCCTGGCGAACTCCTGGTCAAGCTCTTGATCCAGTGTTGGAGGTCTGTAGTAGACTCCCACCATTGTGTCCTCTGTGCCATGTTCCAGTCTCTCCTGTACAGGGTATAGCCATCTATACCTGTGGTCCAGTCATGGGTGGAGTCCCACCAGGTCTCTGTTATCCATTTGACATCATAGTTATTTATGTTAAGCAGGAGGACAAGTTCCTCCTGTTTATTCCCCAAGCTCCTGGCATTTGTGTACAGGCAGGCAAGTATCCCTTCAGGGGTCCTTGTCTTGCCCATAGCTCACTCTGATTCTGTTAAGTGCCTTGGCCTGCTGGCTCTCACAAAGGTTGCTCAGTGGGCCAGCAGTGGCAGTAGCATGGTGCCCAGAACTGGATGCAGTACTCCAGCTGCAGTCTCACCAGTGCTGAGTACAGCAGAGGAATCACCTCCTTGGCTTTGTTGGAAATGCATCGAGTGATACATGCCAGAGTATTATTTGCCCTACTGGCTACAGCACCACACTGCTGGCTCATATTTATACTCCGTTCTATTATTACCCCCAGGTTCCTGTCATTTGTGGTGGTGTGATGCATGTGTTGCTGTGGTGTATGATACCACGATGGTTGTTTTCAGCCCTATGCTTCCCATTACCTGTATTAGCTAACTGCATTACCTAATTCCCATTACCTGCATTAGCTAATTCATTTAAGATCCCATATTTACTAGGTGAATATAAAATGATACTGTCAAGCAAATGAAACATCCAGGCTGTATTATTTCTTCCTCAAATAATTCCTCTCCCCACAAGCACTTCCTCTAAGTAGAATCCTATCATTCCTAGACATTACCTTATTTGTAAGTTATTATCATACAATACTGATCTCTGCTACAAAGCTAGCATAACAATTCACACTTTAGTATAACTAGGATGTGTCTATATATCACTGTATGGCCAGCTGCTATGATGCCATACTTTAGTACTTATTTTTGGAAGTACTAAAGCACAGTGCGGTACAGGCGGTTACTGTGCTGTGTGCATCGCACACTGTTACATTTCACTGTGACATCACCATAACAGCACACTGTAACCAGGGAGTATACTGCTACAGTGGTGTAGCTGCAGATCACATGTAGACCTGTGTGACTGCTTCATCATTGTAGAGTGCTGTGATGCACCGTGTCACTACTTTGTAGGGCACCATGTAGATAAGCCCCTAGATGAATAAACTTAAATGTTTATTTACTAAATTTACTTTTCATGGCTATTTTTCATGAGTTCATATGTGCTATTTACTGCAGGACAAATTATAGGGCTCTTTGCTCTGGATGGCAGAATTAAACCTACCATTTTTTTTTCCTTTTCTTTAATATTTCCTTCCTAATTTTAAGGTAATTTTAAATGAAATTTATTAATTTTATGGCTGATGTAAAAGAACAACCTGCAGGTATTTTAAGATCATGTATGCTGGTACTGATTAATCTCAAGCCAATTCGTAACCTTCAACATTATTCTACTCTTTTTCTTTCTTTTGGTCAGCCCCCCAGAATTGCATGGCTACATAAGTCCAAAGTCCATCTCTGTTGAAATAAGCCACACGGTGCTAGCAGAACATTTGTGTTGTCTTCTTAATGCTGGGCAACAGCACATAGATTTGAGCTGTAAAGAAGAAAGATATATAAAAGGCCATAAAAAACTAAAATAATACAATATGATATATACTAGGGAAAAGAAAGGTTAGAAATAGACAGGGGGAAATAGGTTGGCATTTTCATTGCCTTTTGAATTGCATTCTTAGATTTTAATACCCATGAGTATTGAACAATTGTTCAGTGACAGAACAATTGACATGTACATTCTAAATTCAGTTGAATGCTTTTGAATATGAAATTCCAAAGTAGTAAATTGCTCTTCTGCTACACTTAGTGGGTGAGAAGTAAATGATATTTATAATTCACTGATCACTGACCTGGCACAAATGAAGGTCTTCTTGCAAAAGAAGAAAAGTGTTCTGATTGGCTATTTTTCTGTTGCTCACAGAAGTGGTACATGAAGCTTTTTTCTTCAATCAAAGAACACAAGAGCAAAGTGAGACACTCCCAGGTTATACCAAGTAACAGCTGCATGTAGGTTTCTTGACCTGGATCGTGAAATCAAAGAGCAAATTGTGCAATGCTGTTCATCAACTCAATTTCTCAAAACAGTTCTTAGTAAGAAGCTCATAGAGCTTGATTTAAAAAAAGTGTATGAAATGGATAATTGCAATAAAAACCATATAGCTTATTGTTGTGTTTTCTTAACTGAGAGCTCCCCAGTTCTTGGCAATTTTCAATGGTCCAGTTAGATCTGTATTTAATCACCCAGTTCTGAGTAAGCAGTTCAAAATGGTGAAAACTAAAGTTGGAAAATATATATCCAGGCACCTATAATAGTGGTTAAGTTCTAAAGAATCTAAAAGTGTTTTTACAAGTTATGGACTAATTCTGAACTCCGTTCATCCTCTCCCTCAGTGAAATGTACCCACCTATAGGATAAGAGGTTGCAGCTATTGAGCTGCTAGAAACTAAGCAAGAGGGCAATTTAGAAAGTGAAAGATAATTATTCAGTTTTCTTTCTCAGCATTGCATTCTGCATTGGGTTTCCAATTATTTCGGTGGTCAGGGATCTCCATCTGAAGATCATCTAGGTTTTCTTGAGACTGAGTGCACCAATTCCAGATGGTTTACTGTTCAGAATACTAATTCGCTGTGCAATAAAGTATCATTATCTGCATATGCATAGTAATTAGGGTGCAGTAGACAAATTTAGTGGTTTGCTGGATAGTCTCATCAGATACAAGTGGTATCTGGCTGCACAGTAAATTACTGTGCTTAAATACACATATAGATGGTGACATCAGGATTCATAGAGTCATAGAAGTAGGGTCAGAAGGGACCTTGTAGATCTTCAAGTCTTACCCCCCGCCTGGACAGGAGAAAAGACTGGACTCAAATGAGTCCAGCCAGGTAGTCATCAATCCTCTTCTTAAAGATCCCCAGGGTAGGTGCCAGCGCCACTTCCCTAGGAAGTTGGTTCCAGCTCCTAGCCACCCTAACTGTGAAGTAGTTCTTGCTGATGTCTAATCTAAATCTACTCTCTAATAATTTGTGTCCATTGTTCCTTGTCATGCCAGGGGGCGCTAGGGGAAACAGTGCTTCCCCTAAACCCTTCTGGTCCCCCCTAGTGAGTTTATAGACAGTC
>NW_017728906.1:115798155-115800144 GCF_001723895.1 Crocodylus porosus | reverse complement strand
CCCTTCTGGTCCCCCCTAGTGAGTTTATAGACAGTCACCAGGTCCCCCCTCAGCCTTCTCTTGTGAAGGCTGAACAGGTTTAGGTCCCACAGTCTCTCAATATAGGAAAAGGATACAAATCATTATTGAGAATGAAAAAATGAAATATTCCTTTTAAATGGACTCCTAATAAATTAGTAGCCCACATAGAAAATTAGGAACATGGGATTATTTATTCACAGATAGATTATATTTGCAATATGTAATAAATGTTTCTAAATATGAACACATTCTCACTAATGTTTCATTCTCTACCATGTACCACAGTAAGGGCAAGGTTTTGTACAAAGATTAGAGTAAATGCAAGAGAAGAAGAGCTCAGTTGCATAAAATCTAAGGGAAACAAGTACCACTGGCCCAGGCAGGCTGTAGAAGCATGCCTATTTTATTACACTGATCTGGACTTGGAAATGACCCCAGGACTCCTACTGCTAGGAATAGCTGAGTACTGGAATAACAAAAAAGTGACATGTTTTCCTAGAGGGGAAAATGAGGCCTCATTGCTTGGCAACTTGGCATTCTTTCAATCTGAGGATAGGCACTTTTGGCAGCATTGATGAAGATTATATTTTCATCCTTCCAGCTGAAACAAAAGTGATACTGAGACAAGAAATTAGCAGCAAAAGTAACAATGCTCAAGAAAAACTGAGAGAAAACCAGAATCATCTCCCAGCAAAGCCATGAAATGGTGACAAGATCCATTCTTAAATGGCTGAGCAGAGTATGTTGGCCAAAACCATAAATAAATAACATAACCCCTTCTCCTGGTAGATCTTGCAACTTTTGAAGGGTATTAAAAATAGCTATGGTGGATGCATCTACATGTGCAATTAATGTGACCATTGTCCTAGTAAAATCTTGAATGGTGCTGGCAACACCGGAGTTGAATCCCCTGACAAGCGCAGTTGATAATCATGGCCCAGTATGTGCCCCCTGGGTGACCTCCAGGCATGTCAATCAGGCATGACCTATTTTCAGTCCTGCGCATGCTCAGTCACCACACAGAGCTCAGACTTACACATGCTCAGTTCACTAAGAGCATGATGTCACCGTCCAGAAAATTCCTTCAACCAGCACCCCAATTGGCTGAAGGGTTGCTTTAAAAGTTCTCTGACCCCCGCCTTTGGTGTGGGTTGTTGGCACGTCATTGGTGTGAGTGGATAGAGAGAGAGAGAGCTGCTCTATCTGCAAGCAGAGGCTGCTTTAGCAGGGACTGCGAGGCAGAGAGTGTTTGGGATCTGATTCCCCGGCTCTCCTTTCAACCTCATACAACGACTTACCTCTTTGATTTATCTCCGTGTATTGATTCTTCTGGTTACTGGACTGTCTTGGCTTTGATCCCGACTTCGATTTCAATTACGTCCTTCACAGTTTTTTATTCCGGTTTCTGCTTACCTGGCTTTGAACTGACCTCGGCATTCCATATCGACTACGATTCGGCTCATTCCTACATACCTGATCTCTGCTGCATCACGTTCTGGTTCTTGACCTCGGCTTCGTATACGACTACTCGTTGTCCATTAACTTGAACTGGCATCACGACACGTTACAGTCATCTTTTGTACATTAATCCCTTACATGAGCTGTTGACCAGCCCTGGGACTAGTGACGGGCAGCCGCACCTATCACCAGATTGGCTCCGGTGGTAGAAAGCAAGGGCTCGTTATGAACCTTGTGGGCCAACAGACCCCTCTGTCGTTTCTTGTTGCTTGTTTCATACTGTAACTGAAAAATATCATACCTACGCTCCATCGAAGTGTAAGTTCAAATAAACCTACCTTGTTGTTATCTGCTACATGTCCCTTTCTCTGAACTCCACGCCAGTAATCCCACCTGTTCGTATCCAATTGCCACCCCAATAACCATGACCTTGGGGCCCTGTTCCCCAACAACCATATATACTTCAACCCAATTTGAACTGGAGTAGATTGTGCCATCTGCAAATTCGCT
>NW_017728906.1:115778887-115798144 GCF_001723895.1 Crocodylus porosus | reverse complement strand
TAAGTCCCACTCCCAACTCCCTGTAGCACCTCATGACCTGGCTGGGGGTGCTTCGAGCCGTTTCATTGGTTCCCATTTAAGAATAGCTTAGTGATTAAAGCTCTTGTCCAAAACATAAAATACCTGGGTTATGGGATTTTCTCAGCCTCTGGGAAACACACAGCTCCAAGAACTCAAAGTGCTTTAACTATAAAGCTATGAGGGCACACAAACTGCATCCCTTCCTACTAAAGCCAGTGCACTGGAAAGGCAAGAGGGAAAAAAGTAATGTGCTACAAGGAATGAAGCAAGAGATTGTCCATTTGTGTACCCTTGGTGGTGACCACCATATTAGTAGTTTCTGATTGCTACTCCCCAGGCTATTTAAATATTTTATGCAATTAGTTCAGGAGAAACATATTCCTAATAGTGATTTCAATCCAGAGTATTACAGTATAATTTATGGCATTCAGGATTACATTGTTGTGCCAGAGTTCAGCATCTGACCAAATAGGGTTGCATCAAATCAAGTGAGAACAGACTCCAGTAAACATGGTATTCTGAAAGTAAACAGATCATTGGTTATTAGTATCCAATTTGTGTGCAAGTTGGATGCATTACTAGAAAAATCACCAGAAAAAAGTTGCATGATTTCAGGAAAGCTTTGAGAGTGGCAAAACAAGGTTGCTCCCAAAAGGAGAGTTGAGTTAGATACAGAGGGCTGGAGAATACTAAAAATTATACACATATGGGCTTTCTTTATCTGAAAGGAAGTTAGACACATTGAAGTTTGCTACCAACAATTACATAAAAAAAAACCCACAGGTACATAATCCTTCCTGTGTAGTAAAACCCCCAGTTTTGTTTTGGTTTTTTTTTTAAATTTAAAAATGTTTTCCCTCCCCTTCCCCAACGATTTCTGGTTTTAATCTCTGCCCTCTCTATCCCATGTAAGTTATTAGAAGTACTAGGTAAACTAAGCTAAGTTCTTGTATAGTATTATTGTAATAAGTCCCTCTTTTATTTTTATATATACATACATACATACACATACATATTCTGTTATGTTTGTATTGATTTTTACTGTTTTATATTGTATTATATTGTAGTCCTATCACTTGTGCATTGATTTCTATCGTTTCATATTAATTGTAAAATTTAGGCTTGCAATGTGGGTTGGCATGAGTGATGGCAAGTATCAATTGTGTGTGCTGGGTTCCCGCCTTGTTCCCATCTTGTCCCCATGCCCCGTTGTGTAAGTATGTTGTAACCTATGACTCATACCTACCCCTCCTATATAACTTGGCTCCTGAATGAATGGGGATGGATGAGGGTGCTTGAGAGACAATGGCAGTGGGTCTAAAAGTAGCTCCCTCTAAATGACCAAACCATCAACACCAATACCTGGACCCAGCCATCAGAACCACCCTCAGCATTCAAGAAACAAAAAGATGAGGCAACCCACCATTGTGCCACGGCTGCATGTGCTCAGTATGAACACCTGGAACCCTCTGGAACAGTACTGACATTGCCTGGCCCTCCCCATAGGAGATCGTAGGTAGTCTGCCCCATAAAAAGGGATAGTGAAGACTGATACCTTGGGACACCCTCTCCATCTGGACCAGCACCACACCACCTATCCACCAAGAGGCCCTGCTGGTGATCCACTCTGGACAACACCTGCAAAACAAAGACCCCTTTCCAGCCTGGATAGGTAGCTATCACCCCCACCCTCTCTTCAACCAAGGACTTGGACTCTGTTTCTCTTCCCTACCTGGACTCCAGCCCTTCCACTGAGTCTGTTTCTCCTGCTACCATTTTAAGTACGTACGTATGTACGTACGTGTGTGTACACTAATAACTTTATGGGACTTTGTAGTGTGTTGTCTATTTAATAAACTGTTATTTTGAAACCCCAAGTTAGGTTTTTGTCTGTTTCCTGAATGTTTCCTTCTTGCCACCACTTATCTGCCCCTGATCTCCCAGATGTCTGCCTCAATGTCCAGCCCTAAGCTCCCAGCTGTCTACCTCAGTTTACAGGTCCAAGCTCCCAGATTTCTGTCTCAGTTTTCAGCCCTGAGTGCTCAGGTTTCTGCCTCAGTTTCCAGCCCCGAGCTCTCAGCTATCTGCCTTAGTTTCAAGACCCAAGATCGCAGCTGTCTGCCTCAGTCTCCAGCCTCAAGCTCCCAGCTTTCTGCCTCTCTCTCTTTCCTGTCTGTCTCTCCTTGCCACCAGGATTTTCCCTTGTACTAGTGGCCTCAAATAACCCTGAGGCCACTTGACCTTAAGTAACCCAAGCCTCAGTTCCCCAGCCAGCTTCTCTAGTCAACCGGTTCTAATCCTGGTTCCGGTAACTTTCAGTCCTTACACTTTCTCTCTCACCTTAACCTTCCCCCAGGTGTCCCTAGTACCCCAAACACACTCACATACATATTGTACCATCCAAGTTAGGAACTCACCTGTGAGTATGTGAACTGGTGAATATATATGTATGTCATTGTATGTGTGATATACAAATTAGTGAAATGTGTATTGGGTGTGCAGTTATTGACAACTGATTTTTGTCTAACTTTTAGTGTGTAGGTGCTTGAACTGGTGAAAGATGTGCATGTGCCCAGGCTGGTAATTTTGGATTTCATAGATTTTATAGACATATGGGCTGGAAGGGACCCCAGAGGATCATCAATTCCAGCCCCCTGCCCCAGAGGCAAGAAGTCAGCAAGGATCATAGGATCCCAGCAAGGTAAGTATCCAAATGTGTCTTGAAGGCATTCAAAGCAGGTACTTGAACCACCTCCAGTGGCAGTCTGCTCCAAACTTTGGGGGCTCAGACAGTGAAGAACTTCTTTCTTATGTCCAGCCTGAAGTGGTCACAGTGGAGTTTGTGACTGTTTGATCTTGTCATCCCTTGGGGGACTCTGGTGATCAGACCTTCTCCCAGATCCTGGTGAACACCCCTGATAAAGTTTATAGGTGGCTACCAGATCACTCCTGAAACTGTGCTTTTCCAGGCTGAATAGCCCCCTGGCTCTCAGCCTCTCATGATAAGGTCTGTTTTCCTGACCTCTGATCATGCACATGGCTGTCCTCTGCACACTCTCAAGCTTCTGCACATCCTTTTTGAATTGTGGAGCCCAAAAATTGGATGCAGTACTCCAGCTGTGGCCTCACCAAGGCCAAGTACAGTGGGAGAATGAAATCCTAGGATCTGCTTGAGAAGCATCTATGGATGCAAGCCAGCATTTTGCTCGCTTTACTAGCCACAGCATCACACTAAAGGCTCATGTTCATCTTGTGGTCAACCATGTCCCCCCAAGTCCCTTTTATCTGTAGTGGTAACCAGTGTAGCACTACCGAGCCTATAAGCATGGTGTAGGGTTTCCCTCTCAAGGTGAAGAACCTTGCATTTTTCAGTGTTGAACACCATCAGGTTCTTGTCTGCCCAGTTCATGAATCTGTCCAGGTCCACCTGGATCACCCTCCTATCATCAGGTGTGGATGCTTTACCCCAGAGTTTGGTATAAAATCGGTGAAATTGGCCAGTCCACTTCTGACACCAATGTTCACATGATTAATGAAGATGTTAAACAGCATAGGCCCTAGAACAGAGCTTCCAGCAGATCGTGGTGATGTCAAGGCTGCAGTTTGCCAATTTAGCCAAGAGGTGATCAAAGGCTTTTTTAAAGTCGAGATATACAATGTTGATCTCTCCCCCCTTGTCCAGGTGATAAGTCACCAGGTCATAAAAGGAAATGAGATTGGTCAAGCAAAACCTACCTGCAACAAATCCATGCTGGCTATCCCTCAGGATATTGCTTTCAGCTAGTCTGTTAAGGATGGCCTCCATGATAATCTTTTCCAAGACCTTCCCCAGGATAGAGATCAGACTGATGGGCCTGTAGTTTTCCAGATCTACTTTCCTCCCTTTCTTGAAGATAGGTATGACATTGGCACTCTTCCAATCATCGGAAACTTCACCAGAGCACCAAGAGCTCTCAAAGATCCATGCCTGGGGCTGAGCTATGATCCTTGCCAGCTCCCTGAGTACCCTTGGGTGTAACCCATCAGGGCCAGTTGACTTGAAGGTATCCAGCCTGTCAAGGTGTTCCTTCATATGGTCAGCTTCAATGGAGGGCAAGGAATCTCCCTCACTCGGGCCTCCCTGACCCATAGTGGGCAGGACTGTCCCATGGAACTGGTGAAAAACTAAACACAAAATACCCATTTAGCAAGTTCGCTTTTTCCTGAGCTTCAGTTATCAGTTGTCCCACCTTGTTTAGCAGGGGTCCAGTGTTGCCCTTGCTTTTCATCTGGCTTCCCACATATTTAAAAAAGGAGTTTTTACTTTCCTTGATATTTGTAGCTAGCTGGAGTTCCATCACAGCCTTGGCTTTCCTGATTTTCTCTCTGCAAGTCTGGACTAAAGCAGAGTATTCCTCTTTGGTGGCAGTTCCAGTCCTCCATCACTTGTAGGTCTTTCTTTTAAGATACAGGAGGTCCACCAGTTCCTTGGAGAGCCAAGGGGGCTGCTGGGCTCTTTTGCTGCCTTTTCTCTGAGACAGGATGGACTTTGCTTGTGCATCCAGGATTTCTCCCTTGAGGAGCAAACTTTTGTCTTCAACTCCCCTCTCCATTGGGTTGTGGCCTTTTAGGGCCTCTCTGACAAGTCTCCTTAGCTTGTCAAAGTCAGCTTTCCTGAAGTTGAGGACTTCTGTATTACTGACCGACTTGCCAGCTTTACAGCACATGGTGAAGGTGTTCATGATCCCTGCCACCCAGCTTCCGTTCAATTGTTGGGTTCATGATTAGATCATCCCCAGTTGCCAGTATGAGGTCGAGCAGCGTTTTCCCTCTTGGCCCATATACTTCTCGTGTCAGATAGAGGCCATCCACACATGACAGAAAACATTGCAACCACTTGGATTTGGCTGAGCGCTCCTCTCATGAGCTGTCTGGGTAATTAGAGTCTCCCATGACAACTATACACTGGGACCGTGTGGCCTCAGCCAATTCCCTGGTGAACTCCTGGTCAAGGTCTTGACTCTGGGTAGGGGGTCTATAGTAGACTCCCACCATAGTATCCTCTGTGCCATGTTCCCCATGGATTTTAACTCAGAAGGTCTCAAGTTGTCCACCATGGGTGCCAATGTTGGCTTGCAGGGATGCATAGCTTTTCTTGACATAGACAGCTATGCCCCCACCCCCTTTATCCACTTGATCCCTTTTGTACAGGGTATAGCTGTCTATACCCATGGTTCAATCATGGGTGGAGTTCCACCAGGTCTCCGTTATCCCAGTGACATTGTAGTTATTTGCATTTAGCAGGAGAATAAGTTCTTCCCGTTTATTCCCCAGGCTCCTGGCATTTGTGTATAGACATGCAAGTGTACCCTTAGGGGCCCTTGACTTGCCTACATTTTGTTCCAGGGCTGGGGCTCAGGTGGGGTCCCTTATGTGCCTTGGCCTGCTGGCTTTGCAAGGGCCACTCAGTGGGCCAGCAGTGGCAGTATACCCCGGCAGGCTTAGTTTAAAGCCCAATGGAGCAGGTCAGCCAGTCTAGCTGAGAAGAGCCTCCTCCCCAATGGAGAGAGGTGGAGGCCATTCCTTCCAAACGGCTCGCTGCCTCTCTCCAAAGAGCGGACTCTGGTCATGGAAACCAAAGCCTTCCCAATGACACCAGCACTGCAGGGCTTTGTTGACTACCTGGATCCTCCTTTCCCTCCTCAGCTCATAGCCTGAGACTGGAAGAATTGAAGAAAATACCACCTTTGCCTCCAGACCTTTTAGCCCCACACCCAAATCCCTGTAGTGTCTCATGACCTGGCTAGGAGCTGTCTGAGCTATGTCAATGGTGTCCACATGGATGAGGAGTATGGGATAGTGGTCTGTGGGCTGAAGGACCTTAGGGATCTTCTCTGCAATGTCTCAGATGCGGGCCACTGGGAAGCAGCAAACTTCCCAGGCTAAGCAGTTGGGCTGGCAGATTACCCCCTCATTCCCCCTCAGGATGGAGTCTCCCATGACAAACACTTTGCATTTGGTCTTGGGGAGAGTGGGGATGGTAGCTACAGTGTCCTCTGTGCTGCCTGCAGGAGCTGGCAACTCAGCAGGCTCTGCTGGGGCTGCAAGAGGCTCGTACCTGTTGCAAAGTTCCAGCGGGGCAGGAGCCTTGGTACGGTGGGCCCTGGGGCCCTTGACCACCTTGTTTCAACCCCATGGCTGGAGAGGAGGGGAGGTCCCTGGGTCCTCCCTTGCCCTGGAGGGAGACCGTGGTCCTGCACCTCCTTGGGGAGCAGAGCCTGGCAGTAGGAGTCTATCTCCTGCTTACAGTCCCTGATGGCATGCAGTCTCTAGAATGTGGCCTGCAGCTCCTCCAGCTGGCACGCCAGAGACCCCAGTAGGGAGCAGACCCCACAAGGGGAGGTGGTCATGCTCCCGGACCCCAGGGCCTGAAAAAGAGACAGGCAGCCCCTGCAGCCGAGAGTCACAGGCTCTGTCTGCGTGAAGCCCTGAACAGTGCGCTCCATCTGGGTGGAAGTCTCCGAGGTGCCGGGGAGGGGTGGGGGGGCACCATAGACCCCAAGGGGACCAAATGGGTGCAGCACATGGCCATCCATGTCATGCCGCTGGTGGGATGGCTACAGCTGGGACTGTCTACTCGGGGGGACTCACAGGCAGGGCCTCAGGCCCTCCCACTCACCCTTCTGTGTGAGCTCCCATGCCAGGCCCAGGAGTGCACCTGTTTGTGTGGCCTGTTCACGAGGCTCTGGTCACATGGTTCCCTGGGGGGCTGGGCAAAGTAGGAGCCGGAGGGCGGGGGACATGAGGGGAGCGCGAACCTCCTCAGCCCACTTAACCCACTCCCAGCTGACTAGATCCCTCCCTCTGTAGGCTTCTGCTTACCAGCTGCCAGGCTGGGGCTTGTCAGGGGTCTTGGGGTCACTGCTGGGGTCCCTGGGCTCATGGGGGCACAGCAGGCTTACACCCATGCATCTTGCACTGGAGCTGGGACTCTACTGAGGCTTATGCCATTGCTGGACCCTTTTTAAACTGGACACATATGCAGAAGGGCCAGCCAGCACCTCAGTGCTTTCGGGTGGCTAAAGGGGTTCCCTCCTCTCCACTGAGGGAAGGAACAGGTGGGTGACTTCCCCCTAACCTGGCACACGTGCCTGCAGGGGGGTAATGAGACTCCCTGGGGGGATGGGCCAAGTAGGAGCCGGGAAGGGGTGTCACCCTCCTCGGCCCACTTAGTCTTCTCCCAGCTGACTAGATCCCTCCCTCCACGGGCCCCTGCTTACCCGTCAGCAAGGGTCTTGGGGTTGCTGATGGGGTCCCTGGCCTCATGGGGCTGCAGCAGGCTTATTCTGCCAGCACCAAAGCCAGGATTCTACTGATTTGTATGTGTCTGATTTGTATGTGCCCGAGTTGGTAGTGTGTAAGTGTGTGCACCTGGTGGGGGTTTATGCATCTAGAGTGTGTGTGTGCACCTAATTGATTTTTGAGGGTGTGCAATTGTACACCATGCACTCCGCTCTAACAGCATGATACTGAGATCCTGATCATTGGCCTGACCCCACAGGGCAACACCAGATGCTTCCTGAGAAAGTAGTATTGTAATAAAAGATTCTACTTGGAGGTCTTGAAAAAAAATCTTTTAATACAGGCACATATTCTGGTTCTACTTGGAGGGAGTTTCAGTCAGGAGGATTGCCACCTGAAGAAGCCTCTGCTGCACTGTCCCACCAATATTTATTAACGCAAAATGCATAAAACAAACAATATTGGAAGTGAGTGCTTACTTCATCTCTTTCAAGTCAGCATGATGCCACAG
The DNA here is from genome assembly GCF_001723895.1 of Crocodylus porosus. Lineage (NCBI taxonomy): Eukaryota > Metazoa > Chordata > Crocodylia > Crocodylidae > Crocodylus > Crocodylus porosus. The sequence continues at coordinate 115,790,331 of NW_017728906.1, read as the reverse complement.
ATCCAGATTTTACACTGTTGGCCTGGTAATCATTATGTAAAATATTCATAGCCTGGGTGCAGCAGAAAGGTCCTGCTTTTCCCACTTTGGCCTGTTGATTGGGGCACTATTTTATGAAATAAGAATTCAGGGTTTAAAACCTGGCAAGGCCTAGAAACTTGCTGTTTTGTGTCCTGAAGAAGTGCTTTCATCTGAGCTATTAAATAAAATAGGATCTCATAACCAGAGATCCTGTTTTTCTCTGTTTAAAAAAAACAAAAAAACAAAAAACAAACAACCCAGCAATTTTCAGGTAAAAAAGTAACCCCAAATCCTCATATTTGTGGATAAAATGAAACACATATATAGCTCTATATTAGTCGTGTTTTTGTTTTTTTTAAACGAAAAATCAGATAAATGTGGATTTGGGGTTACTTTTTTTTTTTTTTTTTTTTTAAACAAAAAGTGGGGATTTTTTTTAAATCAGAGAAAACCAGGATTCCCTGATCATAACTCTGTAAGTAGTGTTAAATAGTTGTTATTTCAGATCAATTATGCCTTCAGTTATTTTGCATAGAATTTCTATGCATTTGAACAAAATATTTTTGATAGAATTTCTCTTTCATCTAGAACAAAAATGTAGTTTTCTAAGCAGCAAAGTAGAATTCTAAAACCTAGGTAAGTGCCATTCAAAAGTCTTAGTAGCAAAATGTAATTTAGTCCATATTGCACTTGTAAGCAATATCAATTTTACATTCCTGGAGTATGGAAACTATAACAACATATGTTTGTGTTTTCTGATTGTACATTTTATTAATTTAGATGTGAAAAGTAATTAAAGAATTCTAAGGAGTTTCTCATTTATTTTAGTGAAGAAAAGCTTCAAGTTTTTTTTAAAAAAGAAAAGGCTTTGGTGTTTAGAGATCCAAATGTGTTTTAAAATATTCTAATAGGGAGAACTTATGTCTGTATGCTTTAATACTCTGCATTATATTATCTAGATCAGTGGTGTTCACTCTATGGCCTGCAGCTAGATCTGGCCTTTAGAGCAACTGGATCTGGCCCATAGCATAGAATCATAGAAAATTAAGGTTGGAAGAGACCTCAGGAGGTCATCTAGTACAATGCCCTGCCTGAAGCAGGACCATCCCCAGCTAGATCACTCTAGCCATGGCTTTGTTGAGTCAGGTCATGAAAATATCCAAGGATGGAGATTCCACAGCCTGTCTGGGTAACCTGTTCCAGTACTTTGCTACCCTCCTGGTGAAAAACTTTTTCCTGATATCTAACCTAATCTTCTTTTGCTGTTCCTTTTTCTGTCATCTGTCAACACTGAGAACAGTCTAGCTCCATCCTCTTTGGAACCTCCCTTCAGGTAGTTAAAGGCAGCTATCAAATCCCCTCTCAGTCTACTCGTCTGCTGACTAATTAAGCCTAGTTCTCTCAGCCTCTCCTCATAAGTCATGGGTCCCAGCCTCCTAACCATTTTTATGTCCTCGACTGGACTCTCAAACTTATCCACATCTGTAGTGGGGTCCCAAAACTGGACACATTACTCCAGATGTGGCCTCACCAGTGTCAAATAGAAGAGACTAATTACCTCCCTGAACCTCCATACTAATGCAGCCTGGTACTTGGTTTTTGCAACAAGGGCACACTGTTGACTCATATCCAGATTATTGTCCACTAACCCCTAGATCCCATTCTGCAAAGCTGCTGCTTAGCCAATTGGTCTGAAGCCTGTAGCAGTCCATGAGGGATCAGTATCAAGCAGTTCATCTTGGCATGTCCTCTTCCCTATCCTGTGCTGTGTGGTGGCACAGTAGGGGGCGCTACTATGCAGAGCCACCCACCTCAGTGTGCCAGGCCCAAAACCAATCTTTGGAAGTCTCCCGTGGAGAGCCTATGGCCAGCCCTTCCTGGAGAACTCCCACAAGCCTAGGGTAATGCTACCCCCACTCAGGTCACTGTTAGGGCTCTGTGCAGCCCAAGGTACACAGAACCTGTAAGCCTTGGGGTTGCTTTGCCCACTGGGTATTTTTGGGTGCTTCTTTCACCCTGAAACATCCAAAGATAGCCAAGCCCAATGTAGCTGGCCAAGCAGAGGGAGTGAAAAAGGCTTCTCTGTTCTCTTTCCCCTCAGGAATTCACAGCAAGGAATGCTGTAACCTAGTATCTGTATTGATTAGGCAGAGAGAGTGTGTGTGTGTGAGGGTAGAACAAATACTTTGAGAAAATTTAAATAAGTTGAGTCTTACAGATCAGATATGTGTCTGAATTACTTAGGTCTAATTGACTAGCTAGTTTTCAGGTCTTTATTCACCGATTTATCCAGAGAGAGTGTCTGGAGGCTGTTGCTTGTGTTCCAAAAATGCTGCTGGAGGAAGAGAGTGATCTCCCCTCCCCTTAGGAATTTATGTAGCCCAGTCACCTGAGTGATCAGATTGAATCAAATGGCAAGCACATGAAAGAGAGAGGGGTGTAATTGGATTGATACAAATAGGAACAGACAGCAGGGGATTGCTTCACATGCTGTGTCACTGGTCCTCTTCACAGCCCTTCCTGCTCTTTCCTGTCCCCTTGCCTAAGAAAGCAAATCTTCCAATCTGGCCTAGCAGCTCTGCCAAGGGATTTATTTCTGAAACTTTCACTATATACTTAAACTCAAAGAAATGGTGCCAAAATACAAGTTTACCCAAGGCACCGTTTTCCCTAAGACCAGCCTTGGTTTAGGAAATGTACATAAACATCAATTTTAGGGATGTCTGTTTTATATAAAGTATTTTATACAAATCCTTCACAGAAGCTGGTTAATGGGTGTTTTCACCAAGTAGTTCCTAGCTTTATGGGAACTGCTGTTTATGGGATATTAGAGTGTCTCTTCAAGAGCAGAATGCTTCCTTCTGGTTTAAAAACAGCTTAGTATAAATACCTTTATTTTTTTACAAAGTGTTAAAAAGAAGAAACTGTAAGATATTTATGTTTATAAAAAAAATCCTGGCTTTAAGCACATGTATATTGATTTTATTCATCAGTACTCCTAAAACTGAAGATGGGAAGCAGGTCCCAGCTACTCAATCCCACTTTGCATATAAACCCTTCACTGACAGCAACGTGGCAATGAAGTTACTCAAGGGGCTTCCCCTGATCTTAAGATCCCCTTTTCTGATGTTCTTGAGAGCATCAGTGCAGGTACCCTTGGAAAAAAAAAAAAAAAATTAACTGCCTTTTTTTCCAAGTTAGGCGTCTTTGGAGTGGAAGCATGAGCATGCTGATTGGGTGCGTTTTCTGGCAGCAATTTCAGGCATACAGGGGAGTGATGTAGATGCACATGGAAAAAATGGGAAGATGTCCCAGTTATGAATAAAGAGGAAGACAGGAATATGTAACCAGAGCCATAAACTGATATAAGGTGGGTCTTCTTCCACCCCCATTTACAGAAGAAATTCAAAGGTTACTCAAAGGTCTAACAAGTTACTAATTACATTATTTTCTTCTGTAAGCACTCTCTCACTCTTTTGAGCTTTAAGAAAAAAAGTCAGTGGAAATGATTCTATAGTTAACTGTAATTAGTTTTTTCTCTCTCTCTCAAGCCTGTTCTCAGTAGCATGCACTTCTGGTGTTCTTTAAGTGTCAGAAATCATATGCCTTTCTGAGAGATCTTCTCCTGTAGCTTAGCAGTTAGTGTCTCTGCTACTGGGTTTTCTCTGTATTTTTACTTTTGATAGTGTAATATAAAATGTTTAAACAATACTAGAAGCAGGGACAAGGACCCACAATTCCAAACTCCTAGATGAATGCTCTAACCATTAGGCTATGAAGACAGATTTCATCTGACAGTCTCTCCTTCAGGCCCTGTAACTTGTATTCTTCACTTCCCTGTGACTCATCCCAATGACATCAGTCAAGGGGTCAAGTATAAACTCACTTTGACTATTCTATAGCCTGGTAGCTAGTGGACTCTTAAGGAAGTGAAAGTGTGGGATTTAAGTCTTTGGGGAGATAGAATTCAGGTTTTCCATTTCTTGATCATGTGCCTTAGTGTGGGCGGGTGGGACCTAGGAGCAGCCATGTACTCCCTAGCGCCCTTCTACCATCACTTCAGGTGGTCCAAGCACCCTCGAATCTCGCCCACCACGACTTTGCTGTTTAATATATGTTTATGGGAGCCTGCCTTTATCCACCTGGTGACTGGTAAGTGTGTCCTGCCCCTACTCCATATGGGGTGCTGCTATATGTCCCCGCCTTAGGGCTATGCATGCCCTCTCCATCACCCCGGGCTGCTTACCCACCTGAGGGCCTGACTCTCCACTACCGTCGTGTCATTGGCGCCCCTCAGGCCTGGCTCTCCACCGCTGCCCCACTCCGGGGCCTGTGCCACACCTCTCGCACCTGCTGCCCCGCTCCGGGGCCTTGCCCTCTCTAGGGCCCACACTGCACTTCCTGTGGCCATTGCCCAGCCTCTGGGCCTGCGCCATGGTCTCTGTGTGTGCTGTCTCTGCCCCCTCTGGGGCCTTGCCCTCTCTAGGGCCCACGCCATGCTCTCCTCAGCAGTTGCCCTCCTCCCGGGCCTATACCGCGCTCTACGCTCTTGGGGCTCAGGTGGCCACCACCATGCCTGGCCCCCTTGACCCTTCTCTGGGTCTTTTGCCTTCTGGGCAAACACCACGCCTCTCTCCAGCACAACTCATGCCTCTCCGGTGCAACCGTAGTGCCCTGCTGGCACTGTGCCCTTTCTGGGCACTGGGGACCCCCAAGCTGCTGGGGAGCTCCCTTGAGGCCTCCTCGCTCCCCTACAGCCTCTCCCAGTCCTCCGGTGTAAACTATAACTGAGATTCAAGCCATCTGGCTGTAACAAACACAGAGTCTCCGTACTCCAAACCATAAACTCCAAGCCCCTACCAGAGCTCTCAATCCTACCTCCTTTTAGGGTGTTCTTGTTCCCAGCATCATTGCAACCAACCAGCACAGCAGCAGCAGCAGCAGCAGCTCAGGCTGCTGAGCTCTGCTGCTGAGCTCCCACTCCTGCAGCAGACAGAAAGGAACTGCCGGTCAGGCTCTGGCCTAAGTTGTTTATAAAGGCCTGACCCTGCCCCCTTCTGGCTTCTGACCCACCTAGTCGCCCTGGCAACCGGCACCTGAGCTGCCTTGGTGATTGGCAGCTCTGCCAATCTCACTCACAGTCACGGGGCACCTATGTGACTCCATGGCACTTAGTCATTAGGAAAATGGGTGACAAGTAACCATTATTAGCAATTATTTTGATCTGAATTCAGTATGGAATTCAGTGAAAGCTACTCATGGATTTCAATGCCCCTTCTGGGGATTTGGATGCTTCCTGGATCCAATTCAACTTAATTAGTCCTCAAATGTTTCAGGGGCATAGATTTAAATGGGCACATCCAGACAAGTGCACATGTGCCTCTTGCCTCCTCTCAAACCCCTTTGAGATGGGGCAAGAGGCACGCTCAGGAATCAAAAAATGCTTCCCATGCTGAAAACTTACAGCACTGGAAGAAAATGAGACCCCTGGATAACAAGGAGTCTAAAAAAACTTGAGTTAAAAAAAAGCAGGGCAGGGCACAGTCCTGGACCATGGCACAAGGCAATTGGAGGCTGGGTTCTCCACAGAGATGCTTTGGCTTCCAGAGTGTCTCTGTGGTTGGCCCTTGCCCTGGTACTGAATCACGCTGCCTTCCAGGGCACCAGTGCTGGTAAGTAAGGCATTGGGAGGGCTGAAGGGCGGGGGCAGAGGACTATGGGGGGACCCCTGCTGGCCCTGCCCACTCCCTAGCCCCCCCATCACTGCCCTGCCTAGTTCCATCCCCTCCATCCCCCCGAGGCCCCTAATCCCTGCCCTCCCTGGCCCCACCCCCTGCCTGGCCTCCCAAGGCCCCCAATCCCTGACCCCCATCCCAGCATTCCACAGTAAAAAGAAAAAACACCCAACAACCCACCCCCAGCACTTACCAGCAGTCCAGCTGCCATCAGAGTCACTGGGACCCCACCCGCACAGCATGGGCCAGAGGGACAGCCCTAGCAGCCCCATTCTGGGCCCTCCTTTCACCCCGCTGCCCTTTGTTACCCAGGGGGGCTCTTCCAGGAGGCCCCAGAGTCCCCCCAGCCCCTGCTTCTAGGGTGAGTAGAGGCCTTTTTGCAGGGGGTTCCTTTTATTTTCTTTCTTTCTTTTTTAAAGTGATGGTACCTGGGGTTGGCAGGGCACCATGGGGTTCTGGGGGTGGAAGTGGGGGATGGGGCCAGGCAGGGCAGCCATTGGGGGGTTTGAGGAGCAGCTGGTGTGGGACAGGACCAGGTGGGGCAGTAATCAGGGGCCTGAGGTGGAGCATGTTGGCCTTACAGGGTAGCTATTTGGCCCCTGTTGGGGGGCTGTAACCCCTGTGTGGCACCGTAGCCCCTGTTGGAGAGCTGTCGCCCCTGTGTGGGGGCTGTATTCCCTGTTGGGGGGCCATAACCCCTGTGTGGGGGCTGTATCCCTTGTGGGAGGGCAGCAAAATATATATTCATTTATTCATGAATTAATGACACATGTATTTAGAGTTCACTTTACTATGATGATAGTGATACTAGTAGTTTTTGAAATTGCTTTAACACCATAGTTATATCAATAAAACTTTGCCCAACTGATTACTGTCTAGCTGTCTCACTATCTGTCTCCCTGTCTCTTTATAGTGGTCTTTTGTTTTAATTGTGGAGGAACATGAATTTTACAGAGTGAGTTTGGGATTTTTTTTTATCGGGGTTTTTTCAGTTTTCCAATAGGGAACATCAGAATTCCTGCTAGGGAGCCCAGTGGCAAGACCCTACCTGCTCACAGCTAGCATCTTGGAACCAGCTGGATGTAGCTGACCTCCTGGCAAAATGGGGCTAGGAAGACACAATTTAACAATTCAAAACAGGCCACCACACCTGGGATATTTTCTGGGTGATAGCTGCCCAGATGGCCAGTTAGAGGGCATACATGCCACACAGAGGCCACGGGCCACTGGCAGCCGGCCCAGATGGGCAGATGCCTCTACTGGCTGTGCAGCCTCCATCTGTGTCTGGCAGATGTGCAGCAGGTCATAGCCAGGCAGCAGCCCCCATTGCCAGCCTGCGGCTTTGGTAAAGGGTGCAGGGTACTCTCAGGGCTGCCTCAGCAGTCCAGCTGGCACAAGGGGTAGTGTCCCCACGTACCAATTGGATGGGCCCCAGAATCTCCTGAGAGCAGGTAGCCTTGATCTACTTGCCAGGGCAGCTTTTTGTACTGATGGGCAAAAAGTCCTGGCTCATATTGGCACCGCTTCTATTTGAGCTGCTGCAAGCACATGTGCTTGCATGTGAACACACCCAATGCAGTTGCAAATCTTATTGTCCAAAATGGAGACACCTAGCAGATTTAATCATTATTTAAGATTTTAGATGCCTGACAGTAAGCCAATTTCCTTGGTGCTTAAGCTTCTAATTCCAGCCCAAGTTCCACTAAAATATTTTAAGAAACAGTTTGAATCTAGATCTTCATCTCTGCTAGTATTGTTCAGTCCCAGTACATTAGTAATGTTATATTTGGCCTATAGGTGAACATATGTATGTTGACTATCATTCAAAAATCAAAGAAACCCTAATACGGGGTTTGCTGCTGTATTACAGTTATGATAAAATTATTTATTCATACCATCCCATGATATAATATTAACTTTTTGGCAATACATTCTATGCTCTACCATGTTATCTGACACGCATATGTTTGCCATGGGGAAATTAATCACATATTTACCAACATGTGGGTTACCAGAAATAAATGTTTTTTAAATTGTAATCTGAATTCACACAAACAGAAAGAACAAAGAAAGAGTGTGGAGCCCAGAAGATGTCATGGATTCAAGTCTTGCTGTGAAACAACCTATTCAAGAGATCATCAGTGGGGACTGCACTTACTACATGCTTAGATGCCTGATGGAAGATAAATGGGCTCTGACTGTTTTTCTGCTCTGAGGGATTTAATTATCACCCCCCCCCTCTGACTTCCAATGTGGACTTTGATTCAAGTATGCAAGCTGTTTGAGTAGTTAACCTAAGAGTACCTTACAGACTGATTGTTAGCTTTAGTAATTTTTGTTGCCTTTGGAGCCCCCAGTGAGATTAGATAAATTAGCTTGCACTGATAGTGTCTGCAGTCATTTCCACTGTTTGAGAATTAGCTCTTCACCTAAAAACAGATGTTCAGATCAGAAAACTCTTCTAATGTAAGCAAAAATGAAACTAGGCAGTTCATCCACATAAAGTCTAGGAAACAATATACAGCTGCATTTGTTCTAGATTGCTTATTCAAAATTCAGAAGGTGAGCACTGTATTTTGAAGGGCTGGATACCTAGTGGTGTTTCATTTTAATCCTAGGGATCCTGGTGGTGTCTCATTTTAATCACAGGAAGCTGTGGATTTTGGGTTACTTTTTTAAAAATGAAAACTGGGGATTTTTTTTTTTATCACAGAAAACTAGGATCCCTGATAATCAGCCACTTACAGAACAAACCTCTATGGTTAGTATAAATGAGTGGATCTTTTGAACCCTCAAACTGTGGCAACACAGAATACTCTAAAAGCTTTTAATAAGTTTATTGGAGACCATTATGCCCTGCAACATTGACCACATGGAGTGGGGGAAAAGAACTACAATCAGATTTTAAAATACGTTTTTTGTTGCACTTCCTTTGTTTTGTGTGTGCGCTCAATATAGCAATATGCAGTACCTTTGAATGGCTAATTAGCCCTGATAAGAGTATTTACCCAGATCACAGGTTCAGATTATTCCCTGACAGTCCCTCCTCCCTCACAACTACTAGCATTCAGAGATGTAGGAACTCCTAATTGTGACAAGAAAGTCTACTGATCCCCATCCCCCTTCTCCCACCAACACCCACCCACACATACACATACACTTACACATACAGAAAAAATGGCACACAATGGTTGTGTTATTTAATAAAGCAAGTAATGCAAGTTCACATCAGAGAAAAATATACCTGAGGTTTGACCTTCTTTTTAGATTGTAAGTTGTGGCTGAAGTTGAATCAAAGTGGTAGAGAGTGCATCTTATTACTTATTGAAAATAGATTCCAGAAATAAGCAATAGAAACTATAGATGGATTTGTCCTTTATTGCTTGAATGATTAGGTTCCATATGACTGCTTTACTTATTAGAAGCAGCGCTGTTTTGGATGGAATTACGTCAAAACAAGATGAATCGTAGAATTATATAATCATAGGAAATTATAATTGGTAGGGACCTTAGGCAGTCATCCAATCTAACTCCTTTCTCAAAGCAGGAACATCCCCAACTAGATCACCCCAGGCAAAGTTTTTCTAGCCAGGTCAAAAAACCTCCAAGGATAAAGATTCCACCACCACTCTGGGTAACCTGTCCCAGTATTTTACTACCATCCTAGTAAGAAAATTCTTCCTAATATCTAACCTAAACCTCCCTTTGCTGCGGTTTAAGACTATTGTTGCTCCTCCTGCCATCTGCCACCACTGAGAACAGTTTTGCTCTATCCTCTTTGCAACCACCTTTCAGGCAGTTAAAGGCTGCTATTAAATCCCAACACAGACTTCTCTTCTGAAGACTAAACTAATCCAGTTCCTACAGCCTCTCCTCATAAGCATGGATCCTGGTTTTCTCTAATTAAAACCCCCCCAAAAAACAACAGGTTAAAAAAAGTAAAAAAACAAAATCTGGTTAAAAAAAAGTAACCCCAAAGGAATTTTTTTCTGTGATTAAAATGAAACATCTCTCTTTCTATATTTATTTATTTATTTATTTATTTATGGTCCCCATTTTCAAAAAAGGGTGGAAGGAGGACCCAGGAAATTATAGGCCTGTTAGTCTTACCTCAGTCCTGGGGAAGCTTTTTGAGAAAATTATCCAGGTGAACATCTGTGAGGAGCAAGCAGATGAGTGTATGCTTAGGGGAAACTGTATACATATATATGGGGGGGGGGAGAGAGAGAGAGAGAGAGATTAGTGGTTTTCTGTGATTAAAAAAAGATCCCCAATATTTCATTTTAATCATAGAAAAATGTGGATTTGTGTTTATTTCTTTTTACTTAAAATTGAGGATTTTCTTAAAGCAGAGGAAACCAGGGTCCATGTTCATAAGTCTCATCCTCCAGCCCCTGCTGTAACATTTTGTCACCCTCCACTGGACCCTCTCCAATTTGTCCACATCCTTTCTGTAGTGCAGGGCGGGAGGGGCAAAACTGGGCACAGTACTCAGGCTGAGGCCTTACTAGTGCTGAATAGAGAGGAAGAATCACTTTCCTAGATCTGGTGGCAATGCTCCTACTAATGTAGCCCAGGATGCCATTATACTTCTTTGCAACAAGAGAACATTGTTGGCTCATATTGAGCTTACTGTCCACTGTAACCTTAGGTCCTTTTCCTCAGAGCTGCAGTTTAGCCAGTTGGTCCTCAGCCTGTAGTGGTGAATGGGATTGTTCTGTCCTATGGGCAGGACTTTGCACTTGTCCTTATTGAACCGCATAAGATATCTTTTGGTCAAGTCTTCCAATTTGTCGAGGTCTCTCTGAATCCTGTCCCTACCATCCAGTGTATCTGCTACTTATCTACTACTTACCACAGCTTGGTGTCATCAGCAAACTTGTTGAGGGTAAATTGTAGCCAATCTCCCTGGTCATTGATAAACATATTAAACAAAACTGGCCCCAGGACTAACCCCTGGGGCATTTCACTTTATACCAGCTGCCACATAGACATTGAGGCATTGACTGCTATCCTCTGAACCTGATGATCCAACCAGTTTTCTACTCATCTTACAGTCCATTCATCTAACACAGATTTCTTTAACTTGCTTGCAAGCATGTGCTGGGAGACCATATCGAAAGCTTTGCTAAAATCAAGCTATATCATATCCATTTGTCTCCCCAGTCATCTCTTCACAGAGTCAGTCATCTCATCTTAGAGAGGTAATCAGGTTGACCAGATATGACTTGCCTTTGGTAAATCCAGGCTGACTGTTCCTGGTCACTTTTTTCTCCTGCAAGTGCTCCTCTAAGTGCTGCTCCAAGTGTTTCTCCATTTGTCATGCATTTTCAAAGGTGATGGCCAGCAGCTTTGCAGTCATATGAGCCAACTTCTTCAGTACCCTTGGGTATATCCCATCCATCCCCATGGACTTTTACACATCCTGCTTCTCTAAAGAGTCCTAAACCTTTTTTTCACCACTGTTGGGTGCTCACTTGCTCCCCAAACTGCACTGCCAGGTGCAGTAATTTGGGAGTTGACCTTGCCTGTGAAGACTGAGGTGAAAAAGGCACTGAATACTTCAGCCTTTTCTGCATCCTCTGTCACTAGGCTGCCAACCCACTTAAAGGATTCACATATTTCCCGGGAAACTATAGGCCAGTTAGTCTCACCTCTATCCTAGGCAAGCTGTTCGAGAAAATTATG
>NW_017728906.1:115762120-115778047 GCF_001723895.1 Crocodylus porosus | reverse complement strand
GATGATCTGCTCAGGTCCCTTCCAACCCTAGAAAGTGGTGCTGGCCCCTACCCTGGGGGTGTTTAAGAGGAGGTTAGATGAACATCTTGCTGGGGTCATTTGACCTCAGTATTCTTTCCTGCCAGGGCAGGGGTCAGACTAGATGATCTGTTCAGGTCCCTTCCGACCCTAGAAACTATGAAACTATGAAACCATTTCCTGATCCTCCTCTGTTAGGGTGAATTGTCATATTTTATGCTTTAAATTTGTACCTGTTTATAGAGGGGTAAATTACAATATTGTTTAAAGTTTTCTTTTATATTCAGGCTTATTTAATCATCAGTAAGGTTTTGTATAGCTTTATTATTATCTGAACATTTCATTTGCCTGGTGTCTGCAATACCAGCTGGCCTTGCCTGTTGCAAGAAGCTTATGGAGTTGGGTTTCTTGGCATGTTTCTTTCCTTTTCTATCACTGCAAGAACATTTTCTAACACAACAAAGTAAGAATGTTGTTACCAGCTCAGATTAACTGAACTTGGCACTAACCGGCTGAATCAGAGGGATGAAATGATTGGATATACTAATAAAAGGTGATAAGGCAGACCAATGGAAAATGCCCAAAGTAAGACACTGGAAAAAGGCCAAATAAAGTGGTGTGCTTGTTATGGGTCTACCAAACAAAATATGAACAGTATGCTGACCACAGAAAGACCAATCTTTCTGAGGCTCCCTCCAACCTCATCCTCCCCTTCCCTCAACTAAGGAGACTAGTCAGGGAGGCACTGAGGTCCCAGAGGGGTGGGGAGTTGGGTGTCCAAGAAGAGTGGTCATTCCTGAAGGAAATGATCCTCCAAGCCCAAAGGGTGGCAATCCCAACATGGATCCAAGGGGGCAAGAGTGCTCCAAAGCCCCCATGGCTCACCAAAAACATCCAGGAACATCTAAAAGCTAAGAAGGAGGCGTACACCTGATAGAAGGGAGGCGCCATCACCAGGGAGGACTATACCTCCATTGTTTGAGATTGTAGGGGGACTGTTAGGAAGGCCAAGGTGAAGATGGAAAGGGGGACAAGCAACCCAGATCAAGGATAACAAGAAATCCATTTTTAAATACATAGTGGGCAAAAAAGAGGGTTCCAGGTAATGTGGGACCTCTGCAGGACACACTTGGAAATCTGCTGGTCTCACCAGACACAAAACTAACCTATTTAACAATTTCTTAGCCACCATTTTTCTAAGCAGGGACCTGGTCATCCCCCCCACCAGGATCCCTGATGGTCCCAGGGGAGGCACATCCAGGCAAAGGGTCAGAAAAGACATAGTAAGAGAACTTCTGGTGGGACTGGATGTGTTCAGATCATCAGGTCCTGATGATCTCCACCTCAGAGTACTGAGGGAATTAGCAGAGGTCATTGCAAGACCCCTGGCACAGCTTTACGAGCATGTATTGTGCTCTGGTGAGGTGCCAGAGGACTGGAAAAGGGCCAATGAGTTCCCACTTGGTAAGCAACTTATCAATAGTCCCTCAGTGTCAGGTACACATCAAGTTGATTCAGCGAAGTCAGGCATCCCTGATCAATGCTGTCAGAGGGAAATACCAGGGAAGGTCCCTCAGTCAAGATCTGGTCCTTGCTCACACTGGGAGTAAGAGATCTGAGGGCATGGGACAGCAATGACCATTCTGTTCTGTCCTTCCTGCTGGTCACTTAACATGCATATTCTTTTATTTCCTGTTTATGCTAATCTGTTGGCTTTAGAGCCACTCACAATCTTACCCTATAGCTATTACCCTATGGGGTTAAAAGGTTTTAGAAATCATTATAATAAATTACTGTCCAAGCTTGGATTTACCCAATAAGTAAATTACACTACACCACTTTGAGGTCTGAGATTAACATATTCCCACCCAAGTTCAACCACTAATGTTAATTATACCTTGTGGTTAGGTTAATTAATTTTACTGGCTCTTAAGCAAAAATGTATTAAATCAGCTAGGTTTGCAGTTTCACTTTAGTTCTGCTTTTTTAAAACTTATGTTTGTCTCATGATCAGTGCAAAAAGCTATATATATATTCTTTACAGTTATACTCTAGACAGGCAGGAAACATTTACAGGAAGTAGTTTCATAAGGTCTATTTGAACCAATATTTTCAGATACCTTCAAAAATCAAATTTCTTTTGCTATAAGTTGCTCGTTAACACTTTTGGTTCTGGCCATCAGAGAGGGACCAGAGCAATACTTTCACATTCTTCCCTAGTTCTTTTTTAAATCTTCCACTTCTTATAAGCTTCCTTTTTGTGTTTTGTCTTACTGAAGAGTTCTCTGCTAAGCCAAGCTGGTCTTCTGCCATACTTGATATTCTTCCTGCACATTGGTATGGTTTGTTTCTGCACTCTCAGTAAGGTTTCTTTAAACTACAGCCAACTCTCCTGTACTTCTCTCCCCATCAGACTGGCCTCCCAAGGGATCATGCCTATGTGTTCCCTGAGTGGGGCATCCATCCATGCAAGCATAAGTGTTTGCAGAAGCTTAAATAGAAGAGGTGCAAATTTGAGATTTTTGGGGCTTTTTAAATCAGTGCATGTGCTTGAACATACACTTTTTTGTGGAGCAAATTGTGCCACCTGGGACAAAATAACCCTTCCTGGCTCCTCCCAGATCTGGAGCCAGAGGAAGCTAGATCCTGAGGCCAGCACCTGTGCTGGCCCCAGGAGTATAAAAACCTGCCCTGGCCAGCAGCTCAGGGCTACTACCCTCAGAAGCTTCTAGGGGAGGAGCCTCTGGGAAGAAGCTGGCCACACCTCTTCCTGTCCCAGGCTATTACTGCTGTTGCTGCTGCTGCAAGCTTGGTCTCAGGAGCTTCTGGGGAGAAGATGGCCAGACCCCTTCCTGTCTCTGGTTACTGCCACCTGCTGGCTTATTCTCAGAGCTTTTTGGGGTAAGTTGGCTGCACCCCTTTCTGCCTTAGGCTGCTGCTGTTGCTGCCCCTCCCATGGGAGGGTTCCTCCACTGCATGCCACACACCATTGCCCCTTCTCAGAAGGGGCACTACACTGCACCCCAGGAACACACCCCAGCTTCTGTACTTTTGTTCTAACCTTTTGCCAAGCCCACCACCACACCACCGTGCAGAGACAGGCTGGGGAGGGAGACTGCACTGTCTGTGGGCCCCTCCCCCACTATCACTGCTGAAGCCTAAAGGTGCCTTTTCTGCCCCAGCTGTCTTAGCAGGCCACCTCACACTTTCACCTCCACTTTCACCTGAAGCATACCCTGAGTGGCTGAACTGGATGGCTACTACCACCACTACTATTGTTGCTGCTACTGCTATGATCTGTTCTGCTGCTGCCCCCTCTCAGAAGAGAGGGAGATTCCCTCCTGCACCACCTTGCACCACTCAATACCACACCTGCACTGGATAACTCCCTAACTGACTGATTGCTCCTGCCCTCCCTGACAGCTGCCTCATTGCATCTGATCCTGCTTAGTTTCCCAGCCTATTGCTATGTTGCTGAGTGCCTGGATGGAGGCCTGAGGGACTCCTGGACTGATCTTCCACAAACAAAGCCCCTCCACTGCTTCAGCCTTTTTTTACATCTGCCTCATCAGCTTACCCAGTGTGTTTTTGTCCTTGTGTGGTAAATCCTGTGGACCACTCCCCCTGCCCTGGTGTTTGTTGTGTGGCTGAGTAGGCCAGCTTGAGTCTCACAACCCTTGTGTGTGTGCTTTCCCCCTCCCCAGCATTCCCCAAGCATAGCCCTCCTGTTTTTGTTTTTGTTTTTCCTGTGGGGCAGTAGCTCAGTGAACTTTACCCCCCCCCTTATCCCCCAACACTTCCCCCATAACCCCAGCCTGTCCCTAATAGTTTCACCATCCCCACTGTATATTTTGTTTTCTTTTTTGTTTTCCCCTCCTTTGTGTGAAGCAATGGCAGGCTTTGGTGGGGGCAGATGCCCCCATGGAGCTTCCTGCAGCCCCCATTATGGGGACAGATCCCAGCCTAGCCCCTGAGGGGATGCATGACCCTGCAGTCCCACCCTGGAGGCAGAGTCCAACCAACCTCCTCCAGGGGTAGAGAAGCCTGCAACCTCTGCTGCAGGGGAAGCAAGACTCTGGCAGGGAGCCAACAGGATTAGGGATCTCCCCTGGCTAGCCTCCCCTAGAAGGTCCCCTTCTCCACCATTGAGGACTAAGGGTAGTAGGAAGGGATCCTCTTCCACCTCCTCCACAGCTGGGGGTGGGAAGGGCAAGGGCCTTGTCCCCAAGCCTAGACCACTGGCATCTGAGAGAAGAAGGTATACTTCACCAGCCAGCACATCCACTCAGCTTGTCCCTGTCCCTAGCTCTGGCCCCACCAATGCAGCCCCCAGCAGGCTGCAGGCAACCCAAAGCCACAGGTCCTGGACCCTCTACTTCTGGCTCTTCCAACTCGGGCAGCAGGGCCCACTTTTTGGAACTCACCTGCAGGCATGGCCTGAAGTGCCAACTACCCAATTGGGAGAACCTATGCTTTGAGACCTGGGTGCAGGCCCTGGATTGGATAGTGCCCCCCCCCCAAGATCATGGTGGCTTCCCACTTTCACAGCAAGGGGGTCTTTTTCCTTGCCTCATAGGGTGTTGCATAAAGGCAGTGAAGAGGGGGCTTGTGGTAGAGTGCTAGTATGTCCCCTTGAGCCCCTAGAAGAGATGGAGACTAGGGTGGTCCCTAGCTCTGTCCCCGCCTATATCCCTAATTGGGCCTTGCTCTCCCAGCTCCAAGCCTTCTCACTGGCTTGCCAAGACCCCAGCCTCTGCCATGTGTGCTCCTTCTGTCACCAGGTTATGATCCAGCTGACAGTGGAAGCACAGCTGGAGGCTAAGGGCTGTTTTACAATTCCATTTCAGGGGGCTCTGGTGAGGATTTTCTGTATGCTGGGGTACCTGTGATACTTCAGGTGCTGTGGCCCAGGGCACTTGCATCACAAGTTCCCTATGGACCAGGAGGAGAGGGCATCAACAGGTCACAATGGTGGGAAGGGTGCCCCTGCCACCACTATCTCTCCCTCCTCAGGCCCCCCAGTACCCCAGCTACATCATTCAGACCCCCCATGAGCTCAAGGGGCCCTGCCCCCCAACCAAGTTTGGCAGGGCTCTGGGGAGGGCAGCAGTATCCAAGGGAAGAGAGGGAGTCAGGCCCCTAGTCATTCACCCACTGTAGCTGCCCCCCCCGCCCCCAACCCTCATTTTCTACTACTGGGCCTTGTCCACCTGAGATCTACCAGTTCCCTCTGAGCACAAAGCCAAAAGGAGCAACTGGAGCCCTCTGATGTGGAGAATTACTTCCCCCCCCTCCCAAGACCAGTACATGGGGGGAAGGAGCAGCCCAGCTTCCAGAGGCCTCCCCAGCTGTGTCTGACACCCCACCCCACAGGAAAAGTCAAGCATGAGAGGTTTCAGTGCTGCTGGACAGCCCCAAGCAGGAGCCCATGGCCACTCCACTCCACTGGCCAGGGACTATCTCCTGAGACCATAGGCACTGAGCCTGAGACCAACGTGGACACAATGGAAAGTCCATCAATGAAGCCCTCCCCCTCCAATGATCTAGGGGAGATGTGGGGAGGTCCTTGGGTTCACCCCAGTGGGTTTTGAGGGGGGAAGTCCCCTCTCCCAGGATTCTGAGACGGGCAGTAATACCACCCCATGCCTAATGGGTCTCCTCCTCCCCAGTTCCAGTCAAACCCCACTACTGGCCTACCTGATGGTCCCACACCAGAGGGGGTTGGGGTGGGGTCTTGTCTGTGATCTTGTTGGGGACTGTGTGAAGACCCCCTGGGGTTCCTGCAATACCCTGCAATCTTGTGAGGGAATCCCACCCCCACCCTTATCCCCACCCATATCCCAAGGGGCTGCAGAGCTCTTCTAATCCCATCCAGAGTCCAGGCTCTTAGCAGACTGGGGGATTGAGATGGTACACAAGGGGCCTGCTGAATCCCAGGACCAGGAGGAGGATGCTGAAGAACTGGCAGGCTCCATGGAGCTGTGGACCTCTAGGTCCCAGCAGTCTCCAGGGCTGAGCTACTTGCATTTCTTGACCATTAGTACACCCGGCAGTCCACCAGCAAAGTACAGCTGACCTTGGACCACTGGGGAGATTTTGACAGCATCCTCACCACTGCGAGGGCACTGGTGGGGGAAGGTAAGGGGCCCAAAAGCTGCAATACCCAGATCTATATCTGCACCCACAGTTTAATAGATGCCCTCTATATTTATGGGAGGGTGTTGCATGAACCAGCGTACCCCACACAAGGCATTGAGATGTGTGAGACCCCTGCTGAACTGTCTATTCTAACCCTCACCCCCCCACAGCCATGAAGTCATTTAAGATCACAACCCTTAATATCCACAGCTTCAGGAAGGGTCTCCAGAGATGCTGGGTGCTCTCCTTCCTTCAGGAGGGGAAGTATCTCATGGTATTCTTGCAGGAGACCCTGATGACTCTGGCCGATGAGCCTAATTGGTGGCTGGAATGGGGAGGCAGTGTCTTTTTTTAGTAACCTCTCAGCCACCTCTTGTGGGGTGGCCACCCTGTTCTCCCCCAGCCTGCAGCTGGATGTTCTCCAGAACATTGAGGTGGTGCAGGTCCACTTCCCAGTCCAAGTGCAGGGGCTGGTCCTGAATCTTGTGAATATGTATGCCTCTGCTAATGACCTGGAGTTGGTGGATTTTTTTCTGCCAGGTGGTCACTCACATCGGCACCCTCAACCCTCACTAGCAGCTGGTCCTTGGTGGGGACTTTAACATCACCCTAGAATTATGAGACCTATTGGGTAGGGAGTGGAATCAGGCCACCATGGGCATCCTTGGGGAGATCCTGACATACTACTCCCTGGTGGATGTCTGCCATGCCTGTCACCCTACTAACCCCCCTGCCTTCACCTATGTGATGGTGGGGAAGGAGCAGGCATGCCACTCCTGGTTGGACTGGGTTTATATCTCTTTGCTTAACTTTTCCAAGGCTCACTCCTCTGGCATCTGGCTGACCCCTTTCAGTGATCCCCAGTGGGCCCAGGCCATGCTAGGGCCTGGGTGACCAGGGTCAGCCTACTGCCTTTTCAGTGCCAGTCTGCTGGAGGACGTGGGATTCAGGGAGGCCTTTTGGGAGTTCTGGCTAGCCTGGCAAGAGCAACAGGCATCTTTCCCTTTGGCTTGGAGATTGTGGGATGTGGGGAAGGTGTTCATATGGTTTTTTGCCACAGCTACACTTGCAGGCACACCTGGTAAAGGGAGGTGGTCTGAGAGCAACTCAAGTGAGAAATGCTAGCACTGGAGAGGTGTGTGGCTACTGATCCAACCAACCCATCTCTCTGTGGAGAGTGTTGGGAGAGGTGGGAAGAGCTTTGCTCTCTGGATGACCACCATGCCCTTGGTGCATTTGTCCACTTGTGCATCCAGCTCTGTTGGAAAATGGACCATGGCTCCTGATTCTTCTGTGCCTTTGAGAGGAGGCAGGGGCCAAGAAATACATCACCTGCCTTCTGGTAGTTGGTGGCATCCCCTCATGGATCCAATTGAGATGTGCATGGGCCTTCTATGAAGAGCTCTTCTATCCAATTGACATGGAAGCCTGTCAGACCCTGTGGGAGTCAGTGTGGGTGACCAGGACTGGCTGCAGGCTGCTGTTACTCTGGCTGAGTTTTCGGCCACCCTCTGCCTGATGCCTGGCAACAAGGCACTGGGCATTCATGAGTTGACCACGGAGCTCTACTGACCTTCTGGGACATCCTCATCCTGGACTTTGCCATAGTCTGGGCCAAATCCAAGGGAAGTGGGAACTCTCCCCTGTCATGCTGGAGCACCATACTGACCCTTCTGCTGAAGAAGGGGTATCCCCATGACCTGAGGAACTGGTGCCCCATGTCTTTTCTCTGCACAGACTTCAAGGTGGTAGCAAAGGCCATCTCACAGTGCTTCTGTGCTGATGGACATGATCTATCCTAACTAGATGTACATGGTGCCAGGAGTTCCATCTTTGACAACCTGTACTTTGTTTGGGACATCCTGGAGCTAGTGTACCAGGAGGGCCTGTCTTTCACCCTTCTATCTCTGGAACAGGAAAAGGTATTTGACACAATGGATCATGGGTACCTGACAGGCATGCCATGGGCCTTTGGCTTTTTGCAGGCTCTCCAGGTGCTGTACACTTCTGCAGAGTGTTTGGTCAAGCTCAAAATGGAGCCAATCCCATTAAGGAGAGGGGTGCATCAAGGCTGCCCACTCTGATGCCAGCTGGATACTTTGGCCTCGGAGCTCTTTTGTGTTCTCCTGCAGAAGCGGGTGGTGGGGTTGATGCTCTAGGAGCCAGCAGTGTGGCTAGTGCTGTTAGCATATGCTGACAATGTACTCCTCATGGTTGAGGACTCAGGTGACTTGGTGCAGGTGGAGGCCTGCCAGGCATTGTACTTGGTGGCCTCCTCTGCCTGGGTCCACTGGGTCAAGAGCTTTACCCTGGCAGTGGCTGATGGGACAGTTCACTCCCACCTGTGCTCCACAGAATATGCTGGAGCACAGTCTTACTTCTCTACTTGGGGGTCTACCTATCCCGCACAGACCTCTCCCTTCTGGAGAACTGCACCAGTTGGAGGCAAGGCTGGTGGAGTAGCTCTGGGCATAGGCAGGGCTCCTGAGGTGTCTCTCCCTGAATGGGAAAGTGCTGATGCTAAACCAGCTGGTCCTCTCCATCCTCTGGCACCACTTACACACCCTGCATGTGCTCTGTGAGGTTCTGACAAGGCTCCAGAGACAGGTGTTGGATTTTTCTGGCCAGCATGGCACTGGGATGCTGTGTCCTAAGCCTCCCCTTGCGGGAGAGCAGCCAGGGCCTGTTTTACCTCCACAGCCAGGTTCTGATGTTGTGCCTTCAGGCCCTGCAGCAACTGCTATACAGTGTTGGTAGCCACACGGCATGGGGTCATCTGAGGCTCCACCACTTCCTGGGAGCTCTGATACAACTACAGCTCCTTAGCCTGTGGGACTTCTTCTTGCAGGACCTGCAAAGGCTGTAAGAGTTCTACCAGGACCTTCTGCAGGTCTGGAGGCTGATCTCTGTCTCCAGGTCCCATGCAACACTTATCCAGTGTGCTGACCTGCTCATCTAGCCCCTCCTCTGGAACCCCCAGCTGGAGATGCTGACAGCAGAGGTGCCCCAGTTGCCACAGAGGTCGATCCTGGCTGTTGTCACCTGTATCAGAGACCTCCTGGACTATGAGAGGCAGGAGTGGGTGGGCCCCACTGCACTGGCCTGGCGCATGGGTACCCATGACACCATCTGGTCCAAAAGGTGAAATCTGCCCTATCTTCCAAACCCGTTGCCCTTGTCAACCAATCCCCACCCCACCACATGTCCTCCAGCCCACTGGAGTTTGTTGTGGAGCCAGCACCTCCCAAGCCTTGTGGCACTCCCCGCTCCACCACCTAAACCAGATAGGTCTGCTTTTCCACCATCCATCACCGCCACCTCTACATGTTCATGTGCCACATGATCCATCATGCTGCTCTTGCATCCTGCCCAGACACCAAGTGGTGGGACCTGCTTAGTCAGGGTGTGGTTGGGGTACCCCAACAACTGAGTCTGTACTCCATCCTCATTCCACAAGACACTGGGAACCTTAAGTGGTGGTTCCACCATGGGCATGTATGTGGTAACCTTCACAGACCTTGCTTGTCTTGGACTTGGGAGGCTGGAGATGAGCAGGAGAATGAGCAGGAGGCTAGAGAGAGCAGAGGAATGAGCAGGAGGCTGGAGACAGCAGGGGAAGTCTCCAGCTCATCTCCAGCCTCAGGGGGAACAAACAGGGAGAGGAGGGGGAATGAACTGGGTGGGGGCAAAAAATGGGGAAATGAGTGGGGTCTGGGGCTGGGCAGGGCCTCCCTTCTGGTTTCCTCCCCCTCCTCCAGCCCCTCAACCCCTTACTTACCTGGCAAGCTGGGTCCAGGTCCCTGCAGCTTGCACTGCTACCTTCCCCACATGGGCAGGCAGCGTGCTTCAGCACTGGGGCAAGGACCAGTCATAGAGATGCTCTGGTCGGCTACCAGAGCATCTCTGTGGAGGACCAAGCTTCTGGTTGCCTCAGGACACAGTCTGGGACCATGCCCTGCCCCGCTTTCCCACCCCCCCCAGGTATTGTTTGACCTCTGATTATCAAGGGGTCTAATTTTGCCCTCGCGTTGCAAAGTTGTAACATAGAGAACATTTTTTTGTTTCCATACATGCCTCTTGCAGCATCTCAAAGGGGCTTGAGATGCTGCAAGAGGCACATGCAGAATTGTCAGGATGTACCCAGTGAGCCAACTTCTGCTTTTTTGAAGTCCAGGTTCCACACTCTGCTGTTCTCCTTTGTTCCTTTCCTCAGGATCCTGGATTCAATCATCTCATGGTCAATGATGCTCAAGTTTCCATCCACTACTACATTCCCCACCAATTCTTCCTTGTTTATTAGGAGCAGGTTAAGGAGAGAATGGCAAGGCTATTTGGCCTCTCCAGAACTAGCACCAGGACTTTTTCCCAACACTGCAAAAAACTTCTTAAGACTGAAGGCAGAATAGTTAATGCAGCCTTAGATGATGATTACAAGAAATCTTATAACTTAAAACCTCTCTATAATTAAACATATTAAGATACCTATTTGGTGATACAGAAATTGATTTGGCCCTTCAGACAATTAGAGACAAAAACATTAATATGTTTCCCATTTACTGTACCTCTTGTGAATATCATCTTTCATATTTTGCAAATCATGTTAATGCAAAGAAGCATAAACTCAATAATGAAGCAGCTTTTAAAAGGTCAGGAATTATTTGGACCTACAGCAAAAGCTGTCAGGCAGTACCTAAAGAAATCTAGGCAACAGCAAGCTCAGCAAAGGTTTAGCTCTTACTGTAGGCAACTGACATACATTTGTCTAGAAAAAAAGGAAGGAAAACCAGGGGGAGCTGGGAGGAAAGAAAAATGTCAAGTACCTCAACTTCTTTCATGGTAAAGATTAATTTGATTAGTTCTGGCTGCTGGATAGAGGGAGGAAGTAATATACATCATAATCCCTATATTACTCTCACATACATCAGAATAAACCTGGAGTTATTCTGCTTTCTTCTATGGAGTAACACTGGGCAAATTCTGTGTGACAGGAGAAATCAAGGAAACATTAGAGGAGTTGTGTCACTCAATACATCTGTATAACTTTATATCCCTTATATACAGAGTGGCAATTGATTCCTAAAACATCATGGTAATCCCCAAGTACAAAAATTAAAATTAGAGAAGAATAAATTGTCACATATTCTATTTGTTTAGTGCTTGGGAAGTAGTTTGTAGTCACTCAATACATTCTGAGGCTTTATGAACATTCTACTCAGAGCAGAGTTTAGAACTACAAACTCAATCAGTTCTGTCAAGCACCATTGGCATAGATAATGCCAAGAATGCCCTGCCAGAAAGTGCCAGGTTCCCAAATGTTAAGGTTACTCTTAAAATTAATATATGTGATTGAGAAAACTAAGCATTTTTCTTCAGGAGTAGGAAATACTTTCTCACTTGGAAACATTGAATAAGTAGAAACAAACAAAACAAAACAGACAAAATGTATAAGGGGGTAAGAGACTTAGCATTAATTTGGGAAAATGCACTATAAATCTGTTTACACAGTAGTAAGTAGAGCACTCTCTCACACTAAATCTCAGAGGGTAATCCATTGACACAGTTCCACACCTGCTGATTTGATCACCTCATAGATAATTACCCTTCCACACTTCACGTCACCTCTCCCACTTGCTTTTTTTTCCCTTTCAGATACTTAGTTTTATTGATATTGATTAGTGAACCAGACAACTATTTTCTTCATTTCTTACCCCAACACTATAGCAAGTCATAGCATCTTGCCATTATGCCTGATGAGGACTACTGTTGCTGCACCAACCTCACTTACCAAATGACAACCTTTCACTGCCATGCTATTTCTTTATTATCTTGGGTCAGTCCAAAATAGACTTGTTTTAAGCCATAAAAACACTTCTGTGTCTTATGCCCTCACCTTAAATGTAATGAACAGAATGCTACTGGTTCTGGACAGATAGGATTCAGGTTACTACTGTAACTCAATCATCTCTGTCATTATACTGTAAAAAAGGTTAAAAAAATAGGGCTTTCACATTATTATTTTTAGGGTTGAATCAATATGCTAAGGAACAGATGGACTAAGAATATTTTAAGGTATTTATGCTTAATGTATCCCCAAACATCATGTATCATTTTAAAACTCATAGAGTTTAGATTTGTACAAAATTCAAAATTCTTTAAAAAAATCTGTAGAAAATTATGAGAAATGAATAAAAAATCAGCCACAGAAAAACATTATTCAATACAGTGCATGTGTTATGTCACCTATGAAACCTTAAGCAATCTGGCAGGCAGTGTTGGGCTTTCAGCACTTTGAGATTTCATACAAAACAGATCTCTGCCTGATTTTCACCTGACACACTACCAGCAACTACTTAGAACAAACTTAGTGTGTGCACCTTGACAGACCATTTCAGACATAATAAACACTGAAATGCTCCATTTGGAGGAGAAATTATGGCTTCAGGAGGAGATTTCAAGCAGGTTTTGTCTCTTGTTCCTCACAGCTCTTGCACATTTGTAATTGAGAACTGTCTTAAGACACTGACATTGTGGAGACTTTCTAAAATATTGAAACTTCACTGTGACAAAAGCAATGGCTGAAGCAGATGAATTAATTGCTGAGTAGAAAACAGAGAGGGAATTTGCCTAGGGAGTTTGCTCTAGGAGGGAGCCAAAGACTACCAGGGACCAGGAGACTGTATGTGTGCAAGTGTGCACAGGAGCCCGGAGGTGTTTGGTATGTGGGTTTTTGTAATGTATTTTACTTTTTACATCTTTATTTCCCTTTACATTTTTACTTTTTAAGCTTAAAAAAAAATATTTATAGCTTATGTACAGCTACAGTAAAGGAAGCACAAATGGAGGCTAGGTCAGCCATGTTTGTGTTCTCCCCAGAGGGTCAAGACCACTTCATCTGCACCAAGTCTAAGCTGGTGTTTGCCCTGGAGGAACAGATTCAAAGGTTAGAAGCATGGATATCCATGCTTAATTGCACCAAGGAGAATGAAGCTTACTTGGACAGGAGTTATGATAGATAGGTACCTGACAGGCCAAAGGGAAATGAGAAGTAGCAGCATGTGACAACTAGAAAAACAAGAGTTCCCAGAATCCAAGAGGAGCAGATAGAAATCAGTAACCACTTTTAAGCACTCTGCAGTGGAACAGATACAGAAAAGGCAGATGAGAGGCATGATGAGGACTCAGAAGTCTAGAGAGGAGGGAGTACAGGCCTGCAGGGATGGGGCCTCTGAGAACACTGTGCCAAGAGGAAAGAAAAGAGTGGTAGTGGTTCATGAGTCCCTTATGAGGAGGCAGGAGGTTAAGGACCCAGAAGCACAAAAGGTATTCTCACTGATCCCCGCCATGGTAGGCAAAGGCCCACCAGGCATCATCATATTGTGGAATTAAAGATGTAGCTGAAGCAGGGGTGTGAAAACGAAGGTTTTGGATACTTCAATAATAGGAGAATGTTCTGGGAGAGAAGACTGCTATCAAAAGATAGGATCCATCTGACCAGAACTCAAAACATGCCCAAACAATGACCTTTTTTATCATTGTAGCAGGGCACTAAGGTGCCTGCTACTAAAGGGGCAGGAATGGCCACCCAGGTGCCGGTTGCCAGGGCAACCAGGAGGGGCTAGGGGCCCACACCTGTTGAGTCAGCTGACTGGAAGGGGCAGGGCTGACTCCTATAAAGCACAGGCTGGAGGCTGGGAGAGAGGTGGTCTCTGCTGGTGGCCAAGGAGAAGGAATGCTGCTTAAATAAGCAAAGGAGAAAGGCCTGAAAGTGAGCAACTTTTTACACTGCTGAAGGATAGAGCACCTGCGGGATGTGACTCAAAGGAGGCTAGCTGAGTGGTTTAGATTTGTGTTATAACCCAGAAGCTTGTGTTATTGTTTACTGTTGTCAACTGGAGTTCTGGGTGAGGCTATAAGTGGATGGAGGAGGCCTCATAGGGGAACCATGACAGTGTGGGAGCCCAAAGCCCAGAGAGTGGGCAGTGAGATGCCCAAGTGATTGGTAGGGCATCCAATTAGACCAAAGAATGTCTGGTACATCCACGAGGCTTGGGGCGTGGTACAGTGGTGGTTGGAGCCACGCAGAGCCCATAAGGCTGGGATGCACCTGAACCCCATTTTGGAAAATGGGGCCGGTATAGGAGAGGAGAACCATGGCCAAGAAGACTAAAGGTAGCCTCCCTATAATACACATAAGATCAAAGACATGGCGGGCAAGATTTGAGGTGTGGATAGGCAGCTTGCCGTGGTATAGAGGGTAACTAAGGGGAGCATGGCATTCCTGAGGTTCCCATCCTGTCACAATCATCATCTGGTGAACTTAGAAAGGAGGGCTTTAAATTAGGTTCTGTACAGGGGATAGTGAAGAAAACCCTCCAGCAACAGAGAAAACCATCCAGAGGTGAAAGGACAGAAAGAAGCAACTCAACTCTAGGAAAGAGCAAGAGAGCCACAGGAAAGCAACAAGTGGTGTAAAAGGGAAGCCAGGAGGTTGAAATGCAAATTATATCCCATGCATGTACACAAATACAAGGAGTATGGTGAAAAAACAAGATGAGCTGTGAACTGCAGCCTTTGAAAAGAACTATGACATGATTGGTGTCATAGAGACCTCGTGGGACAGCTCTTATGACTGGAGTATCAATGTTGAAGGTTACATTTTGTTTCGGAAGAATAGGGTTGGGAGAAAAGGTGGTGATGTTGCCTTGTATGTCAAAAACACATACACTTGTTCCCTGTTACGGGAGGAAGATGATAGCAGTGCAGAATTCATTTGGGTGAAGATGAAAGGTGAAGGTTGCAGACCCACTATAATAGAGGGAATTTATTATAGGCCACCAAAAATCTCAAAACAAAGCAAAACAAAACAATCTCCCTGGTTTTTTAATATTAAAAAGTAACCCAAAATCCACATTTTTCCATGATTAAAATGAAACACCACTACATGGGGAAAATGTAGATTTTGGCTTACTTTTTTTATATCTAAAAATTAGAGATTTTTTTAACAGAGAAAACTAGGATCCATAGATATAGTAAAAGAGACAGTGTGAGAGATTTTAATGTGTCTGAATGAATTTAGGTCAGCAGGGCCTGATGAACTCCAAGGTACTCTAGGAACTGGCAGAGGTAATCTCAGACCTCTTGGCAATAATATTCATGAAGTTGTGGGACACATGTGGACTGGGAAAGGCCAAGATAGTTCCCCTCTTTTAAAAAAAGCAATAAATGAGGTCCAGGGAACTACAGATTGATTAGCCTCTCTTCAATAACCAGGAAGGTACTGGAGCATATCCTAAGGAAGTCCATTTACAAGCATTTGGAGGTAAGGCTAATCACAAGCAGCCAGCATGTATTTAATAAGAAGAATGTGTGTAAAAAAAACCTTTCATCTCCTTCTTTGGCAGGATAACTACTTGGGTAGATGACAGGATTGCAGTGGCTATAGCCACCTGGACTTCACTGAGAAGACATTTGACAAAGTCCCACATAATCATCTCAGAAACAAATCGGAGAAATGTAGGCTGGAAAAAAAAACCCTACTGTCAAGTAGCTAGACAATAAGCAATAACCATAAACAAACGGCAATAGTGAATGACATATTCATGTCAGAAAAGATAATTTTGAGTGAAGTTCCCCTGGTATCTGTCTTTGGGCTCCAAGATGGACTTCCAGAAGGCATTCGACACTGTCTCTCACCCTGTTCTCATTAAGAAACTGGGGAACTGTGGTGTCGACGCCCACACAGTCAATTGGGTCGCCAACTGGCTGGAGGGC
>NW_017728906.1:115758670-115761674 GCF_001723895.1 Crocodylus porosus | reverse complement strand
GAGGTGATCCTCCCCCTCTATGCAACACTGGTCAGGCCACAGCTGGAGTATTGTGTCCAGTTCTGGACACCACACTTCAAGAGGGATGTGGATAGCATGGAGAGGGTCCAGAGGAAGGCCACTCACATGATCAGGGGACAGCAGAGGCTACGGGACCTGAATCTGTTCAGCCTCCACAAGAGAAGGCTGAGGGGGGATCTAGTGGCCTGTTATAAACTAGACAGGAGGGATCAGCAGGCACTGGAGGAGTCACTATTCCCCTGTGCACTACCAGGAGTGACCAGGAATAATGGTCACAAGCTGGCAGACGGTAGGTTTAGGCTAGATATCAGGAAGTCAGGCCAGCTAGGATCTGGAACCAACTTCCAAGAGAAGTGGTGCTATCTCCTACCCTAGGGGTTTATAAGAGGAGGTTGGATGAACATCTTGCTGGGGTTGTTTGACTCCACTATTATTTCCTGCCATGGCAGGGGATCAGACTTGATGATGTGCTCATGTCCCTTCCGACCCTAGAAACTATGAAACTGTGTTCAATGTGTTTATAAATTGTTTGGATGTTGACCTCAAAAGCTGATTTATTAATTTTGTGGACAATACAAAACTGGAAAGAACTCTGAACACTTTGAAGGGTGGGAGCACCATTCAGAAGAGTCTCAATAGATTGGAACGCTAGCGTTGACAAATACAGGGTACTACACCTCTGGAAAAATAATTAATAATACAAATACAAAATAGGTGATACCTGGATGGGTGGGAGCACTACAAAGAAGAATCTGAGAATCTTAGTATATGACAGACTCAATTTGAGTCTGCAGCATGATGTAACTGCACAGAAAGTGAATACAGATTTTTGGATTCATTAATAGCAACATTAGCTGCATGACATGGGAGGTGACAGTGCCTTTCTACTAGACACTAGGTAAGCCTCATATAGAGTATTGTATGCAGTTTTTGGCCCCCAAATTAAAAGGACCCAGATAAGTTAAAGAAACTGGAGGAGTTAGAGAGTCCACGTGCAGGCAACAAAAGTGAAAAAAAGGGCTAAGATGAGAGATTAAAAGAAATAGGCTTGAGGTAAAGGCACATAAAGGGACAAGATAGCACGCTTCAAACATCTGAAGAGCAGCAATAAAGAAGAAGGAAAACACCTTTTCTATCTTGCTGCAAAGAGTAGGAGATGCACTGATGTGTAGAAGTTGCAGAAATGTAGATTTAGAACAGTGAAATAGTGGAACAGATTACCTATGGAAGTTGCGAACTCTCCATTATTAGAGGTGCTCAAGTGCACCTGCCTCTGCTCAGGGATGATCTATTCATAGCTATGCCTATGTGCTACTGAGTATCTCCCTATCTTCTGGGCTTTGTTGCCTATTGCATGGGGCCAGGAAGGAATTTCTGCCTGGCCATGCTGCAACATGTGTCGGGGGGGGGGGGTGTTAAACTAATACCTGTATGAGTTATTAATTGTTGACTGCAATTAAGGCTGGGGACTTTGACTGGGGTGTCCCAATGTTTTTGCTAGGACTTGATCCCAAAACTTCCTGGCTAGAAAGTCTTGCCCCTTTTCTCAGTTTCTGACTATTTCAGGCTGGGAAGAATTTTTACCCCATGGCCAGATCAGACTAGACTGTGGGGCTTTTGCCTCCCTCTCTAATATAAGGTGTGGCCCTCTTCCTGGGATCTCTCAATTAATATGCTATATATGTTAACAACATTTACAACATCAGGATGTTAGCTACTGTGGTCTCTTTGTTTTACCTGTGGCATATTAAGATGTTATGTCCTGTGTTGTGTCAAGGTAGATTGTTCTATTTTGCTAAGAGGTTAGACGATAGATTTGTATAAGATGGTTTGGATGGGATGAACCTGCTTTAGGCAGGGAGTTGGACAACATGACTTCTGGAGGTCCCTTCCAACCCTTCTTTTGTATGATTCTATAAACATGTTACGAATACTCTCCAGTTTGCAACAGTTTCTCAACAATTTTTCACTGAACAGTTTACCTTCTGAGAAACTCACACTTAATGTGAGATTCTATTGCAGAATATGAATCCAAAAATCAGATAAATCAATGGCATGATAGCATTCTCCCACCTTACTTGGCCTTGGTGAGGGAATATCAGCAGGAAGTGCTGGGAAGGGAAGGGGGAGAAAAGCCTTACCTTTTCCTGGATGTCTATATGCTGGATACAGGTACTATTGTGGTAGTAACACTAGTTTTAGTTGCAGTAATCCCATAGCATGGACTCCCTGGAGGCTGACCCTGGTGCCTTTTCATGCTCCCCTCCCCCCACTTCTGAGGCCACACCAGTGTGGGGTCCTGCTGAAGTACTGATATGGTGTATAAGTTGATGTACAAATTTAAAGTAAATATTTTGGCTTCAAACCTTGACTTATGAAATACAGTACTCAAAAAATCTTGCTTGACTATGTCCTTAGATCAGTATGGCTACAACCAATACCCCCAACCACAATAAATATTTTTAAATAAAATATTTTTGTGTGAACACCAGTTACATATAAAACCAGAAAAAAATACAAATTTCCACAACAGACAAAAGCCTTTTTTTCTCCTCTTTCATATTAATCTATATCTCTATCACCACATGGCATATGACTAAAATTTGTGTTGTGTTTAACACTTCATTAAGGCATAGTATGGATACTGTTCCATGTCATGTCCCTACAGACCAGATAAGAAGTATGGGGCTAGTCAATGAGGTGGACTGATTCTTGATGCCCTAGGAGTGGGCTCTGACTTGCTTTTTTATAGTATCATAGAATCATAGAAGTAGAGTCAGATTAGACCTTGTAGAACTTCAAGTCCGACCCCTTGCCTGGGCAGGAGAAAAACTAGGCTCAAATGACTCCAGCCAGGTAAGCATCAAGCCTCTTCTTAAAGACCCCCCATGATAGGAGCCAGCACCACTTCCCTTGGAAGTTGGTTCCAGATCCTAGCTGCCCTGACTGTGAAGTAGTTCTTACAGATGTCTAATCTAAACCT
>NW_017728906.1:115738686-115757945 GCF_001723895.1 Crocodylus porosus | reverse complement strand
TGATCATAAAAGGCAATCAGGTTGGTCTGACATGACCTGCCCCTAATGAAACCGTGCTGGTTGTCCTTGAGCATCATCCCTGAAGCCAGCCCATCGCAGATGTGCTCCATAATGATCTTCTCAAAGAGTTTCCCAAGGATAGAGGTAAGACTGATGGACCTATAGTTGCCTGGGTCCTCCCTCCTCCCTTTTTTAACGTGGGGACCACGTTGGCTATCTTCTAATCATCTGGCACCTGGTCTGAGCACCACGAGCACTTGTAAAGCTGTGCCAAGGGCCCTACAATAACATCTGCTAGCTCCTGCAACAACCTGGGGTGGAGAGCATCTGGACCGGCTGATTTGAACACGTCCAGCCCCTCCAGAAGCTCTCTAACCTGGTCCTCCCCAACCTGGAGACATTCGCCTGAAGTCCATCTTGCATCACAGTGGGGACATCCCAGTCCCTGCACAAGAAAATGGAGGTGAAGAATTGGTTAAAGAGGTCTGCTTCCTCCTCTGGCGCAACCACCAGATTGCCCAGAGAATCTTGCAGGGGCCTCACCTTTCCCAGTGCTTTCTTCATCCTCCCTATATATTTGAGAAAGGACTTTTTATTATCTTTGAATTTGGACGCTAGTCCTAGCTCTATGTCCACCTTCGCTTCCCTGACAGCCCCCCTACAGGCCCAAGCAGAGGGGGGCTTTCAGGCACTCTTGCCCCCCTTGCTTCTTGTTGGGATGGTCACCCCTTGGGCCCTGTCTCCTTAAGGAACAACCACTCTTCTTGGGCACTGATTTCCCCTGCTCTCAAGAACTCCAGCACCTCTCCCACTAATCTCCTCAACTTGTTGAAGTTGGCCCTCTTAAAGTCTAGGGCTACCACCTTGCTGCAGGCCCTTGACACTCTGCGCTGGATGGTGAAATCCAGCAAGCGATGATTGCTATCATTCAGGTGTTCATGAACCTGGAGGCCCCTTACCAGGTCATCGCCTGTGGCCAGGACCAGGTCCAACAGGGCATTTCCTCTGGTGGGATTGTGCACCTCCTGAATTAAGTGGAGGTCTTGTATCTCAGCCAGGAACCTCTTGGAACAGTCCAACTTGGCTGTCTGTTCCTCCCAGCAGATGTGTGGGTAATTTAAATCACCCATGACAACTACATCCCTTGCCTTATGTGCCTCTGCAAGCTGACCCGAAAATTCCCAGTCCAGGTCCTCCCCTTGGTTTTAGGGTCTGTAGTAGACCCCTGCTGTTAGATCCCTTTCCCTATGGCCACCTTGTATCTTGACCCAGAGCACTTCAGCTTGCCCCTCCTCTGACCCCATTCTTCTGGCAGAGGATGTGTGTTGCTTCTTGATATAGAGTGCCCACCTTTTCTTCTTTCTCTATCCTGCCTGTAAAGCCTACAGCCCCTAATGCTAACTGCCTACTTGTGGGATGAATCCCACCACGTTTCTGTAAGCCCTATTATGACTGGGTCTGAACTGGCTATTCTGAGGGCGAGTTCCTCCTTTTTGTTCCCCATACTACAAGCATTGGTATGTAGGCATTTAAGGCCTTGCATAGCTAAGTGTGCCAACCCCCAATTTGGGAGACTATCCTGACCCCTGTTTCTTACCTGGGCACTCCTTGCATTTGTCACCTGTCTTGCTCGGGTGGTGTCTCCTCATCTTCCTGTGGCCCCCTCCCCCAGTGAGGGTAGTTTAAAGCTCGCCATATGAGATCAGCCAAACTGGAAGAGAAGACACGCTTACCTTTAGGTGAGAGGTGAAGCCCATCCCACCCCAGCAAGTCCCCCACCCGAAAGCATGGGTCATTATCTAGGAACCCAAGGCCTGGCTGGCGGCACCAACTGCACAGGTTGACCTCGCCAATGCAGGCCTCATGCCACCATCCCCGCCTACTGACCGGAAGAAAAGAGGAGAATACCACCTGCACCCCTGTCTCCTTAAGCTTGTCCCCCAGAGCCCCAAATTCTTTCATAATGTGGTCAGGGTTGCCCCTGGCCACGTCATTCATCCCCATGTGGGTGACAACCATGAGGTACTGGTTTGCAGGTTGGATGTAGGCCGGGATCCTCTCCGTGATGTCCCTAACCCGAGCCCGAGCCCTACACCCCAGAATAGGTTCCACACTGTCACAGCTGGCTCCCACATCCTAGTATTGGGCTCTGGGGTTCCACACTACCCCTGCTCAGCCCTGTATGCTGGGCGCAGGCTCTGGGACCCTGCATCGCCTTTGTCCAGCCCCAGGGACTGGGAACAGGCACTGTATGTCAGGATCAATTCATGGCCTCCTGTGTCACTACCACCCAGCCTCACATACTGGAATTAGGTCTCATTCCACCCCTCTCTGTCCCTGTGTACTGAAATTAGACCATGGGATCCTACTCTTAACCCTGAATCACCTGGATTGGGACTTGTGTACTGGGATTTGACCCCTTGCTTCCCCACTTCCTATGCACCAGGATTGGGCCCCATATCTCCAGGCATGCCTGATCTCATGTGTAGACCACTCTGTCCATCCTATGGGGTTCCACACTGCTCCAAGAATTTGGCAGGAAGGTAGCAGTGTCACCACCATCCTGCAACCAAATAGTCAAGCCCCTGGGGAGATCCACAAGCTGATTCATATAACACATGGCTCTGGCCCACAAGTCAAGGATTGAGGACCCCTGGGGCAGTAAGCACAGTTTTGTTCTTATTTAATCTTATTTGGCTAAGAACATATAATTATCTCTACAGGAAAAAGTGACAAACTGCTTTGATTGGAATATTGGGTAAATATCCATCATCCATGTAAAAGAAGTCTGTCTCATTTTCTCTCTTTCTCTTATGCATTCAGTAGACTATGACCCTTCCTGACTAACCTTAAAACTATGTAGCAAAAAACAAAATACAAAAATTAAAAAAACAAGAAGGGATCATGCATGATTGTTTATTTCATTCCTCCTGCCCTAAAAAAAGTTCAATTGCATTTCAGCTACCCTGCATTATGTTTTCTAACCTGCTTCTTAAAATTTCCAGTGATAAATATTCTGCAAACATTCATTCCCATGTTTATTCTTGCTAAACGAGAAAGTTTCTTCTGAAGTTTGACTTAATCCTCCCTTGTTACTGTTGAAGACTATTACTTCTTCCTTTGTAACCAGGAGATATGAAGGATGGTTTATAACATACCTTTTTATGATACACTTTTAACTGTTTGGTTGCTTGGACATGACTCACTCTAGCAAAATCCATTTTGACAGTTACTTATCAGCTTATTATCCTTTAAATGTTTATAAATGGAATATAATTGGGTTGACAAATGTATTAAGACTGCTGTTCCTACTGTAAATCCTTTTCTATTGTGCAATGTAGGTTAAATACTATGTCAGTTCCATTTATGTGGGTAGTTTCTGAAAAATCATATTAAATACCAATCAAACATTAATTGTTATAGTATTGACATAAGAGTGAAATTAGTCATGCCTTTTTAAATGAGCACATGAGACTCACCAGTTATTTGAAAAAATCATTAGGTCCTTCATTTTATTTTACACTATTACTTTTGAGGAAGTAATACACTAACACATTAACTCAAAATGAAGGCATTCAGACAAAAAACAATGGATGTTATCTTGAAAAATGGAAGATACTGTTTTAAAAAATGTCCAGAGAGATAGCAACTACAATGAACTTTTGAATAGTACGCATACTTGGGGGTGAGGGGGATGGAGAAAACTGGTATTATCTATTTGTAAAAGTTTTAAAAGATACTTAAACAATTATCATTAAAAATGGCAAGGGACGTGTTTTAAGAATAGATGTATTATTGCTGGAAGTGTCTGGGCCTAAGCGGCAAAATGTCTGTTTCTAATGTTTCCCTGTATCTTGAGTATTTTAGGATGATGAGATTATGGTGGGTAAATAAAATAATTTTTTTAAAGATAAAGCAAAGAAAAAAAAATACATGGGTCTTGTGTGGCCGCACATGCTTTTGATAGGTATCAATTAGGCAGACGAGGCTATGAATGAAATAAGAGTAAAGATGTGCTGTATCTTACACTGTTACTAGAAAGAACATTTGTAAGGAAAGAAGAGTGCTAAAAAGTATCAAGCCCCTAAAGGGGATGTACTCTTTGTAGGTACTCATTCAGGAAAGTATTCCCATGAGGAATTCCCATTTTTATGAAGTCCCATCAAAATAAATGGGATTAACCACATTCCTAAAAAACTAAGACACTATTTACATACTTTGGGAAACGTTTTGGATTTAACTGTCTTTAGAACAATTAAAGTTTTACCTAAATATTTATTGTGGGAAAAGAGTAATATAGAACTAAAAGGGATACCATTATTCCAAGGGGCTTTTCTGTTGAGTACTACTTAATGGAAATATCAATTTCCTGATCAGGAGCAGAAAAATATTTTATATTTCTTTAGAGATGGGTATCTACACATTTTCATGCTCCCCCTACTTTCTGAAGTTATGTGTTCACTAATATACAGTTATTGAACTAAATCTTATTTCGACTCTACATGCCTAAATAGCAGTTATGTAGCTACATAACTGTAGCTTTTAATACTTCAATGCAGATTCTGTTTACATGTATCAGCTATGTTGGCCCTTCCTGACCCTTTCTAAACCAGGGCATACTCAAAACATTGCCCTATGGCCCTAAAAGACTCCAAGGCACAACAGAATCACCTAGGCATGTGTATAAGGCTCTGTAAATCCTGACACTTTAGTCACAAAAACAAAACAGAACAGCTCCCGCCGCCCATAATTAAAGACTGTTTAGGAGAACCTAGAACCTTTACCCCAATGCAGAGTTGGAGACTTGGGGTATTGGTCCTCTTCACCAGAGATTGAAATCTATTTACTACATTTTAGCCAAAGGCTTTTACCACTAGACCATGGCCACCCTGAATGTTCTCTTGAAGACGGCCCAAAAGGGAAGCCAAGGGTGGAAGATATTTGAGGCCAAGGCAAAGAAAGTAAGGTGATGCAAGTGTGGATAAATGATAAGTAGGGATCCTGGTTTTCTCTGATTAAAAAAAAAAAATCCCCAATTACAGGATTTAAAAAAGTAACCCCAAATCCACATTTTTCTGTGATCAAAATAAAACACGACTATTTATCTAGATAGACTGATAGGCAGATTAGTGGAGTTTCATTTTAATCACAGGAAAACACACATTTTTTAATCTGAAAATTAGGGATTTTTTTTTTTATCAGAGAAAACCAGGATCCTGATTCTAAGAATACTGTCCTAGAAAGGATGAGTTATAAAAATGGGTTATGGGTTTCATCCTTGTCTGCTGTAGGACAGAAATTACCTATCTGTTCTATCCAATGAACACTGGATGCAACAGGCAGAAAAAACATTGGGACAGAGACCAGGTGTCAACACATGGGAGATATATTTTCAAACATACTTTGCTTTAGAAAGGCAAAGAACCCAGGTTTCTTGTACTCTAAGCAAGGTGCTTCCTAAGCAATCAGGTTAAAATGCAGGAAGGGCCTTCTCATTTCCAGCTAGTAAGCACATATCTGGAAAATCCTATTCCTCTGTAGCTAGAAAGAAAATCCCAGTGCTGGTAGCTGTACCAGTTATTTGGGATAGGTCCTTAACATAGGATTCTGGTTCTGCTTGTGTGGCAGGCATGTAAAAGACATTGTAGTGCCTATATTTTAGGCATCTAAATTCTATTTTAGATCAATCTGTAAGTGCCTATCATTACACAGTTACCTAAATGGGTTTAACACTTGCCTAACCAAAACTATTTTTTTCTTAGTCAAAAACATTGAATATACAATCCAGATTGTTGCCAAGGGCTATTATAAGGGCTAGAACCATGAGGAATTAGAATTTAAAAAATAGCATTAAGATGTTACTTAAGATGCAATTTGATTACAAATGGAAACTCTATAAAACAGAGGGAGGAAGAAAGTCAAATCATCACAGTTATATCATACTTGCAAGAACCAAATTATTTGTCAGAATACTGAGAACAGAAAGTGCAGAAAAATTTCAAAAAACAAATTACTTTAAATTATATTAAAAGGAATTAGCAGAAGTTCCTGAAGAACCCTTCAAAAGTGAAGAATGAGAAGCTGTTTAACATCTCAAACGTATAAGTAACCCTGCTTATAGGTCTTATCCTGCCTGCATATGTATAACTAGAGAGACAGACAGAATCAGGGTAATACCTACTCCCCCCCTCCCACATTTATTCAAATCTAAGATGAGGCATCCCTCACCCCCAGTCAGCATAGGGGTCGCGGGGGAAGCCCCCGTCCTAGATTTGCTTACAAAATTGTAGGAGGGTGAGGGTTGGCAGTTGCTCCATCTCTGACTCTGGCCTTGAGCCCAGGTCAGCATCATACCCCTATCTCCACTTGTCTCTGCAGCTTCTGCTCCCCCCTATCCTTCCCCCCTTACTGTAAAGCACAGCTCAGCACAGGCTGGATTCCTTCCCTTGCATGGAACACTGGAAACTTTGTCCCCTGCCTGGTCATTCAGCAGCACTGGCACTGCTCATGGCCAGCAGGGACACACTTCAACATGCTGTGCTCTGGGATGGAACAGAGCCTGATCAGTGTCTTACACTAAGTGGGGAGGGAAGAGGCAGAGGCTGATAAGCAGAAGGAAGGGGCAGATATTGTGGGAAGCAAGGGAGGGGAGAGGAGGGACAGAGTCTGTGGGGAGCTTTTTTGGGGGGTGACAGTGGTGGGGGAAGCAAGAAGGCTGCAAGGGGAAGAAGTGGAGGGCAGAAGACAAGGGGCCACCTGACATGCTCAGCCACCTGAAACCCCAGCAATTGCTTTCCCTGCTGTAGCAGTATGGTCCAAGAAAGGACACAATTGTAAGAAAACCTTTACATTTATATTTTTTCTGTATTTAGAATCTAATTATTGGTGAGTCATCTTAAATTCAGGGTCAGCTTAGATTTGAGTAAATGTGGTATATAAGTTTTGATCATGTGCTCTGACACTAGTCCTCTGTTCCACTGTGAATTTGCATACCTTCAATAGGTATTCATGGAGAGAAGATTCTATTATATTCAGGTGACAACTGGGAACAGAGAAGACCTTTAGAAAGGTCAAGGAAATAAAAAGCTTTAGGGCTGCAGAGTCTGGAGAACCCAGTGGGACCCTAGAGTGGAGTTCTTCTTAGGGAGCAGTCTCTCAGAATCTGGTAAACTCTCAATGGTGAGACCAGGAAGACCCTGAGCTAGAATTCAGCAGTGTCGCTGAGCATCAGACAGCACAGATCATTCAATATTAAGAGTGAGCCAGATGGTGGCATGAGGTGATGCACCCCTGGTTTTAACCTGGCGCCCTTCAGTGGCAGCCCTAGCAGTGGCAAAATGAAGCAGAAGCTGGTGGGTCAAGTTCTTCCCCAGATAACCAAAAAAATGCACTTCTTAGCCCTGCTTTGACTGGATAAGATAGCAACTTCCCGGATGGTATTTTGGGAGTATTTAATAGTTGGGGTATTTTATCATCATTATGTTTGATAAAGTCTAGTAATTTCCTTGTTTCCATTTAATCAATTTTTATATACTGTCAGTATCCTGAGCCGTGGAGTGATGGAGATGTTCTTTTAGGACCCCTAGTAAAAAGTGCAAATTTCCCACGTTTTCTACACCAACTCCCTCTCCCTCCCTGCCCCATACTTGTTCAAGGGGAGAGAGGAGAGGAAACAGGGCAGTTTGCAAGTGGGGCACTGATGGCAAGAAAAGAAAGATGATCCAGGTAGCAGATCCTCCCCCTGAAGGAATTTGGCTTAGTTTGTCTGTGTGTTCGATGACCATTTGCTTGGCTGTTTGTTTGGGCTATGTGCCCTGAGCAGTTTGTGACTCCTGATTTCAGAGTGATTATTTTCTGTGCTGAAAAATGCCCTAACAAAGGAGTGGAGCTAGATCAGGCCAAGGAGAGCACAAAAGGAGACCCCCTGAGAGACCCCATAGAACAAACAGGGCAGTTTGCAAGTAGTTCACAAGTCAGTTCTCACACCAGATATATATATAGTGGTGCTTCATTTTGATCAAGGAAAGATTTGGATTTGGGGTTATTTTTTTTGTATCTGGAAATTGAGGATTTTTTTTATCAGAGAAAACAAGGATACCTAGTTCTCAGGTAGTTTGCTGTCCCCCTCTTTAAAGGGGAGCCTTCAAGGTAAGGTACTACTTTTAATTAACTTTTAGCATTTAAGGGAGTGCTTAGTTCTTGCTTTACATTTCAATACTTAAGTTCCCTGTGTAATATTTACCTACAATTAGGGCAGAGTAAGGTTAAACAGGTCTATGCACGAGTTTAAGGTTTCTAATTCATGACTAAAAGCCTCTCTAAAAAGCAAACTAAGACTTTTCATACTTAAGAAATGCAGGTAAAAGTTCACTGAGGGGTGAGAGAGCTACCCAGTTTCTTGGACCTAGTTCAGCATGTATGTTTACATGCTCCCAGGACAGGTTTCAGTTGTGTGCATTTGGTGCATGGAACTCCTGGCTCTGAGAAAACATCATCATGGAATTATACAAAACCAAAGTGACTCACATCTAGAATACTGTGTGATATTCTGGTCCCTACATCTCAAAAAAGATGTAGTAAAATTATAAAAAGGTGGAAAGAAGGGCAACCAAAATGATTAGGGGCCTGGAGCAGTTGTTTTACTAGGAAAGACTAGGAGTCTTCAGTTTGCAAATGAGAAGGGTGAGGGAGGATATGATAGACTATATAAAATCATGAAGAGTATGGATCAAGTGGGAGCTATTTTCTTTTTGTCTCAGAATACTAGAACTAGAGGGCACCTACTGAAATTAGTAGGTGAGTGGTTTAAACCTAAAAAGAGAAAATACTTTTTAAACAATACATAGTTAATTTGTGGAATTCACTGGCACAAGCTATGAAGCTTCCTGAAATTCTAGCAGCAAAGATAACATGTGCGAATAATGGTATGAGGAGTGAGAGAAATATACTGCAAACCACTAATGGCATCCTCAATGCTAATCTAACTTAGATCCCAATACAATCAATGAAGAAAGTTTGTTGTTTTTGTTGTTGCTATTTCTTTTTTTCCCCTGAAAATGATGGAACAAAACCAAAAGGTAGAACAAACTCAAAATATGGGGGTTTTAAGTGCAAGCCCTTGTGACTTTCCAGAAATAGATGGCCTGACACTTTTTCTTTTTTCTCCAATATTTTATAGAGGCCTCATAAAAAGTGGCCTACATTTTAAGCACATCCAAAACCTGAGTGTTTCAATTCATTTTTCAAGTCATACCAGTCCTTAGATTTTAGCAATTCTTTCAGCAGTGTACAATATAAATATTTTGAAAGTCTGTGTTCTACAGAGTTGAGTACAAAATGGGTAGTAAATTGATTAAGTGACCAAAGGAAAAGCTTTACATCTATTGTTAACTTTTCATTTAACAGTATCTGACAATAGGCACGACTGCTAGCAATTTCTCCCTGAGACCAGCTGACTACAAAAGTAGTCACTTCTGCAATCACCTCTACAAGCAAAGGGAGCAATACACAAATACGAACACTTGCTATAATAAAGAACATTTATGGATTTTGTGTACACACTTTTTACGTCTTATATATGGTATATTAAAAACAAGCTGTTTTATATATGAAACCAAATACCACAATGTTTATTCCTTATAATAATAATGATAGATAGATAGATAGATAGATAGATAGATAGATAGATAGATAGATAGATAGTTCCATCATTTTCAGGGGAAAAAGAAACAGCAAGAACAAAAGCAACAAACTTTCTCCATTGACTGCATTGGGATCTAATTTAGATTAGCTTTGAGGATGACATTTGTGGCTTGCAGTATATTTCTTTCACCCCTCGTATCATTATCTATGTATGTATGTATGTATGTATGTATCGATCTATCTATCTATCTATATGTTTTTGCTCATTGCTCCCTTTAACTTTTGTGCATGAAATAAGAGTATGTGTATGTATCTATGTTATAATACATACAAGATAGATGTCTGTATTTGATAGTTAATGAGGATTAAGGTAGGGTGTAAATCTTAAAGCACAATAGCTGTTCTTGATCAAATCCATCTGTGAATACACTCTTGTGAGGAAAAGTTGCTTGTCTTGGTTAGCAAGCTTTTTGTACGTTCATATATCCATTCATGGATTTAATCAAGGCCACTATTTTGTATACACCAGCTAATTCTTGATTTTTTTTAACAATCCAAAAGATTTAAGAGGATATTTGTTGATCTTGCTGTGGTTTTGTTAAGCGTGCTTAAATTAATTTAATTTTGGAAGGGTTCCTGCATCTTCTGCATTTGAGGCTTTGAAGAACTAGTCTAATTTCCATCAAGCAATATTATCACACTATTGCAAGAAACTATCACACTATGTAACCTGGTTCACAATTACAGGGCAAGCTATCTGGAAAGGAAAAAATATGTCCTAGGAACTTGCTCTGACAGCACTTGCCAGAGAGGGGAGCTGGAGCTGCTGCCTGGGGCTGTCAGCCCCTCTCATGCACCTTCATCTTTGCCCTTAGTGAGTAACCTTTGAGGTTACAAGCTGCTCACCTAACACATGTACAGAACAGGGGAGATCCATATGAATGGTAGGGGGAGGGAGGGCGGGGGGTGTAGGAGCAGTGGAGCTTGAAGTTCCTTGGGGCACCTTGTGAGGTGCTTTTCTGTATATGATTTTCTTCTCTCCTTATCTTGTTCCCATGTGCAGCTTTCCAAACAAATTCTGCTCCCCTCCACCCCAGATTACAACTCTACATGAGGAAAATATACAATTATCATCTTGAATGTCTGTTTATACTTTGCTTCTCACAGGAAAGAGATTTTGATAGGTCTTTAAAGAAGTAAATGTGAAGGCTTGTTGGACAAAGGGAGACATGGAATCATGACATCTACAGAGTGAGAGTGGGGAATGGTGGAAGAGAGAAAGCAGTCTATCTTCAGATGCAGGAGCATCTGGCCAAACACCAGCCACATGTTCACATAAAAGCTTGATAGAAACTAGCTACAAAAATGACTTACAATTTACAAGCAACATTGTCATGGCTGGTTGGCCATATTTCTGGGGGCATACAACATCAGTTCACATGTGTAGCATGTTTAAATTTATTTTGTGATTAACCAGTCAATTGCCCAAAAAATATAATATATACTAGGGACTCTCCATTTCATGTTTGATCTGTATTGATCAATCTGGGGTCTGTGTTGGTACCATAGTTTTTATTGTGTAACTTTACTAGTCCTTCCTGAGAATTCACTCTGACTGTGCTGGAATTATGCTCTGCATACTCTGTTCCCTGGGACTACTCTTTTACCCTTCACTCTGTCCCCCAGGGAGTACTCTCTTATCTCCACTTTCTGTCCTCCCTGGACCAGCCCTAGGCCTGAAGAGCTATAATGACATATCCCTGATGTAAACTAAGTCAAGAAATATGCTAATAAACAAGCATTTTAACTTTTATGATTCTGACTGTGGTAGCCTCCTCTGTACCAACTGCAGATTGATGATCTTTAGATAACTGGGATACTCCATAGTCAAGTACAATATTGTAATGTACAGCCTAAGAACAGCAACAAAAATATATAGTGTTGCAAACTACATGAGACAATCTGCTCATGGAGAGCTTCTTTGAATTTATTAGTGTCCTACCAATTTGGTTCTCAGAACAAGTGTAGCATGTGTTCTGTTCTCTCATTAAAAAAGAATAATTCTATGTATATAGCCTTCTTTTGTCCTTAGTAAAAGTAAAGGGCTGTTTTAGATATTGTTTGTATCACTTGAAATTCATACAGATTTGCATGAGGAAACTAAGGTCACTTTCCAGTCTAACATATCACCGAAACGGGTCTTTATCATTTATTAGGATCAGATTCAAGAACTTGTTCTGATCCTGCAGTAGATTATAAATAAGTGGGCCTTGGAAATTATACCATTGTCACTACCAGTAAATGAAAGTTGTTAGCAGAGCTTGCTTAATGAAATGAAGCAACATATTTTTTCCATCATATCGATTATAGTATTGTCGCAAAACAAACAAGCAAACACAAAATGCATCAAATTAAGATATTGTAAAAGGAATGTTGTAGGCAGGCTAAGGAAAATGATTGTTTTAATCCAACCTTTTCACCCTGTGGGCCAGTTGGGCAGTTCCAGGTCCTTCTATGGGCCAGATTTCACTGGAGGGCTCAGTTGAGGGGCTGGCATAGTGGGGTCTGATACAAGCATGGAAGGGGGAGGGGGGTCCACCCTGATCCTGACCTGTCTGCCTGGAAGTAGAACCATAAAGCCATAGAAGTAGGGTTAGAAGGGACCTTGTAGATCTTCAAGTCTGACCCCCTGCCAGGGCAGGAGAAAAAAATGGGCTCAAATGATCCCAGCTAGGTAGATATCAAGCCTCCTCTTAAAGACCCCCAGGATAGGAGCCAGCACCACTTCCCTTGGAAGTTGGTTCCAGATCCTAGCTGCCCTGACTGTGAAGTAGCTTTTATGGTTGTCTAATCTAAACCTACTCTCTAACAACTTGTGCCCATTATTCCTTGTTATGTCAGGGGGCGCTAGGGGAAACAAGGTATCTCCCAAACCCTTCTGGTCCCCCCTAGTGACTTTATAAATGGTCACCAGGTCCCCCTTCAGCCTTCTCTTGTAAAGGCTGAACAGGTTCAGGTCCCTCAGTCTCTCATTGTTGGGTCTGCCCTCTAGTTCCCAGATCATGTGGGTGGCCCTCCTCTGGACCCTCTCCATGTTGTCCACATCCCTCCTGAACTGGGGTGCACAGAACTGGACACAGTACTCCAGCTGTGGCCTGACCAGTGTCATGTAGAGGGGGAGGATCACCTCCTTGGCCCTACCTGAGATGCACCTGGGGATGCACGACAACGTCCAGTTAGACCTGCCAACTGTGACCTTGTATTGTCAGGTTGGCAGGTCATTAATGACTCCAAGATCCCTTTCCACCTCCGTGCTCTCAATAAGGAAGCTTCCCATCTTATGCTGCTGGTTACTACTGCCAAAGGGCAGCACCCTGCACTTGTCAGTATTGAAATGTATCCTGTTTTTGTTAGTCCACCCCTGTAACTATCCAGGTCTTGCTGCAGTCTTTCCCTCCCTACTAGCGTGCTCATCACACCCCAAATTTTGGTATCATCAGTGAATTTAAACAGGTTGCTTTTCACCCCATCATCCAAATTGCTGATAAAGAAATTTAACAGTGCGGGCCCAAGGACTGAGCCCTGGGGGACTCTGCTGCTCACTTCTCCCCAGGTTGAATATGACCCATGCACCACCACCCTCTGAGTACAACCCTTCAGCCAATCTGCAATCCATCTGACTGTGTAGGCATCAATGCCACAGTCACCCTATTTTTTTAATGAGGATGGGGTGGAAGATGGTGTCAAAGGCCTTTGTGAGGGAGTGGGGCCTAGGAGCGG
This sequence comes from Crocodylus porosus, assembly GCF_001723895.1. Lineage (NCBI taxonomy): Eukaryota > Metazoa > Chordata > Crocodylia > Crocodylidae > Crocodylus > Crocodylus porosus. The sequence goes on along the minus strand of NW_017728906.1, from coordinate 115,744,523 downwards.
CTGTGTACTCCCTAGCGGCCCTACCGTCACTTCAGGTACTGCAGCACCCTCTGATTCTCACCTACCATGTCTTTGAAGATAAATAGGTTTAGATGGGAGGCTGCCTTTATCCCCCTGGTGAACGGTGTTAGTGTTCCTACCCCTACTCCATATGGGGTACCTCTGTGCACCCCTGCCTTAAGGGCTATGCGTGCCTCCTACCCCCCCTTTAGCATGCCCCAAGCCTTGCAGCTGTTCCCTGGATGTTGTTTGGTCCCCTGCCCTCTGGCACTCTCTCTGGCACCCCTTTGGCTCATCCTGCCCTGGTGCCCCACTGGCAACCTGGGCTTGTCACCCACCTGGTGCCCCTGGGCCTGGCCCATAGCCGCCGCCCTGTTACCGGTGCCCCGGGCCTGGCACGTAGCCGCCGCCCTGTTACCGGCACCCCGGGCGTGGCACGTGGCCACCGCCCTGTTACCGGTGCCCCTGGGCCTGTTACGCTCTTGGGCTACCACTTGGCCTGCTGCCCCACTCTGGGGCCTATGACGCACTCTTCATGGCCATTGCCCCCTTCTGGGCTTATGCCGCACTCTTCACGAGCGCTCGCTGCCCCCTCTGGGGCCTCGCCCTCTCTGGGGCCTATACTGCGCTCCTCGCACTTGGGGCTCAGGTGGCCGCAGCCGTGCCTGGCCCCTTCACCCTTTTCTGCGTTGTTTGCCCCACTAGGTAAAATACCACCCTTACAGGCTGGGATCGGAAACCCCGCACACCGCGCCTCTCCGGCGCAAATAGTAGTGCCCCACTAGCACCGCTCACTGTGCCACTACTGGGCACCCAGGGACCCCCAGGTTATTGGGGAGCTCCCGTGAGGCCTCCTCTCACCCCTACAGCCTCACCCAGTCCTCCAGTTAACTATAACCGAAACCTGAGCCAACTGGCTACAACACAAACAACACAGAGCCTCCCCACTCGTAACGTAAACACCAAGCCCCCACCAGGGCTCCCAACCATACCTCCCTTTAGGGTGTTCTGATCCCTAGCATCATCACAGCCGGTCAGCATGGTAAAGCTGCGACCCCCAATTCCAGCTGCTCAGCTCTGCTGCAGAGCTCCCGCTCCTGCGGCTGCCAGAAGGGAACTGCTGGTCAGGCTCCGGCCTGGGCTGTTTATAAAGGCCCGGTCCTGACCCCTTCTGGCCACCTGACCCTCCTGGTCACCCTGGCAACTGGCACTTGAGCTGCCCTGGTGATTGGCAGCTCTGTCAATTTCAATCCCAGTCACGGGGCACCTAGGTAACCCCGTGACAGCCTTGCTGAAGTCCAGAAAGACTACATCCATGGAAACACCAGCATCCAATGCTTTTGTGACCTGATCATAAAAGGCAATCAGGTTGGTCTGACATGACCTGCCCCTAATGAAACCGTGCTGGTTGCCCTTAAGCATCATCTCTGAGGCCGGCCCACTGCAGATGTGCTCCATGATGATCTTCTCAAAGAGTTTCCCTACGATTGAGGCAAGACTGATGGGCCTATAGTTGCCTGGGTCCTCCCTTTTCCCTTTTTTAAAGATGGGGACCTCGTTGGCTATCTTCCAATCACCCAGCACCTGGTCCAAGCACCACAAGCACTCGTAAAGCCATACCAAGGGCCCTGCAATAACCCCTGCTATCTCCCTTAACACCCTGGGGTGGAGAGCATCTGGACACACTGATTTGAACACGTCAGAACAGGGCAGGGCAGGGTGGTACAGACTAGCACTAATCTGGATGCATGTGGGGGCAGGGGCAAAGCATCTCAGTGCTGATCCACATATGTGAGGCAGCGGGGGGATGGAAAGCAGCCTGTCCCAATCTGGAAGTGTGGGGGGTGGGCCCAACCCTGATCCTGATGCACAGCAATGGCTCAGGTGGCACTGTTTCCAATCCCTCAGATTTTCCACTGCTCCCCTACTGCTAAATTTTAAAACCCATGTGGATCCACATATGCTGGATACCATGGCTCTTGCAGGCTGAATTGGGCCCACAGTTTAGAGGTTGAACACCTACATTTTAGACTATTCACACCTGGTGAGGCCTCACTTTATCTGGTTTTCGATACCATACTTCAGTAGAAGTGTGGACAAATTGGAAAGAGGCCAACAGTGAGTCACAAAAATGATTGGTTTATAAAATATGAAATATTAAGAGATGTTGGAAGAACTCTTGTTATTTAGTTTAGAGAAGAAGAGATTCAAGGTGAGTTTAATTACAGTCTTCAAAAAGTTTTAAAGAAAATAGTCATCATCTGTTCTCACTATACTGAAAAGGACAAAAAGTATGTATATCAGTTACAGCCAGGGAACAATGAATGAAATGGATGAAATGGGTGAAAGGGAAAATTTTCTAGATTATAAGATTCATTAAGAAATAGGGAAAAAATATTTCCAAAGATGCTGGGTAATTTACATTACTGGAAATTTTTAATTTTCTAGGTAGGGTTGTTTCTGTCTTTAGCAGGAGGTTGGACTAGATGATCACCTAAGGTCCTTCCCAAACCTAATTCTCTATGCTTCTGTGATTATTAATTATCTGCATTAAGGGACTAGAAAGATGTAGGCTATGCTTGTACTCTCAGAGAATGCTTGTTTCATGGGGGAAAAGAGGGAAATCTAACAGGAAACAAAAATTCAAATAAAAAAAGGAAAAAACCCACTAATTCAGTATTTTATTTTCTATGACATAATTATACATCTAGGATTGAAGGAACAAATCTTACTTTTCTTTCATTTTTATTACTTGACATAATCTATATTTCACAAAGTTTTAAACCACGTGGTTTTCAACAGCTTGCAATTTAGAAAACTGATTATAAGTGAGTGGGCTTCCAGTAATACAGATATTTCTTCCAACCTTTTTCACTAAGCACCAGTCTTAACCATTTGTGATTAAGAGCATTCATAGAACAATATAATTATGGAAAAAGCAACAGTAACTTGGTAATTAATGGGTTTTTTCCCCATGTTCTCCCAAGTAATATTATTAGCTATCATAGATTTTTTGTTCTTGCTAATATTAATTAACAGATGTTTCTTCCTTTTTTTTAATAAAAGGGAATTACATAGAGTAATAAACTTTTGCAAGGCTCTTGACTAAGTTCATTAAAATAGTTTGATTAAAATTAACATTTTACAATATTGAATAGATGGATAGAACAGTGGGTGCACGTAGGTGCAGGCCCTGGTGCATGGACCTTCCTCTCCCTGCAGCTGGTTGCAACTTCTGCTTCAGAGCGACCAGGGCTCCACTGGCCAACCCTCCCCACCCCGCCATGACTTCAAACTTTCCAAAGGCTTCTAGACGTCATCCCCATGATGCTTGCAATGTCCCATACTTCTGTCTGGAAATGTCCAGTGACCTCTACCTCCAACACCATGGCACCTGGCCACTAGGACTGTGCAAAATTTTACCAAGTGTTTTGTTTTGAAGCTGTTTCAATGTGCTTCAAACTCAAAACAGCAAAATTGAAATGAAACAAAAAGCATCGAAACAGCTTCAAAATGAAATAAAGACACTTGAAACATTCTGAAGGTTTTGAAATATTTTGAGTTTCAAAGCAGCCCCGTGGTGGGAGGCAGGGAAGAGCTAGTGCTGCTTTCCAAGCAGATCTGCAGTCCCATGTAGCTCAGCCCAGCAGGGAGTGCAGTCTTGGTTCTCCCCACCTCCCACCACTGGGCTGTGCTCCGTGGGACTGGTGGAGCTGATGGGAGTGCAGGGCCACTCTGGCCATTTCTTGCCTCCAGGCTGCACTCCATGGGGCTGGTGCACCCGATCATAGCACAGTACCGGCTCTGTCCACCTTCCTCTGCTGGGCTGCACTCCAATCAGCTGTGCTAGCCCCATGGACCTCAGCCTGGCAGCGGGAGGCAGGGCGCAGCACTGACTCTGTCTGCTTCCCACCACCAGGCTACACTCTGTGGGACTGGTGTTGCTGATTAGAGTTCAGTGCTGGCTTGCTGCACTCCAATCAGCTCTTCCAGTCTCAAGGAGTGCAGCCCTGGCTCTGTCCACCTCCCGCTGCTGGGCTGCACTCCAGTGCCAGTCCCAGGGGACAGGGCAGCCTCCTCTCATCTGGGACACAGATGAAGGGACTCGCACTCCTGGAGAGGAGTCCGGCACAGCCCTTCAGCCCTCCCGGGGGTGCGGGCCCCTGGATCTGTGCCCTGATGACAGGAGGCTGCCACTGCTGCCTGGGGTCAGCAGCAGCATCTGTGTTCCCAGGCTCTGGGCACAGGCAGTACCCAGCGCTGGTCCCAGGTGGCAGCAGCAGCCTCCTGTCATCCAGCTCAGATCCGAGGTCCACACCCCCAGAAGGAGTCCGACACAGCCTGGCAGCCCCCTCAGGGGTGTGAGCCCCCAGATCTGCACCCCAGATGAGAGGAATCTCAGGCTGCCTCTCCTACCTGGGACCAATGCTGGGTGGTTACTGGGACCAATGCTGGGTTACAAAGCAGGCCAGGAAGTTGGGCAACATTCATCTAACTTGAATAGATGGGCTATTGTTAACTTAGTGTGGATATAGTACTGGTACATGTGTGAATATCACTGTGTGAAGGAAATCTCTACATTATATGAGAGCTGAGAGAACAAAGTTAGATGCTATTAAGGTCCCTTCTAGCTTTAAAATCTATATATCAACTTTATGTTATGAACTGTGGATCGACCAATATATATTGTAATATATTTTGTAACTTGGCTAAGAATTTTAAACATGGTTTTTACTGTGATTGAGAATGCAGGAAGGCTATAAATTGGCATTTGAGAAAAGGAAAAAATAAATTTTGAAGAAAGTGCTTTTTTGATGAAAAATGAATTTAGAGGTGCAAAAAAATCTTGAACTCTACTAATGTTTCTTTATCAAAATGTATTTTGAAATTGGGAAATATATATCATAAGAAGACATAGATCTATCAGTGTGTATATTTTTAACTTAACAGGCTGGGCTGTATTATTTTTAATTCAGATTAAAAGCTTCTTGGGGTATATACTTAATACTTTTTCTGTTAATCTGTGAAGAGATGTGGACAGATACAGTTACAACCAGTATTAAACATTATCTATATTTTTATTCTGTATAATACCGAGAAATATGACAGATTGACCAGTAGGCATTTTTAAGTAAGAATATTCCAGCTGGGCACTGTAGAACATGTAAATATTTCTTCATGGTATCTCCAAGGCAACAGAAATGAATACTCCATGCACTTTTTCTTTGTAGGCAAACTGACTTTGAGCTAGTTAAAGTTCATATACACAAGGCTATGCAGGCATGTGGTGGCTATAGAAGAAATAATGGAGGAAAAGCTAAAACAGCATGAATAGACTTTTACAAAAGGTACACAAACTAGTAAATCACAAGCCTGTTGGGGACTGCAGAGAGAAAAGAAACCATTTCTTATTGAAGCTTTTTTCCAAATCTACTCAAGGCTCCAGTTTGCTTTAAAATACAGAAAAATTGTTGTTATAGTTTTAATTTGTTTACTTGGCATTAATTCTGTCAACCGTATTGTGTTGAAATAGAAAGAGATGTAGAAAAGGGCAAGGAAGAGACAGGAAATAAGATTTTTTTTTCTTATGGATATTTTAATTATGTGAATGGCAATATTTATTTTGAACTGCTTTGATGGACAATGCGTAGCTAGGCTACTGGCTCAACTAATATTTAAATCAAGAAAATAAATTTAAAATAGACATCAAAATATATTTCCTTGCTAAAAATTGCCGTAAAATAAATTCCATAGATTTCATAGATTTCATAGACATTAGGGCTGGAAGGGACCTCGGGAGATCATTGAGTCCAGCCTCCTGCCCAAAGGGCAGGAAG
>NW_017728906.1:115702601-115738014 GCF_001723895.1 Crocodylus porosus | reverse complement strand
TTAATGAAGATGTTGAACAGTATGTGTCCCAGGACAGAGCCTTGAGGGACCCCACTGGTCACAGGGCACCATGGTGAGTGACTGCCATCAATCAAATTGAAGCTAGGTTTTCACTTTTTAGACCAAACATTTTATTGTGATACCTATAAGTAGAAAAATAATGGCTGGTTAAGAGCACACAGTTTACCAAGTGGTCCAACAAATACCTTTTATATCTGGATTTTTTTGAAGTTACAATTTCATCATAGACAAAAGAAAGCAGTTTTAGGAAAATTAATGTAAATAAATGTGAATTAGTTTCTTCATAAAAGCCTCTCTGAGGGAAAGAAGTCATCAGATTTCTGTTGCTTGAATGTCCTCAACACAAATATATTTTTAATAAAAATATAGTCATTGGAAGTGTATGTGTCTGCATGAGATCCTCTATGAGCCCCATGGGCAGATAAAATTATATAATTCATATAATGGTATAACATGCAATGATGAAAGAGGGGGTGGGTTTAATTTAAGGGTGTTTAGGCTGTTGGAAAAAATAGCCCATATGCTATGCATACTTTACTATAAATGTTTCTAGTGCTCCATTATCATTTTTACCCATTTGTCACTTTCTATCCATGTAAAATATATTCAGCCCAGTTTAATCTTTTCCTTAACTGAGATTTATTTTAATTATTCCATAATTTAAAAATATGAGTTTTCGTTTTTCAATTTTTTTTCCTTCTTTTTGGCTGTCTTTGTTTTGCTTTCCTTGCATAGGACAAATTGTTTGCTAATTAAATGAGAATTTATTGTAGTTGCAATGTAAAATGACAGTAATTATCAACTTCTTTTGGATGATATGGCATTCATTTGTAAATATTTCCCTACTACATACTTCTTGAAGTGTTTATCATGGCAAGATAACAGCTAAAGTATTCAGAAGTCATGGGAGTGTGTGTGTTTTGACTCCAGTGACAAGTTGCTTTGTTAGTACTGTTCTTGAAGCTGTAACAGAGTTATAGGAGCCCATGCAGTCAATGAGAATACTTCTAAATAGCAATTCAGTCTCCTTTTAATGTGGCTGAAAGTTTTTTTCTGTAGTGACAATGCTTTAAATGGACCATATAAACATTCCTCATTCTATTATTTCATAGACATGAATCAATGCCAAATGACATAGTATAGATATGGTATGATAGAGTGATCTTGTAGCAATGATGGTCCAGAAAAAAATAATTGTGGATAGCTTGAAAAGATAAACATTCATTGCTAAAAAAAGGAGTCACAATGTATTAGGGAATAGATCAATGTATAGCAGACAAAATCACCAAACAAAGAGTTTTCTGTGGAAAAGGCAATATAGAGATGAAAGGTAATAGTATGCACTATATAAACAAATCTGCCTGGATGGTCAGTATTGCATCTTTGTTGGTGCAACTTAATAAATAGCATTCAGTAATGTTCACATAGAAAACTCCTACATTAATTTATATAATTTATAAACTTAGATGCAGGAGTCAAGGTGGATGTTATGTATGTAGACTTCAGGAAGGCCTTTGACAAAGTATCCCATACCATCCTTATAAATACACGAGGGTATTTGCCATGGATGATTATAGGGTAGACTGGGTAGCAAATTTGATCAAGGGTCACACTCAGAGGGTGGTAGTGGATGGGTCGGTGCCAACCTGGAAAGATGTGTGCAGTGGAGTCCCTCAGGGCTCAGTTCTGGGACCAATGCTGTTCAACATGTTCATCAGTGATCCAGATGAGAGGGTGGGAAGCACCCTGTCCAAATTCATGGACGACACAAAATTATAGGGTGCAGCTAACATCCTGGAGAGGAGGAACCAGACCGATGCTGACCTAGACAGGCTGGGGAAGTGGGCAGAGAGCAACAGGATGCAATTCAATAAGGACAAATGCAAGGTGCTGCATCTAGGGAGGAAGAACTGACATCATACCTACAGGCTGGCGTGTGACCTCCTCAGCTCCACTGAGGTAGAAAAAGATCTTGGAGTCACTGCTGACTCCAGGATGAACATGATTCACCAACATGATGAAGCAGTTGGCAGAACCAATTGCACCTTGTCATACATCCTCAGGTGCTTCACAAATATGTCCAGGGAAGTGATTCTCCCCCTCTATGCGGCACTGGTCAGACCACAGCTGGAGTACTGTGTCCAGTTGTGGATGCTGCAGTTCAAGCAGGGTGTGGACAACCTACAGAGGGTCAAAAGAAGGGCCACTGACCTGATTATAGGCCTGCAGGGAAGGTCCTACAGGGAAAGGCTCAGGGACCTTAACCTCTTCAGCCTCTCCAAGAGAAGGCCAAGAGGGGACCTTGTGGTGGCATACAAATTAATAAGGAGAGAGCAACATGAAGTAGGTGATCATCTGTTCACCAGGGCACCCCCTGGAATGACAAAGAACAATGGCTATAAGCTACTAGAGAAAAATTTCAACTGGACATTAGGAGAAAGTTCTTCACAGTCAGGGTTGACAGAATTTGGAATGGGCTCCCAAGGGAGGTGGTGCTCGCCCTATCCTTGGGGGTCTTCAAGAGGAGACTGGACAGGCACCTGGCTGGGATCACATGACCCCAGGGCTAGTGACTCTTTTCTTGTCTGCCAGGGGAAGGGGGTCAGACTAGATGGCTCACTGATGTCCCTTCTGACTCTATGCAAATATGAATATATGAATCTATTAAATAAACAGTAGCATTTTTATGGACCTTTTGGACCATCCAATGCCACCTACTGTAAAACTAAATCTGTACCATAGAATTTAAGATGAGGACTTAACAGAACTTCAGAGTATGTTTTTATCTATTTTTCAGAGTAATCTATAGTCCTAGGATTTGTTTTAATTTTTGTTTTCTATAAACTGTTCATACCTTGTTATGTATATTGAAATAACTGGTAATTCCTACCACCAACAAAGAGATAGTGTCTGCCACTCAAATTCAGGAACAAAACATTTTTACCTTGAGTAGTTTCTGTAGTCAAACACCTTCCTCAAAATAAGTACAACAGAAAGGTATCAGAAATCAGGATTATTTGACTCAGGAAATTTAATTTATCAAAGGAAGCTCCTTATGCTGAGCATAGTTGTTACAAATCAGGGTATTATATCTCAATAGCCCCTGTTGTCTTAATTTCCCAATGTTCTCTGTTTGGCTTGATTCTTGTCTTAACAGGTACTTGTGCATAAACTGTATGATGACAGTATGGGCTTTACCTCCTAATGCAAAAAAGCCCTGTCTATAGTGTTAAGTTTCTTTGTATAATCAAAAGCCCTTCTGGAGAACCATTCTTAGCAGATGAGCAGGCAGCAGATTTAGAATTTAAATTAATATCAAAGAAGGGTAGGAGAAATGAAGTGGCCTGTATATAGCTCTTTTAATCAATATGGCTTGGGGCATTCAAAAGCCTGAGCTTGAATTAATTCAGTCTTTACCGGTTAGTTTAACCTGACTAGGCTGAACTGATTTGCAACTGGACAGACATTCTCTCTGGATTGAGGAAATTCAGGCACATGCCTTCAGTGGCTTAGGCTAGAAGCCAAGGGATGCTAGAGCAGCCCTCCCTTCCCTTCTGCAGAGAGCTGAGCTGGCAGGGGGGCATGGCCAGGCCTCAGCAGGACTCCCTCATTAGGGATGTCTGCCTCCACGGTCCCAGGCTTTCCCCTGCTGGCTGCTCAAGGGGCAGAGTGTTGCCAGCCCCCAGCCCCGGGCTAATACTCTGAGGCAAGGGGGGTGGAGGGTGCAGTGCATGAATCCATTGATGATACAGAGCTTTTCAAAATTCTTCCCTGCTTCATCAAACTGACAGGTAAGCAAGCCAGCCAGGGGTCTGAAAGCAGTCTTTATCACTCAATTAGAAAAATAGCCTCTCTCCACATTACTTAAAACTTTTTAAATAGTTACTGGGTAACCTCTTGATTAGCTCCAAAAGCCCTAAGTGGTCACAGTTCTGTCTGCCTATCCCAGGAAAACTGCAGAAAGAGACACACACAGACATCTCTTAGCATTGCCTAGCTCCTACTGTGGCAGAGAGGAGGAAGGGATCTCTGCTTAAGCAGTGAGTGGTGAGAGGGGTAATAGGGTTGAAAGGGGGAATAGGGAAATCAGCAGACCCTGCTGTGCCTGCAAGTCTGTGCCAAGCTTCAGCCAGGGAGCAGAGGGGAGCTGTCAGCCCTGCTGTGGAACAAAGAACCCTGCCTAGCCCAGAGAGCATGCCAGGATGCTGGGGAACTCTGATTTAACTTAAACCAGCAAGGAGTCTGGGACAGACATTGCATAAACTGGTTTGAGCCAAATCAGTTTAGTCTGATACTGCGTTCAACCAGGTTTATCTCAAACCAGTTTCAGCCATTTTCAAACTGGCTTATGTGCACTGAACATCTTTTCTGTTCCAGGTTTAAACCAGTTTCTGATCACTAAAACAGGTTTATTTGTAATGTTTGTCCCTAGCCTATGTAGCAAGGACAGAATAGTCAATGCCATCTTGAAAATAATCTCAGGTCATATTATGTATAGAGACTAATATTGAAATATGCAAAATACCTGAGAACCTGAAAAATAAATTTAGGTTGATTTAAAATTATTACATAATTTCCATAAAATATGAGCAAATTTCAAATAAAAAACAAATATATGTTGCCTTTATAGAACCATAGAAAATTAGGTTTGAGAAGGATCTCAGGAGGTCATCTAGTCCAATCCCTTGATCAAAGCAGGATCATCCCCAACTGTATCATTCCAGCTAGGGCTTTGTTGAGCCGAGCCTTAAAAACTTCTGAGGATGGAAATTCCACCACCTCTCTAGGTAACCTGTTCCAGAGCTTCACCACCCTCCCACTGAGAGATTTTTTTTCTAATATCCAAATTAAATCTCCCTTGCTGCAACTTGTGAGCATTGCTCTTTGTTCTGTTATCTGTCGCAACTGAGAACAACCTAACTTCCTCAGCACCCTCACATGCATTGTATCTGGCCCCATGGACTTGTACACATTAAGGCTGTGTGAGGCTTCAGACAGAGCTTCAGATATGGAGAAGCTTTGGACACTTTGGGGCCTGAAGCAGCACATCTGGGTCAAGGCACTGGCCTCATTCAGCTTCCCAAAGCAGTTTGGAACTTCTGAAGAGCTTCAGAGCTGCCCCAGAGCCGCCTCAGAGATCTGGTCATAGGGTATAATGGGGAAACAATAAAACATGTATAACTTTATTGTTTTGTGTCTGATTTATATGACTTTTTCACAGTTGGTAGACTCTGCAGAGAGAATGAAGCCTGCCAAGTTTCAAGAAGATTGGTGTAGGGGTTTAGGGGGAACAGCACCCCAAATTTGTGAAAGCAAAATTCATGGCACATCTAGGCATTACAACATAGCAGGGTAAAAACTGAGAGTTGGTAGCTCTTACTAAGGGCACAAAGTCTTCCAGGTTTCAAGAAGATCAGTGCAGGAGTTTGGGGGAAACTGCCCCTCAAGCTGCAGTCAAGCAAAACTCATGCCATGGGTGCTTGTGAGACTGTCTGTCTTGGGGCGGGGAGGGGAGAGACTACTGCAGGTCTGGCTGCTAAGCATTACCAGTTACCAATCAATCAATCATGATTCACTCAGGGACCAGGGGCTCATGGACAAGCTCAATACACAGCACCTAGCTACTACATAACGACTTAATGAGCATCAATTAGCACTTACAAAACCAGGCTAAGGAGAGATAAGAATCAATACAATGAACTGCCCCAAGACAGACACAATCTTGGCATGAGTTCTGCCTGTCAGCAGCTAGGGGTGCAGGGCCCCAGAAACCTCCTGCACTGATCTCGTCGACAGCTGGCAGGCATTGTGGCCTCAGCAGGGGCCACCATCCCTGCAGCTATCACCCCACTGTGCCTTAACACACACAGTGTCACCTATGGTATGAGTTTTGCTTGTCCACAGCGTGAGGGGCAGTTCCTCCCAAGACCCTGCACCAATCTTCTTGAAACTTGGCAGGCTTTGTGGCCTTAGTAAGAGCCATCACCCCTGCAGTATTGACCCCCTGGTGACCCCCACACAACCATGACATAAAACTTGGTAGAGTTCATGTTTTCAGCAGAGGCTACAATCCCTGCAAAAGAAAATCAGAAAGAAAAACCAACAAAGTTATAGATATTTTATTGATTCCCCATTATACCCTATGGCTGGATCTCCGAGGTGGCTCTGAAGTTTCAGATCAAGGCAGAAACCAGGTCCAGAGCTCTGGATCAGATCACAGCCATCCGAAACAGCTGGATCTGAAGTCAGATTGGATCACTGCCAACTCGCACAGGCCTAGTGCACATCCAGGTTTTCTAAATAGTCCCTAACCTGTTCTTTCACCCCTGAGAGCTGCTCACCTATCCCCTATCGGGGACGGGGGCCCTGGTGTCACAGTGGGCCGAGTACAGGATGAACAGGTGGGATTAGCAGCGAGGAGTCAGAGCAGTCGGGAAGCATACGGTTTCAAAACAGAACAAATTTTATTGTTTACTTACGCTACAAGATGTTGAGGTAGCATAGGCAGGTCAACTTAGTTACAGAATGAGAATGGTAAACAATAATGAGAAGCGATGATCGAGAAATGAAGCCGAGGTCAGTAACAGTGGTGGTGAGGAACAACGAGAACGAGGTAACTGGAATGATATGAACGAGTTGTAAATGTACAACGGATGCCAAAATGTAGATAACCGGCACGTGACAAGTCAAACGAATAATCGGAATGATGAACGAGTAACGTAGTAAACGCATAACGATAATCGGTAACGAGTAGTCGAGACAAGATGAAAGCATTTCTATAAAGGGGTACACCGATGTACAACAGTGGCGGGGAGACCAGCGGAGCTCTGGGAAGCGAACCAGGGCTCTAGGCCTAAGAGGCTCTCCTGAAGCAGTCTCTGCGGTAGCAGTCTCTGCTCAGGTCTGGTCTGGTCTCCGCTGTGGGTGGAAACTTACAAACCTTAAATATGATTTGGTCAGCCAATCAAATAGTTCCCCTTTTGGAAAGTTCTGGCTCATTCTGGTATAAGCCTGGGCATGCGCATGTTGCCAACTCAGATTACCTCATGGCAGAATCATGATTGACAAGCGTGGGGTCAATTATGGGGCACATGTTGGGCATGCTCACTAGCCCTCTGGGGATTTTCCACAGCTTGTCTGCACTTGTTTCTGCTTAACACTGTTAGCCAGCACTCTTTTGAAATTTGGTTGTGACATGCCCCCTTGCTGGTAACACAGGTGTTAACATTTCCTAATTAACATTCAACAGTCATCTTCGTCTCGTACATGATTATCAGGATTCGAACGTGTATATACAAAAACATTATTATTATGATTAGGCAAATGGGTAAATATAAACACAGATAAATACAAACACATAACATTGGTTATAAAACATAACATCATCAACCTGAATAATAGCACAAGTGTATAAGCGTAATTTTTCTGTTCTGCGGTTAATGAGTGTCCTGACTCAGTCTTGTGCTGATGCCAGTTGGCTCGTAGTTCCCTGGTCACATTTCCACAGAGGGTGCATCCCGCAGTGATGACGATCAGCAAGCTGACGAGGACTAATGAAGTCACGGAGTCGGTCAGGGGTCGCATGATCAGAGCTGAAAAACAAACACACACAGGACAGAACGGGCACTGCAACATAACTATTACTGTACATACTTTAAGTGCCTATTGGGTGCTAGTTAAAGTAGATCACTTGGCCAACCAATTATGGTGAACGAGGATGTTTCGTCCACTGTCCTCCAAGGTCGGTAGGTACGTATTGGGGAGGCATTCGGCGGCTTGTATCGTTCCTTTTATTACTTTCAGGTGATGATTCTTTGGATCAGGTAGGGTGACCCAGACGAGTTCAGCTGGATTGAACTTTGGTTTCCATGGTGTCATGGTTTCCGTATCCCTTTTGTTCCATAGTTCCTTCCCCAAATTCAGGCTTGTTAATACCTCATGTTTCAGTTTTGTCCAGTTTTTATAACTTCCCTGTCTTTTTAAACGTAGGGCTTCTTTATATAAACCAACCGCTCTTTCTACTACTCCATTGGATTGTGGGTGGTATGGTAGGTGATGGTGCCACTCAATGTTGTGAAGCCTCATGAATTTATCTATGGCCACAGAAGTGAAAGGTGGCCCACCATCAGATTGAATGGTACTTGGAGCCTGCCAGACAGTGAACACACTCATTAAAGCAGTGATTATGGCGGTGGCATGTGTCTTTCTTAGGGGTATCACGGTGAACTGACCTGTACCAAGATCAATGACAATTAGCCCTTTATTCGGTGGCGCTGCTCCGGGCAGGGGGCCTAACAATTCTACCTGCCAGGTCTTCCCAGGATTAAAGGTCTTCGGATCCAGTGCCCTTCAGAGATTGCTCGTAGGGTGGCACTTCTTCGCACAAGCTTCACAGGCCTGAGTAATTCTTTCCCAATCTGCACGGGATCCATATTTTGGTTTTTCTTTCGATTCCTGACACCACCATGAATGACAGACTCGGGGACCTGGGTGGCCCCAGTTTTCATGCAGCCAGGACAAATAAGGGTCTACACATACTTCGGGGTTGATGTTCTCGGCGGCAAAAACACAGTCAGTACGAAGTGGGTCTTCCAGGACTTTGTCGATGACATCATGAACTGGGTCGGTGTCAAGCTTGTGCGATCTAGTATGTTTGACTAATGGTAACATGGTGAAGGCAGATAACAGATCATAAATTTCCTGCCAGATATCTATCTTCTCGGTTGTGGAAGCTATGCCCGTGATGATCTTATATATGTACTATGAATCAATTGCCATGATGGGGACAGGGAGAGTTCCATCGTGGTTTTGAAGACAATGGCGCACCAGTTCTTTGAATGCTAGGAGCTCATTCTTTTGGGCTGAACTGCATCCAAGGTGGATTTTCACATCTTGGTAGGGTTTGCAATGGAATCCATAACTCCCTTTTTCGCGAGTAGTACCATCAGACACCATCCATGCTGAAGCAGTCGTTCCATAGAGGATGACGTTCGAGATATCGGTAGCAGTTTGAATCGGTGGCAGATCTTCATGTTTCCAGCTGTGCCAGTGGTATAGATGGTTAAGCACCAGCACGCTCCACATTGCGGGCTCTCCCTGGAAATTCAGGTCCGGTCGGTTATAGAATAGACGTGGTAACAATGTTGCACCTGTGGCTTGTAGTTTTCCCCTTCCGATAGCCAGGGGTTCGGCCAGTTGTGCAGCCAAAAGGATTTTCCCCACCGTGCTGTATCAGTGCTCCATGGCCTGGATGGTACGGTGAGTGACATAAACTAGATTTCTGTCTGGGTTTTTAGCCGTGGTATAACCTCAGTAAAACCTCAGTATAACCAACTGTGATTGTTAACGTGGTTGATAAATCTATAGCATGTAGAGATGTACTTTTTACAGAGACCAGGAGTTCACCCAGGGCCTTGGTGTCCTTCGGAGTCCATGGGACTTTTTGGCGCGCTTTATCCTGAATTTGTTTCTGGATTCGTGTCAGCACCGGTAAGTGTTTTGGTGTGATGTAATGATGGAGCCAATTCAGTCGTCCAAGAAGGGACTGAAAGTTGGTTTTTGTCCATGGTGTTTTTTCTCCCTAGGTGGTGGTGTCAAGTTGGTCGTGTGCTGTTCCATGTTGGGTGGTTCCAGTAAAGGTCATTCCAAGGAAATTAATACTAGTAGATGGTTCCAGACAAGATTTTTTTGGTATTCATGGTCCAGCCGTTGGTAGAGAGGTGTCGTATAAGATCTTTGGTGACTTTCTTTACGGTTATTTCTTTACGGTCCCATAATTGCAATGTTGTCTATATAACTCCACGATTTTATGGCTTTGCTTTCTGGGTGGTTTTCAGAAAATCTCTTTAGGCTGCTGTTTATAGCACTGGTGGCTAGTGCCAGTGCGTTACAATATCCCTGTGGACATACATTCCACTTGAATATTCTTCCTCCAACACACATGTTCAGAACTCCATCTTCGTCATTAATTGGGATCGAAAAAAACATATCTTTCAAGTCGAGGGTGGTACCCATCCATGGATCAGCCTGATATTCTGCCATCTCTTGGGTGCTCTGGAGTAATATGTAAGGTGTTGTTTGGGACAAGGCCATTCAGCGCCTGTTTACTTCACTATAATCAACGAACAGGTGCACCTCATTCAGCTTCCCGGGTTTCTGAATTCCCCATCCAGGTGACAAACGTGCGCTTGCATGGATTGGGACGATGCATTGTTGATCAATCAGCCGTGTCAGTAATGTATCAAAAGGGTCACGGAGATGTACTTTCGTGGGTATAGGTGTATACCTCCATGTCAAGGTGGTCTTCAACGTCGACTTGTGTCGATCCTCCTCAGATACAGTAGTGATTGGTAAAGCTTCTAGAACTCAGTGTTTTAAGTCTAGAGCTTTGATACCGGGTATACCAAGAAGGTTAATGCCTCCTATCACAGTGTCAAGATGTTTTTCATGATTTTTTATGAGGAATTTTACTCTGCTTGTAGTTGTAATTGCGTTCAGGCCTTCTACCATCATTGTTTTATTTGTTTTCTTATGGGGCACTGATTGCTTAATAATGTTGACTTGAGCCCCAGTATCTACTAATAATTTTGTAGATGTTACATCATGTGGCTGATCAGGACTCTGTACATCGGTAGTTACATACAGCCTCAGATCATGGTCGGTAAGTTTAATGCTGTCAGTCACTGAGCTGACGCCGACGGCGACATACAGACAGCCTCTATTTTTAGAATCTTTATCAATCAGCTTGGTCTCTGTGCTAATTACTCTATCTTCCACCCTAGTTTCAATGTCTTCCTTATCTTCCTTTGCTTCTTTGAATTGCAGACTCTTAACTAGTAATTTTTCATTTTGAAGTTCCTTTTTCATTTCTTCATGGGCTGTAATCAACTTTATAACTTTCTTCTCATTATTCTCCATCCTTGATTGCATATCCCGCACTTTCGCATTTAACTTCTTATTTTCTTCTTCGTTTAGTTTTAGAGAACATTTAAGATGCAGGATCATGTTGTACAGCTTGGAAATCTCTTGCCTTAAATCCTTGTTTTCTTTTTTAAGCATTGTCTTTTCCTGGTCATCATTTCATTGATTGGAATTGGTAAGTTGTTTAACGCCGCCAGTCGCCGTGCTGACGCTGACAGCGACTACTCGTTTTTTGACTTTTTGTTAGTTTCATCGAATCCCAATGCTTTCACGAGAGCTTTCTGCCTTTTGTCTCCCAATGATCTTAATTGGTCTTTGGTTAGGCTGGACTTATAAAGCAAGAAGCCAAAAATTGCTCACTCCATTGGCGTGCGTTGTGGTGGAGAATTTCTAGCCTGAGGTGGTGAGTTTCTGGCTTGCGGTGGTGAATTGTGAGTTTGCGGTTGTCAATTTTCCCATCGAGGATGAGTCGGTGTATATGCATTTGGGTAAGCTGACATGATGTTCAGTTCTTCATTGACAACTGGGAACACTGTCTTATGAGCCTTACGTCTCATGGCTCCCTGCAATTTTCCTAATTGTCCCAATACGTGGGCTACGGGACCATTCACAGATGGATTCAGAAGCAATCTAGCTGTTAAATTTTGGCTTCCACCATAGACTTCTGTGGCTGCTTCAATGGCTTCCAATAAGCATGGTACATTTCCAGGATTTGTAGCGAACCTATAAGGCCAAGCTTCCTGTGCCTGAGCTGGTGTTAGGTCCAGGGCTTGCTGGGCCGGGTTCCACGAGGCATAAGACGCTCCAAGAATGGTGTAAACTAGGGCGCTTGCATCGGTGTGGTTCGTTGCGCCTTCATGCCACGTATGCACTTTCCATTGTAAGGCTTCCACCACTAAAGCAGGTAGTGGGATGGGCCAGTAGTTGTTGGCCAGTACAGGTACTGGATCCACTACATTGCTCTTGCTCCAGGCAGTGTTCCTTACAAGCTGCATGGCTTCATCTTCATCAAGTGTCTCATTTCCTATTTCGGCTATCAATCTACCTAACCACACTATTGGTGTTTCCTCAGGTTTTATCCCAGTTTCTTTTCTTAATTCATTCATTTCTGCTTGGGTTTGGGTTCTTGCCGTAACAGTGATTTGGGCTCCTTGGTCTTGAGGGCGAGTTACCCACTTCTGTACCGAAATGGGTGATGCAGTTGCTAACTCAGGATCTTGCGTTGAAGTATCTTGTGCTGGAGCAGTTGTTCTCTCTCCCATAGCCATCTTTTGGTTGCTTTTGGTTTCGCTATTCACTTTCATTTCCGTTTCATCCAGGTGGCGCTGTTTTACATATGGTGGTGGTGACATTGATGTTGTGGGTGGTGTTATGGCAGGAGGCAGGCTCCAGGTCAGCGGGGTTGGTGTTGGCATGCTTTTCGATGCGCTCTCCCCTCTGCCAGCGCCATCTTGTAATGGTGGCACTGCTAAATTTTCAGTGGCAGCTCAGGCAGTGGTCTCAAACTGCACTGTTAAATCTGCATTTTCCCTCAGCACGATAACATATTCTCGAAATAAAGTATTCAACATTTTCCCCTTTTTCAATTTTAGGCTAGTCCATTTGGCCTTTCGCCCGTTAACCTCCAAACTGTCCCAGAGTTGCATTAGCAGCTCATGCCTCCTTGATCCTGGCATGAGGCTCCAGCAGTTAAATCTGTCCGGCAGGGTGTCCTCTCCTCCCTCCTTCATATACCTCACACACCGGGTGAATTCTTGGGCTGGGCTGAGACTCGCCGCACCCGAAGATTTTACGCGGGTGAGTGATACGGACCCAGTTTCCTCCTGTGGGTGATAGACAGCCCAGGGGTCCCACATAACACAACCAAATGCTCTGAGGTTGAGCCGGACGGTGCATTTCTTTCTGCTGGTACCACAGAGGGACAGGTACCCATTTATCATTTTGGCGGCCGGATTTGCGGCCTGGTGGAACACAGTATGTGCCCATAAGTCATCCGGTTTGCTGGTTGGACAGCTTCCACTGCACCATGGGCAGTTTCGGATCAGCTCAGACTCTAACTCGCCTCCCATTGATCCTGTTCATGACACCATGTCGGGGATGGGGCCCTGGTGTCATAGTGGGCCGAGTACGGGACGAACAGGTGGGATTAGCAGCGAGGAGTCAGAGTGGTCGGGAGGTGTACGGTTTCAAAACAGAACAAATTTTATTGTTTACTTACGCTACAAGATGGTGAGGTAGCGTAGGCAGGTCAACTTAGTTACAGAATAAGAACGGTAAACGATAACGAGAAGCAATGATCAAGAAATGAAGCCGAGGTCAGTAACGGTGGCGGTGACGAACAATGAGAACAAGGTAACAGGACCTAGATGAATGATTTGTAAACGTAGAATGGATGCCGAAATGTAGATAACCGGAACGTGACGAGTTGAACGAATAATCAAAACGATGAATGAGTAACATAGTAAACAAGTAATGATAATCGGTAACGAGTAGTTGAGACGAGATGAGAGCGTTTCTGTAAAGGGGTACGCCGACTTACAATGGTGGCGGGGAGACCAGCGGAGCTCTGGGAAGTGAACCAGGGCTCTGGGCCTAAGAGGCTCTCCTGAAGCAGTCTCTGTGGTAGCAGTCTCTGCTTAGGTCTGGTTTGGTCTCTGCTGTGGGCGAAAATTTACAAGCCTTAACTATGATTCGGTCAGCCAATCAAATAGTTCCCCTTTTGGAAAGTTCTGGCTCATTCTGGTATAAGCCTGGGCATGCGCATGTTGCCAACTCAGATAACGTCATGGCAGAATCATGATTGACAAGCGTGGGGTCAATTATGGGGCACGTGTTGGGCATGCTCACTAGCCCTCTGGGGATTTTCCACAGCTTGTCTGCACTTGTCTCTGCTTAACACTGTGTTAGCCAGCACTCTTTTGAAATTTGGTTGTGACATGCCCCAAACTGTGTTCCCTGGTGCAGTAGTCTCACAGCTGACCTCGCCCGTGAAGGCGGATGTAAAAAAGACATTGAATACTTCAGCCCTTTTGTATTATCTGTCACTAGGTTGCCTCCCCCATTCAGTAAGGAACCCACACTTTCCCTGACCTTCCTCTTGTTGCTAACATACTTGCAGAAATCCTTCTTGGTACTCTTCATGTCCCATGCTAGCAACAACTCCAATTGCACTTTTGCCTTCCTGACTTCATCCCTGCATGCCTGAGTAATATTTTTATACTCCTGTCAAGTTGTTTGTCCAAACTTCCACTTCCAATAAGCTTCCTTTTTGGGTTTAAGCTCACTGTAGAGCTCTCTGCTGAGCCAAGCTGGTCACTTGCCGCATTTTCTATTCTTCCTGCATGTCAGGATGGTTTGTTCTTGCACCCTCAGGAAGGTTTCTTTGAAATACAGTCAGGACTCCAGTTCTCTCAAATTGGCCTCCCAGCTCCCTGAAGCTGTCAGAGTCTGTTTTTCTGAAGTTAAGGGTCCATACTCTGCTGCTGTCTTTTATTCCTTTTGTCAGGATTTTGAACTTGATCATCTTGTGGTCACTGATGCCCATGTATACCCTTTTCTATGTCAAGTGTGAAATCCCAGGCTTCCCCATTCTCCATTTGGCTCTCACACTACTGATCTTCTCCTGCAGTTGGATCCTATCTTCCTGAAGGACTAGCCTTTCATCATCCCCAAAACTTCTCTGCTGCTTAATCTTTTTGTCTGCTTCTCTTTTTGGCATTCCCCTAGAGTATTCCTGAAATCATAAATGTGTCTTTACATGTGTTTTAGAGATGGTGGCATGCAGGGATGCTGAATACATGAGAAACTGAGTCTGCTGGAGCATGCTCCAGCAGACTTGATTTAGTAAGTAATTACAGCATGTTAGAGCAGATGTTCCATATGTCTACAGACATAGTTCTTTGCTTTCTAAATTCAGAAAGTGGATCTTTCTAGGTAAAGATCTTTGGGAAAATAGTATTCAATCCTGATCTCTATCCCTGGATTTTTGTGCAAATGTCACCAAGTTATTTTGCCTTTCTGAAGCTTAATTTTATTATTTGGGAAAGTGCTTTAGTATTTCCAGAAGAGACGTACTACTTAGGGGTTAAATATTTATTATAAGAATTGGAAGAGGAGAGCAAAAATAAATTTTTAGGACGATAACTCAAATAAATAACTCCACACAGGTACATAAATGTCCTTGAATCAGCTTTGACTGGCAGTGCTGTTTAACACTTCTGCCAAGGCTCTTTTCTCTCATATTGCATTTCAATGTAAATATTTCTTGAAATGTTGACAAGCCTTTCACAAACTAAACCTTTTCTTGCTATAGAAAACTAAATAACCTACATTGGACAAAAAATACACCCAGTTTATCCTTAATGAGGAGACCTTGGGGATGAATTTGCCATGTTGTTTCAAAGGTAACAGAATGCCTAGGGCCCTGAAACCACAGTTAATCATATTTTTAAATTATATGTTTATGCCTATGATGTTCTTGGAAGCTTAGTGGTAGTTAACAAAAAGCTTAAAATATCCCTCCTTTTCTTACATTTGCAGCACAAATCAAAAATAGAATATGATCCCTGTTTTTGGTAAATTAATCTTTTGAATATTAATCAGGACTTTAAGCCAGAATCCCCACTGTCTTTTTTATGTACAAAAGTGTTCATACCGAGAAAAGAGAATCCACAGGTGTGTAAAACACTACGGAAGCAAAATGTTAGGGCATCTATACATGTGCTTTGGGGGTGGAAGGGGGTTCACTAATTTAAAGTGGCTCTGAGAGATGCTCTAATTAAAACACCCACAAAGCCACATGTATTCAGCATCCTGCACTTCACAATGGTGATGGGGTGAATTAGCTTAAACACATTCAATGAGATTTACTTAAAATGCCCTCACCACTATTTTGAAGTGCAGGGATGCTAAATACACCTGATGTCTGAAGTTTGCTGGAGCGCATTAATTACCATTCTCCACCAAACTCTGAGCAGACTCAATTAACTGAGTCTGCTCCGATGTGTGCTAATCAGCATGTATCAGAACAAAGCTCCATCACATGTATAGGTGTCCTTGGTCATCTACTTTGTGCAGTTAGAAACTACTTCAAAAGATGCCATGTATGAGTCAAGACATCTTAAAAATATAAAAGTAAACAACGTTTTAAAAATTCTTTGTCCTGTTAGGTTTTGGAGCCATTGGTAGAAGAGGTCTGAGCATGGAATGGAAACAACTTTAATTTCAATTTTACCTCATCTTGCCAAGACATCTCAATGTGCTTCACAAAAAAAATTACAATAATTTAATAATGCAACCTGCTATGCAATCTAATGGTGGAAAACAAAAGGGGAGAAAAAAGTGAGCTTTTAGTTTTGATTTAAAAGCTCTAACATCTTTGATATGTCAGGCCTAGTTATTGGAGGTGTGGGAAAGAGAAGAAAAAAGGAAGTTGAATTTCTGATGCAGCAGCAACCTAGTATAACACGAGTAGAGAGGTACTGGTGAAAGAAATATTAAATCATATCTGATCATTGCTAATTATATCAACAGAATGGGGGTTGAAACAATCAACACAGGTTTAGGTCAAGAGCACTTTGAGGTGGGACAAATAGCACAAGCACATATTTATGCCACAGCTATTTGTCTCTGGGTACACCTCTGCACATGTGCTCTGGTACATGGCAAAGTGACCTGGGTGGGGTAGGGGAGGCTGGGGCTGGCACCATGGGTCCTATGGGCCTCCGCTGGGCAGCAGCAGTGCTGAGCCAGCTGCTCAGAGCCTGGCTGGGAGCCAGAGTGTGACTCTGACTAGCCATGCTCCTCTTCTGGCAAAATGTGCTGCTGTTTGAGGTGCATAAACTGCATGTGCATGCTTGTCATGACACAGCTTTGATCTGTTTCAGGGATAATTTTCCACTGGATTAGGTAAAGTTACCTTTGTTTTGCATCGTTTGTCCACCACATTTTGTATAGTTTCCTAAAGATGATCAGTTTGGACTCACTGGAAGCTTTAAGAACTACTTTTATGTGCTGCAAAAATAAGCATTGAGCTAACTCAAGAATTCACTAACTAAAATTGCCATCTGTAATCTACTGTCATGACCTAAATGCTATAGTAATGCAATTATAAATTGTGGTTCTATCACTGAAATATTGTGGACTATTGTTGTCTATCTTTCAGATGACAATGCCTCTCTTACAAAGTGGTATTAATTCTTTGTAATTATAAAACATTAATCTTGCAAGCTTCGGTACATTTTGTCCCATTCCAGCAGAGCAGTTAAAAACATGCTTTGCTTTAAATATATTGCAAGTTCCACTGGCTGCTATGGACCTGCCTGGAAATTTAAAGTTAAGCATGCATAAGTAAGTTTGCTGGAAAGAGGTTTTCAGTAGACTGGAGTATTAAGCCCTGTAAAAAAAAAAGGGTAGATCATGAAATATTCATGATATAATAATAGGCAAAAAGAAGGGTCTATAGTGATAGGCACTATTGATATATAATCTAAGTAGAATGATGGCTATTATACGAGAATCTGGAAATATTGAACACTGTGGGCATGAGCAGACACAGGATTATATCACCTCAACTGGGCGGGGAGAATTTATCACTTGAGGTCATGTGCACACATTCCAGGGACCTGATCTACAATCATGCATCTCACTTTATTTGCTGATGCTCATTGGTACTGAGAGCCTAATCTAAGTAAACTGGGGTGGAGGTGGGGCTGGCAGAATGGTTGGGGGAGCAGGCTAGTGATTTGGGGGGATTAGCAGGTCTGGGAGGGGTTCGTGGGTTGGGAAGAGTAAGTGTGTTCATGCGGTGGGGGGGAAGGAGGATTGGCACATGTGCACGGGGATTGGCAGGATCAGGGGGCTAGCAGGTCTGTGTGAGGACTGATAAGATAGCAGGGACTAGTGGGCTCATGGGTCAAGAGGGTTGACAGACTAGTGGGTCCACAGAGGGTAAAAGGTGGATCTGAAGCAGGGTTAACAGGACTGTGTTTGGTTGGGGGGGGTCAGTGAATCCATGGGAGGGTTGTGTATCTAAGGTGGGGAACATTGGAGGGCTTAAGATAGCCCACACAGGGTAGAAAAAGTACAGCCAGGGATTGAGGTGAGTGGCTGGCCTTTCCAAGCTCTCAGGCTTCACTGAAAATATGTGCACAAATGTTCCTGGCATATAATTTATAATAATGCAGTTCACTTTAAGCTACATAGTCATAGATCAAGTCCCATGTGTGCACACATTAACTGGTGCCGGGAACTGTGCTGGGAAGTTGATGAGGAGGGTGGGGGGCATGCGTGGATCTACAGGACAGATTGGTTGGTCAGCAAGGCATGTTATCCACCTGGGGGTGAAGGACTCAGGGGGCTAAAAATAGCCCCATCATGGTGGGGGTTATGAAAAGTGCAGCCTTGGGGCTGGAGTGAGTGGGTGAGTTTTCCCAGCCCAGGGGGTTGCACTCCTAATGTGTACGCATGTTTCGTGTGGATTAGTCTGATCTATATACTTTACCTCCTAGGTGAACTAAAGTTAGATAAGGCCAGCCATTTTGTGCCTGTATACAATTTGGGATCCTGATGCCGACCTAAACTAGGTTAATCTATGTGTAACTTGTGCATGTGCCTTGAAAGACCGTTATCAGCTGACTTATTCTAACTGTGTCATCTGTCCTCTCCTAACCTGAAGTAAGCAAAACTAAGTCACAGTAATGTATCCATAAATTAAGCTGCTGCTGCAATTTATTTTTGCTTATTGTGGGCTAGATGCTAGCAAGACAAAAAATTTAAAAACTTGTTATATCAGATTCTGTTGAATTGCAGTAAGCCCTTGTATTTGTTTGATTACATCTACTGCCAGATTAAAGCCAAAATTGTTGTGTAAACCCAAAGAGGTTGATCTTCACACCATAAATGGAAAGTCTAATGTATATTAGAAACTCATAATTGCCTTGATGATTGTGAGAAAGTAATTTTAATATCAGGCCACTATGGGTTGGATACTCTATGATTGCATGTGTCCTATGTATTCTTGGCATGCAGACATTAAAGCAAATGCAAGTACAACAAATTGGCTGTAAACGTTTTTCTTTATGGCATTAGCTGCTTTAGAGGATGACTGTTTCACTGAAAGAATATGCCAAACTTTATATAATAGGAATAGAAATAATTTTCAAAAAACAAAAAGGGCAAAAGATTACCAGCTGATTGTATATACAATGGAGAACAGTAGAATATTAAAAGTGCTATAAGTGTTGGGGAAGAAGCAAGAACCAGAACCTTGCCTTTGGGCAAGCAAAAATTAGACTTTAAGAACAGAAGGAGTTGCAGTAATGGAAAAATACAGATTGCACAAAACAAAGGGTAGAAAAAAAAACATGCAAGGAACTCAATGAAGGTAAAACAATAGAACAATAGCTTAAAAAAAGAAAACAAGCTATGCATGTGCACCAATATTTCCCTGAAATTAAGAGGAAGGGAAAAGAGAAAAAACTATCCAAACGCCTGCTTTCTATATATGCTCAAAGCTGAATATCCTTTTTAAGGAACTGGCTTAGCTTGGCACACTGCCACGAGCCCTACTTCCAACTCTACCATCAACAGCTCTTTCCTTCTGCCGTCTGATCCTTTATACAAGTTTAGATATGGTGAATTATGACTGTGTTCGCTAAGAGGCATTAGAGTGGAATTAACCAGGATTGTCCTTGGCAGTGACTAATAGGCCATTGTTACTTATGGCAGTACTTATTTTGGCTGGTTCTTTTTAATATTCTACTGTTACTTAAGCAATTAAAAGTAAAACAAATGGTACTGTTCTTAAGGATAAGAGTAGCATTCAAGAACCAGTTTAAGCCTTTGACCAAACTGAAAGCAAATCAGATATAAACATTTTATAGGTCTGAAAAGTTACAAGTAAAATATATGGAACATTATTTCCATCTTACACTCCACCGTGTATTTCATCAGGAAACAAAACCATAGGATACAAGCATAATGGGTCTGTGCTGGTATAAAACATATTTTTATAAATTTTCCATAAAAATTCATATGACTAATCAGACTTATTGAAAGGTGTTGGAAAGTCAGGTGGAGCATCTAGAAACATGATTTTTTTATTACTCTAAAAAAACAAGAAGATTCATGTCTATGAACTATTAATACTACTTGAGGTTTTTTTATCTCTCTCTTTTATAAACTTGGAAGGAGATGTGAGAATTTTGGGCTTTGCTCAGAGAGGAAGAAGCTAGGCATAATGGGTGATAGAAAAAAAATTGCTTACACCTAGCTGCTGTGAAGGGGTGGATGCCTTCATCTAACCAACTTCTTAGAAGGTGTCTTCCTCAAGTGTGTTGAAAAAGTGAGATTTCACTTAACTATAGAATTTTTGGCTGCAACTCCCGTAAGATTCAAGATGGACCAACATTTCTGAATGACCTGTTGTTCACTAGTCCTTGAGAGTGAATACTTAATGACTTCTAGTACTCTTGTTTATTTTTTCAATTTGAAATACCACCAGTATTTTCTCATGAGCTGAGCTCAAAATTATTTTAAATGTGATCTCAGTAGGGCTTTAGTGAGATGGACAATTTATTCCTTGGCTTCATTTTGTTGCATCTTCAGATCAAAGTTGAAAAAATGTTATAGTTGTTATACTACTATATACTATAATATTCAAAATAACCAACCAACCAAACAACAAAAAACTCATGACTAATGTATAATCCACTCTTACTTTTAGTGATTTTTTTAATTCCAAGGATTCACTTAAATTGTACATGTTTTTCTCCATAATTTTTATCCAATCATTATGTAATTTCACAAATAAAGTATTGATGTCCTATGTTTTACAACCCCAATCATGTCTCCAATTTTATTGAGTATTTTTAATGTAGAATTATACAGGAAATAATTTTCCCATCATAGGAAAATTTATTATTTTATCCTTAAATAGGATAAACATTAAAAAAAAAGTTTTTGAAAGGTTAAATTGAATTATTCTAAAGCATATACATATTTTTTTTATTTTGACCTTCTTTATTTATACATAAAGTAAATTTTAAATCAAATCAAAGTGTGTCATTCCTGGAATGTCAAAACAGTATATTCCGCTATTTTTCATTGTTCTATGCATTATTTCATTGAAAGCAATAATATTTTGCAATAAATAAATCAATCAGTTTTGCAGAAACAGCCTTTTCAGATGGAGTATTGCTTTGCTATTTTCTGTTCGTTTTACTAAAAGACTTAAAATAATCTTATAAGTGTATTTTATTCGTCAGGAATATTAATGCCTAGCAAAGATAGTTCCTTGCAGAAAAGTCTGAAATACTTTGACCACTTAATCAATTCTGGTATTTTTGTCTTCTACTCTCTAATTAGTAATTAATGTGAATATAAAGGTAGTAGGACAGAGTTAAATGTAGTCTATTGATTCCTATCCCCATCAATTTAGAAAGCCTTCATTAAAATGGGCTTTCTCTCTGAATTTGAAATTTGTATACCATAAAGGGAATTTTTGTATTTGAATACTGTATGCTGACTTTGTCTTGTCTAAAAATGTCTAGTATCTAAATTATATATAAGTGAGATGCCATTCATTTAAAAGTAACATGAAATCAATTTTCAGAAGATGGCTCACTTTATATGTTTGTGTGTTTTCCACTGTACATATGTGAGATTTATTGTACAATCACATCATACCATACCTGAATATGGTCATTGGCTAACTGGACAGTTTTTTCTCAAATAACCTTATGCAATGTTTTTTAAAAAAAAATGGCTTGCAGCATTACAATATTATCTAGCAATATTTAACTTTCAGTGTTAAAAAACACATGAAAATTTTCAGTTTCCTACAGGAAGTGGTCTTCATTACTGTAGAGCAATACTTCAAATTTTGAGTTTCAAAATTATATAAACCTTTCTTCAATCTTGTTTTTCTCTTAAACACCGCCACATAGAAGCGTAGGAAAGTAGGGCTGAAAGGGACCTTACAAGGTCATCCAGTCTAGCCCACTGTGTAAGGCAGGATCATCCAAGACTAAAACATTCTTGTCAAGTGTCTGTAAAACCTGCATTTGACATTTTCTAAGAATGGAGATTCTACAATTACTCTTGGTAGCCTGTTCCAACCCTTTACTACTGTCTTATTCAGAAAATGCAATCTAATCTCCATCTTAAATTTTCCCTCTTGCAGCTTTAGGCCATTGCTCCTAGTTTTGTCTCCTACAGTCATGGGAAAAAGCCTATAATCACTGTTCAGGTATTTGAAGACTATTAAGTCCTTCCTCAGGATTTTTCTTCTCAAAATTAAAAAACCCAGTTCTCTCAGCCTTGTCACCTAAGTCCTGTCTCCCAGGCTCCTGATAATTTGTGTTGCCCTGTACTGGACTCTCTAAAAATTGTCCAAAACCTTCTTGAAGTGTGGAGCTCCAAACAGGACACGATATTCCAGGTGAAGCCTTATTACTATTGAATAGAGCAGAAGGATCACGTCCCTTGATTTACAAGTAACACCTCTGTCAATACGAGTATAGTGTGAACTTTTTTTTTATAAGAAGAGAACATTGTTTGCTCATATGAAGTTTATGGTCCACTGCAACCCTCAGGGCGTTTTCTTTAGTATTGCACCCTAGTTAGTCATTCCCCGGTCTATATTTGTACATGCAGTTATTCCATCCCAAGTAAAGAACTTTTCACTTGCCCTTGTTGAGTCTCATCTGATTGATTATGGACCTTTTATACAAGCTATTCTGGTCATTCTGGATCCTGAACCTCTGGAGTGTCCGTAATTCTACCCAATTTGGTATCATCTGCAAATTTGTTAAACTTGCACTCAATCCCATTAACCATATCATTAATGAAAATGGTGAACAGTACTGGACCCAGTACAAACACCTAGGGAACCTCACATAATACCACCTATCAGCTGGAAATTAGCCGTTGATGACTACTTACTGTGCATAATGACCCAAACACCTTTCTGTACTTTCATGTAATCTGTATTTGCTTGACTTGCTAATGAGCAGGGATCCTGATTTTCTCTAATAAAAAAAAAAAATCTCCAATTTTTGGATTAAAAAAAGTAACACAAAATCCACATTTTTCCATGATGAAAATGAAACATCACTAATATATATATATTCCTGATGGAAAATATGTAGGAGAGACCAAGCAACAACTGCACACCAGCATGAGCATACACTGAAAATGTATCCAAGACAAGAACAGTCAACTATCTGTCTCCAATCTCTCACACCTGATCCTCAAAGGCAATTTACAAACCACTTTTCACAGACGAACCTATGAACTTCACTTCTTCAACCTCCTGGATAGGGCCATGAGCGTCATGAGCCACCTGAACCCTGGCTGCCCTACAAAGGAGAAGGACTGGCCATCCACAGCAAGCATCGCCCCAATGCTGTGAGTGACCTTGCTCACCTTGGGAACATGCCCCCCTGTGTGGCCACCTTCCCCCCACTGTTCCAGGGTGGCCTGCCTCTACTTCAGGGGGATGGATACTTTTGAGTGAGAGGGGGACTGCTATTTGGACATGCTCCCACTGGTGCCAGCCTGATGAGAAGCAAGGGCAAGAGGGTGGTGCCTGCGGAGATGCATCAATATCCCTGTGGTGCTCAAGCCTCATGTCTGGTTGAAAAGAGGCTATAT
Organism: Crocodylus porosus; assembly: GCF_001723895.1. NCBI lineage: Eukaryota > Metazoa > Chordata > Crocodylia > Crocodylidae > Crocodylus > Crocodylus porosus. Next base: position 115,714,419 of record NW_017728906.1, on the reverse strand, counting down.
CTCAGCTTTAGTGGCAGGGACCTGCCTGACACCTCTCCCTCTGCCCCCTCTCACTCCCCTCCCAGACTTGGCAGCACTGGCCTTTCCAGCATACTTCAAGTTTTTCTGTGCTGAAAAAGGTGTCTGACTGTAGTGTGTGTATATGTAGGTGTCCGTGTAAAAAACCTATCTAATCTATGCTGTGCTTTCCTGAACAGTGCCCAGCAATCACACTGCCTGGCAAAACACAAATTTTCTTTTTCATCAAGTAAAAAAAGAAAGAATAATTTCAAAACACAATTTGACCTTGTTTCTAACTTGTGTGATGGGCAATTTTCTGTTATAAGTGGAGGATACAACTGGCAGATCATATATCTTGGACCTTGTCCTGATCAATAGAAAAGACCTAGTAGAGGATGTGAAAGTGATGGGCAACTTTGGAGGTAGCTATCATGATATGATAGAATTCCAGATCTTGATCCATGAAGTCAGAAAACTAAAAGATTCTAGGTCTTCCCATCCTACTCTGGGTCAGACTGATCACCATATTTGAGGCCAAGGAAGGAATTTTACACCATGGTCAAACTGGGGGTTTTTGCCTTCCTCTGTAGGAGGACACGGTCCTCTACCTGGGATCTCTTGAAAGTATATTAAGAAGCTTTCATAGAAATAGGACATTTATTGCTGTAGTTTTCTTGCATTATCTGTGGTAGATTAGGAAGTTATGTCTTGTGTTGCATGGCAGTTGATGGAAGTTTTATAAAGAGTTTAGATTGCGGATTTATAGGATGGTTTGGACAGGGATGATCTTACTTTAGGCAGGGGATTGGACTAAATCAGTGGTTCTCAACCATTTTTCTAACAGAATCCATCTGTAAACATTGATGGCCAGTCCCAACCCAGTGCCTCTCACTCCTGACCTCTTGTGCCCCACCCCAGGACCCCATGTGTGGTGTGGGAGGGGGGTATGTATGGAGCAACCCCTTGCAGGCTGGAACTCTGTGGGAAAAGCCACTATTTCTCACATTTTTCTCCTTTAAAGGAGACTCCATTTTTAAAGTGTGTTCATGACCCTTTCATATGTACTTACACTTTCAAAATGGTGCACATATGTAATGGTGTCACTGATTATCCACTGGGTTCCTTTTCATTCATGCTCAGGCTACATTAACTTCCATAGTCTCAATCTTTTTACTCATCCATAGGGTAGTGCTATTCACATAATAAGAAAATTGCCATTTAGATGCACAAAGGGAAGCAGAATTCTGCCAATAATGTACATGTATTCTGTAAATTAGGAAAAACCTCTTGATGGCTGTTCTCTTGTTAAAAACTCAGATTTTGTTCCTCACAATATATGTTTTTTGTAGTATTAATTATTTACATAGTGTTTACAAAGATAACTTTCATATATGAAGCATTCTTGTTATGGTCTTCTCTAGAAGCTGATACATCCCTTACTAAAACATAAGCCTCTGTGAAGTGCCTCCAGTGCAACGTAGAACAGCCTTGAACATTTCTAACTTATACCAGGTGATCCCCAAATAAGCATCAGGTCGCACTTTAGTCATTTGATTGGAACCTTAATCTTATAAATATCAGAAAAAAACACCCAAAAGTTTTTCAACGTCAAAGGTTCTTTATTTTTCTGCCAGACAAAATAGCATTAAATCAAACAGCAATAAAGAGGCAATTAAAAAACCCCAGATACAGACAGTGTATTTTTTTCAGAATTTACCCTGCCCATCAATAACATGTAATCTATAATGTTGTCACTCCTTTCAGAATATAGTTGTTTCACTTATGTGAATACACTTCCACTGAGAGGCAGGACTCAAAATGTATTTGTATGTTGAAATGGCAAGGGACTGTCAGTTTGATAGAAGGCATTTGTTTCTGTCATATCAAGATTGAGAAAGTCACTGCTAAAACAATTAAATTTCATGCTCTATCAGGATTTTTGATAAATTAATCATGGCCCAGAGCATGGTGAGTTTCTTGCTTATCTTCAGGATATTAAAGTTGCTGACCTAGCCATGTTGTTTGATTAAAAAATTTTGCTAATATAATGAAATATAGCATACATAACCAAGATAATGGCCACGTCCAGATGAGAAAGGCAATGTGGTGCCACAGACACATGTGCGGCACTACATACTGCACATTCAGCTGCACAAGATTTTTTGACCCTGGGATATTCAAGGGTAAAAAAAAAAACTGCAAAAAAATCAACGTGGCACACATGGGGGCAGTATGCACCACCCAAAGCCAGAGCCTGACTCAGTGCTGACCCCAACCTCTAGCTCAGTGCTGATCCCAGACCCTCATACCCCATCTGGGTTAACCGGCTGCATGCCAGAGGGCACAAGGCACAGGCATCCCCTGGGGACTAGTAGCAGTGGTACACAGTGTGCCACTATTTCTTGTCCCTGGGGAAACAAACATCCACACTCATGGATGCATCCAACTACTGTATATATCAGTAAACAAATAATGCTTTAAATATAAGAATTCATAATTCTACAAGATATAACAGAATTTAATAAATCTTGTGATAATTTCTTTAAATTATGACTACTTTCTACTTTTACGTAGCTTATTTGATTTTTGCTTTACTTTATTGATTTTTGATCAAGCTTCCTATTTCCTCTGAAAGTTTTCAATCAGGGATCCTAGTTTTCTCTGGTAAAAAGTTCCCAATTTTCAGACTTAAAAAAGTAACACAGAATTCATATTTCCCATGATTAAAATGAAATGCCACTAAAATATAATAAAAGTTCTGTTAACTGGTCTCTGACAAGCCGGCATGCTCAGTTAACTGGCATGCCAGCTTGTAGGATAAAGTGAAACTGGAAGTGCCCACTGTGGCACTTCCAGTTTCTCCAAGCCCGCAAGGCCTGGGGCAAATAACCTGCACTGCTGAGTCCTCATGGCCTGGGGGCATAACAGGTTGTGTGGGGCCCACCTCCCTGTCCCGTGGGTCCTACAGGGTCCATGGGAGAAGCAGTGATGCAGCGAGAGGGGCGTTGATGCAGTGGGAGAAGCAGAGGGACACTCCAGACATGGCAGGAGAAGCGGTGGCCCAGGCTGCTCAATTAACCAGCATATTTTGTTATCCAGCATCCCCCATTATTGGGGGATGCTGGATAACAGAGCTTTTACTGTATATACATATTACTGTACACTATGGCTACTACCATCTGGATGTGGCCTTTATCTTGGTTATATATATGTTATATACATTTTTTTTGATCAAAATGAAACATCTCTCTCTGTATACACACACACACACACACACACACATATATATCTATGGCCACAAACTGATGGAGAGCATACTTAAGTTAGACACCAGGAAGACCTTCTTTATAGTAAGGGTTGCCAGAATCTGGAATGGGCTTCCAAGGGAGGTGGTGCTCTCCCCTACCTTGGGAGTTTTTAAGAGGAGGATAGACATGCACCTGGCTGGGGTCAACTAACCGCAGTGCTCTTTCCTGCCCAGGGCAGGGGGGAAGATTCATAGATGTTTGGGTACCTTCTGACCCAAACATCTATGAATCCACATTTTTCTGTGATCAAAATGAAACACCTATCTCTCTAGATAGATAGATATATCTATAGATATCTATCTATAGATAGATATATACATAGATATATCAAGAGAAAGAGGGAGAGAGATGGTGGCATTGAAACCTCTTTCTCTCTCTCTCTCTCTTTATCTCTCAATATATACATAGGTAGGGGAGAACATCACCTCTCTTGGAACCCCATTCCAGATTCTAGCAACCCATACCATAAAGAAGATCCTCCTGGTGTCTAACCAAAATCAGGTCCCTAACCATGCAAATGGCCCTCCTCTGAACCCTCTTGAGGTTGTTCACATTCCTCTTGAAGTCTGGCACCCAAAACTGGGCACGTTACTCCAACTGTGGCCTGACCAAGCCACATACAGTGGAAGTATCACCTCCCTGGACCTGTTCCTCCATTACCCACTAAGCTAATGCATGCCAAAGTACAGTTAGCTTTACTGATTTCTTCACCACATTGATGATTCATATTCATCTTAAGGTGTCAACAATGACTCTAAGATCCCTTTACACTGTTGTGCTGCTAAGAAGGTCCTTCCCTAGCCTGTAAGTGTGCTGGTGATTCCTTCTCCCTAGGTGCAGCACTTTTTGCATTTGTCCTTGTTGAACTGCATCCTATTCTGTTTCTCCCATTTTGCCAACCTGTCCAGATCCACTTGGATTCATTCCTTACCTGCTAGTGTGTTAATTTTACCCCATAATTTGGTGTCCTCTGTGAATTTGGACACAGTGCTTTCCATGCTGTCATTCAACTCACTGATGAAGACATTGAACAGCACTGGTCCAAGGACTGAGCCTTGTGGGATTCCACTTCCCACATCTTTCTAAGTCAATACTGACCCATCTACCACCACTCTTTGGGTGCGACCCCTAAGCCAATTTGCCACTCACCTGACCGTGTAATCATCTACATCACAGCAGCTCAGTTTATTTATGAGACTAGGATGAGATAGCATATCTCATCTTAAAATCAAGGTAAATTACACCTACCTCGACTCCTGCATCTGAGCATCTTGTGACTTGGTCATAAAAAGAAACAAAGTTAGTTATTGAATTCTACCTATTATGAACCCATGCTGGTTGCCCTTCAGCATTATTTTTCCCACTGTATTCCCACAAATATGATCCTTAATAATTTTTCCAAAGGTTTTCCCCAAGATAGAGGAGAGACTAACCAGTCTATAGTTACCCAGATCCTCCTTCCTCCCCTTTTTGAAGATAGGGACCACATTTGCCATTTTCCAGTCCTCTGGGACCTGACCTGAGCACAGTGAGTGCTCAGACAGCTGTGCCAGTGGCTTTTCTCTGACACTGACCAATTCCTTCAGCAACCTTGTAAGAAGAATATCCAGGCCTGCTGACCTAAACACAGTCAATCCTTCCAAGTGGCTCTTTACCAAGTTGGTGGGCTGGTGTCCCTTTTGTGCCTGTCTATGATCCAGTTGGGAGATTTGTCCTGATCCATGTTCAGGAATACACAAGTAAAAAATTCATGGAAGAGCTCAGCCTTGTTCTCCCTATCTGTCACTAATTGCCCAAGTCTGTCCTATAGGGGTCCTATGCTATGTATCAACTTCTTTTTGCTCCCTATATACCTGAAGGCCTTTTTGTTGTGTTTAATTTTTGTTGCCAGCCTAAGTATAGATAACACTTATCTATGAATGAAGAAAATATAAATGGAAATTTTACCTTTCTGTATTTAAACAAGCAATAAATTAAAATAACCTCAGTTTTCCTTAGAACTCTTATTTCCTTTACCTCTTCCAGTGAAGTCATTGGCCACCCAATGACTTTTAAATTGTTTGCCAATGAGGACTATCACTGTTTACAAATAAAGAATAATTCCTGCTGTTGAGCTTGTAAGGAGTGACTGGTTTCTCTCCATCACCCATAATCATGTGCCATAAGTATGCAACTATGATATGTGAGATTATTATTTTACTAAGGTGCTGTATGCTTTCGGGACTTAGAGCATTTTTACACATGCTGTGGGCTGGAGGCATTTTAATTAGAATGGCTCTGAGAACCACTTTACTTAAAACACCCACAGCATCTGGTGTATCAGCATCCCCATACTTCAAAATGGGGTGTGGGGGGGTGCTTTAACTATAGGTCATGGAATGAGCTTTAGTTAAAGTGCCCCCACCACCATTTTGAAGCACAGGAATGCTGATACATGGGATACAGAGGCTAGCTGGAGCACACTAATTAGCATGTTTCAGCAGACTAATCAAGTCTGCTCCAGCACACTGCTCATACAATAAATCAGACCATCCTCTCCACATGTGTACAAGCATGCTTCATTTCTGACATAGGAGGGAATTTGTCTCACACTTAGAATAGTCAATAGAATCATCCCATGCAAATCCTTTCCAGCTAGCTATCAGGATCTTCTCTGTTCTTATGACAGGATCCTAAAGCCTGGCCATGAACACCCATTACAAGAAAGGAGAAACTCTGAAGAAAGCTCTTTCTTTCTTCTTATTTTCTTTTCTTTAACAGAGAGAGCTGATGATTGCACTGATACTAACATTTTTTAGCAAACAGGTGTCCTGAATGACTAGCTCTTGAATCTTATTTTTCCTGTTTTCTAAGATAGATTGCATTATCTTTTATCATACTAATGGACTTATGCCAGTGAAAGTTCCTATACAATATTTCCAAATTTTATCGTATATAGAAAAAATACCTGATTTCTTATTTTTCAGTTGTTCGTTTTAAAACACATTGTAAATCTTTTTTTTTTTTTTTTTTTTTTTTACCATAAAACACTTCTTAGCAGAAACTCTAGTATTTTTACTAGACCAAATCTGCATCCCTTGGACACAAATTCAAATTAATTCATGTCTGAAAATCTGAAGTTTTTTATTCATAATCATAAATGATATGATTAATCCTCCCATACTATACTTTCATAGGAAGCAAATAACCCCTTCCCATAAACATAAGGGTGTATCTAAAAGAGTGTGTCAGGGAGTACGTTCATGATTTACAAAGGCAGACCTGCAAATACAGAATTATGTCCTGCAGAAGGACACTTGGGCTGTATCCCCATGAGCAGGAATGTGTGTGTCCCTGGAGACAAGTAGCAGTGACACACCTTGCGCTGCTGCTACTTGTCCCCAGGGAATGCCCATGACACGTGCACTCTGGTGCACGGCAGGTTACTGAAGGTGGGGTAGGGGAGGCTGGGGCCAGGAACTGTTCTGGTCCAGCAGCCTTATCTTGGGTCCTGTGGGCCTTGGGTGGCTGAAGCCATGGCACTCCTGTAGCAGGGAGACTGGCCAACAGCTCTCTAGAATGTGGTTCTGGCTGGCCAGGGTTTGGCTTTGGGTGGGACATATGGCAGCTACATGAGCCTCCCCACTTTTTTTGGGGGGTGTGGGTTTCTTTGATCTTGGGATCTGCTGGGATTAAGAAAGCCCCCTGTGCTGCAAAGTAGCAGTGTTGGGAAAGCCTACATATGCCATGTGTGGTGCCACAGATGGGTCTGTAGCACCACACACTCAACATCCACTCTTGTTCTGAATTCAGTCTTTGAGTCTCAAAAATAATCCAAATCTAGAAAAAAATATTGAGACAAGATGGCTTTTTAATTTCAGTATCAAATATGAGGAACAAACATTTTTCCTCAATTATGAATTATCAGAAAAAAAACCCTGTAAACAATAATAAGTGAAAGGAAAGGAAGGAAAAACTAGCAATGTGCTTTGTAGCTACTGGAAAAATATCGTTATGCTAACACAGGGATCAGCTTCTTAACACAAAAGGTCAAACAACAAATTTCGGGTTTCATCCTATCTTCCAAATATCTTATTTACCATCAGGAACCCTGGTTTTCTTTCATGTAAAAACATCCCCAATATTGGGTTTAAAAAGTTATCCCAAATCTACATTTTCCTATGATTAAAATAAAATGCTACTAATATATATCTCTTTCATTTTAATGATGGAAAATATGGATTTTAATTATTTTTTTATATCCAGAAATTTGGGATTTTTTTAATCAGAGAAAACTGGGATCCCTGCTTACTGCTAAAGATCCTGAATGTCTAGATTGTCATAGCTTTGCAACAGTTATATAGGTGGGAATTCAATGATGTATCAGTGAACTGGATGAACCAATCTCCATGTGCTCAATGATATTTTGTCAGTATTGTTGATGCTATTTAGCTGAACTGAGGGAAGGGCAGAAAACATGGAAATATTAGGAAAAATATGTTTATCTTACATGGAGCTCGTATTAGTCTGAATTTCACATTAATAGATTAAACTAGTGTGACCAGAGCAACACAAAACCATCACTTTTATAATTTATATATTGGGATTATGTATTTTAATCCTATTAAGGTATTTTAAGGCATGATTTGAAAGTAAAGCACTTTGCTTCAGGTAGAAAGATCACTAATAGCATTAATATAAAAAATATACAAATTTAAGCAACTAAAGTGCCACCTTCTATTCCATCTATTTGAACAGTGAGTGAACTTAGACACCAAAGGCAGTTTTATTCCATTCTGATGAAGTCCCTGAAAAATTGTTAATAAAATATGTGAGGGTATCCCTATCATTCTTTCTGAATTGTTTTTGGGATTTTGGCATAAGGGTAAGATGATGGTGTGTTATGAAAGTATATGCATTAATAGATTTTTAGGGATATGTAGAGGGTGAAATAGAATTATACATAATTCAAAATTGAGTAATTTGAAATTACTTAAAATTACTTAAAATCTCCTGCTAATTTTGAAAATTACAGTTAAGAAGTTACTAATCAGCAGGGATCCTGGTTTTCTCCCAATTTTCAGATATAAAAAAGTAACCCCAAATCCACATTTTTCTGTGATTAAAATAAACTGTCACTATATATATATTCCTGGTGTTTCATATTAAATCTCAGAAAAATGTGAATTTGCGGTTACTTTTTCATAACCAAAAGTTGTGTTTGTTTTTATCAGAGAAAGCCAGGATTCCTGCTAATCAGCCATCATGGAAAACAATAATTAGGTGGTAAATATTATTTTCTTCTCTTTGCCAACTTTCATGTTTAAATTGGATTAGGAAAAAATATTATATGACCTAATATGACTCCATTACAGGCCATTAATATGCCATGGAGTAACTTAAATTACAACATTTTGTATCAGCTGTGGTCATTTTTTTCATATTTTATAATGAAATTATGTGATGACAAATTTGTTTCTTGTCAGAATTCAGGATATAATGTTAATTTAAATCACCTTTATTATTCTTCTTTTACAAGCTTCATGGGCCAAGTTTCATGTTCAATATTCTCAGTTGTTCCAAAATACAAGTCCCCTTTGTACGCTTATAGGTTTGGTAATAACTCTCCCATGATATAGAGATAGCTGATGATATGCCAGATGCATTCCCACTTGGCCTTTTTATCAGATAAGTTTTATGAAAAGGCAAAATTTGTCTGACAAACATATGATTTGATGCATGGTATAATCACACCTGTCCTCACTCATCAGCCAATTGTTCCTCCTATATTTTATGAAAGCCATAACACAAGCAATAACACAGTTACAGAAGTGCAGTTATATCAGAGAACAACACTTTATCATTGATTGGTTTGTTGATAGTACTTGGCCTTCAGCCTTCTACTTCACAATATACCCAGGAGATATAGATATATGTGGCATCCACTAGTGTGCAACAGAATATCTAATGTTATTGCTTATACAAAAAAATCCTTCTGTTTTTCTCTCCTTTTGTACCTAATGTGTTCTCTCCATTGTACGATTGTAGAAAGATTCTCAGTCTTTTGAACTAACATCTTTTGAAACCCTGCTCTATAGAACTTGGTTATAAATCTGCCATTGACCTGGCAGGACCAGGATTTCAACAAATGTTTTAGGAACAGGAATTCCCAGCAGAAACACAGTTCCTGATGCCTGAAAAGCAGTCCTATATGCTACTGTAATACACAAAATATGTTTGATTTCATCAGTCTTTTTTTGGATAAAATCATTGGTTACTAGAAAAAACCCACTTACCCTCTTGGGTTTACTTTCTTGCTACTGGAGGTAATTCATTTTTATATTCTCAGTGGCAATGTTTCCTCTAAGATGTAGTGATCTGTGAGTACACTGCTTTGGCCTGTGAGCATGCTGCTTCAGTCCAAGAGCACACTGCTTTGGTCCCACCTGCCCCTTTTGGTGTGTGCCACTTTGGAAGCCACAGGTGCCTGAGGGGCACCCTGCATAGAACCCTATAAGGGTCAGGGACCCTGGGACTGTAGTGAAGGGTGAACAGCCTTGTCTGGGCTCAGGGACCCCAGGGGACTGGGATGGATGGAGAAGGGCCTTGCCTGGGCCAGGGAACCCAGGGACCCTGGACGACATGTGGAACAGGGCCAGGGTCCTGGAGCCCAAAGGGGCTGGGGAGTGCATTGGAGGGTGAAGCACTGAACTCAAAATATCCTAGCACTCCAGGCTGCAAGAATAAGTATTAGAGTTAGCTAAACTATTACAAAGTAATGCATTTATGAGAAACTGCAGTTATTTCACACTGACAAGCCATCAGTCATGTAAGAGCTGTTACAGAAGTCTGTAGAGTCTGTACACAAACAAAGAAGGGAACCCCAAGTCCTATCTCAGGGGTGGCAAAATATGTCCTGTTGCCCTCTGGGGTCAGGCCAATGCTCAGGATCTCAATATCGCACTGTTAGACAGGAGGGTGTGGTGTACAATTGCACATGCACACATATCACCAATTCAAGCACATACACACCCTAGTGACAATGACATGAAACCATACTCAATACAAACATACATACACATATGCACACAGGTTAAACACTGACTCAGGTGAGTGTGTGCACGTTGGTGCCTGTGGTACCTATGTTTGGGGTGCTTGGTAACTAAAGAGCAGGTGACAAAGATCAGAAAAATGGCAGTGGCAATGAGGCAATAGCAGTGGCAGAGGTCAGGGGAAAAGGCAGTAGGGATAAGGCAATAGCAAAGAAACAGCAATTTGCAGGAAAAGAGGAGCTCAGGATGGCTGGAGGCACAGAAGTATGGGACAGGTGTTGGAGGTGGAGGTGAGCCAAAAGCAGGAAAGGGAGAAATGTGACAGAAGTTAGAGGGGTGAGGAGCAGAGATTGGAGCAGGGCTGGAACCGTAGTAAAGCAAAACCCAACTCAGGGTTATAAATAACAGTTTTATTAAATGAACATTGTACTGTACAGCTTGGTTCCCACATACTCACAGTGGTAGCAAGAGAAAAAGATTCAGTGGAAGGTTGGAGTCCAGGTAGGGGAGAGAAACAGAGTACGAGTCCTTGGTTGAAGAGAGGGTGGGCATGATAACTACCTATCCAGGCTAGGAGTGGGTCCTCAATGGCCAGTCAGGGTCTTTCTCCAGCAGGGGTTGTCCAGAGGGGGACATCGGCACAGCCTCTGGGTTGATAGGCAGTGTGACATGAAGTAGGTCTGGTCTAAGTGAAGATGACACCCCAAGGAGTCAGTCTTCACTAACCTCTTTTTATGGGACAGACTACCTCTGATCTCCTATGGGGAGGGCATGTCCAGGCAAAGTCAGCCCTGTTCCAGAGGTTTCCAGATGTTCATACTGAGCACATGCAGCCTTGGCACAATGGTGGGTTGCCTCATCTTTTGTTTCTTGAATGCTAAGGGTGGTTCCAATGGCTGGGTCATTGGTCCAGGTATTGGGTTTGATAGTAGGGGGTCCTGTTATCATTATGCTTCACTCATCCATTCACTTTTTTGTTTCAGGCATTCAAGTAAAACCAATTTACATAGGAGGGGTAGGTATGAGTTATAGTTGCAACATATTGTATATGGCAGGGGACACAAGGTGGAGGCTTGACATACAAGTGGAAACTTGACATTACTTTACAGACACAGGCCTAAACCATACAGTATTAATATGAAACAATAAAAGCAATGGAAAAATTATAGGAATACAATATAATACAATATGAAACAGTAAAAATCAATACAAACATAGGACACTATTTACAATATAAAAAGGGGCTTATTACAATAATAGGATACAAGAACTTCTCTTAGCTTACCTAGTACTACCTGTAATCACTTATAAGGGATAGAGAGGGCAGAGAGAAAATCAGAAATGGTTAGGGGAAGTGGGGGGGGGGATGTCTTTCAAAAGAAAAAAAAAAAAACTGGGGATTTTGCTACAGGCCCACAGGCTAAATCTAGCCTGCCAGGCAGGTGTCCAATTAATTGCATCTGGCCTCCTGCTGAACCG
>NW_017728906.1:115691684-115702542 GCF_001723895.1 Crocodylus porosus | reverse complement strand
AGAAAAAAAAACTGGGGATTTTGCTACAGGCCCACAGGCTAAATCTAGCCTGCCAGGCAGGTGTCCAATTAATTGCATCTGGCCTGCCCTGCAGCTGCCCCTGCTACACTCCACATGGGGCCAAGCCCAGCCCATTCCTCCCAGGATAGTGTGATATACTGCCACACTCACCAGTGGGAGGGCCCCAGCCTCAGCCAGTGTGCACAGCTTCTGGGCAGGGCAGCTGCCACTGCTGCAGGCTGCAGCCGGAACCCTCACTAGCCCCCAGCCCCCACCCCAATCTCACAGGGAGCGAGGAGGCACATGGCATCGGGGCTGGGGAGTGGAGCAGTTCCTTGAAGCTGGCAGAGCAGTTTCCTGGTGCCAGTCCCTAGCTCCAGCCCCTGCCCCCCCACCTCGCCTTGCCTCGCCTCACCTTGGAGAGTGAGGAGGCACCTGGCATCAGGGCTGAGCAGTTCCCTGGTGCCAGCTCCGAGCCTCAGCTGCCATCCCCACCTCACTTTGGGGATTTGTGAGGTATATGGTGAGGATGCACTCTCAGCCCCTGCCCCTGCCCCTGCCCCCACCTTGCTTTGGGGAGGAACTGCTGCCAGACCTTACCTTCGGTAAGTTTCCCATGCCAGCCCTGGTGCCTCTGCCATGCTCTGCACCCAGCTCCTCTCTGGAAAGCCACTGCCCAGGTCCTCTCTGGGCAGATGCATGGCATTAAGTTAGTGTGTGGCAAGATTTTAAATTGTGCGCAGCCATGCACCTTGGAGAGAACCTGGATCAGTGGTATATTATAGAACTTCAGTCCAGGACCATCTGTTATAGTATCTTTCTCTGTTCACTATTTAACTTTGTTTTATCAGTCATGAATGCAATTTTTTTTTAAGTTATATGTAGGCAGGAAACTTCATTGCCAGTGAAAATGTGTCTTTCTCATTACCATTTACCGAAAGGCACTGACATGGTAAAGTCCCATCTGTAAAATACAGCTATTACTACTGTCACATAACTCAGTTTTTATATCAAATCAGGTATATACTGAATATAAGAAATCTAATTTATCTTTCTGATCAAGGATACTTGTTAGGGACTATGATGTGTTTTATGGGTATTACTTGAAAATTGCTTTTGATCTGTCCAGTACTGGATATCTGCTCAATAAGACATGTGGGAACAATATATCATTCATTTTGTTAACTATCCTGATCATTCTTTAGGGGATGAACTTTCTAAATATTTGGTTCCAAAAGGTGGTATTGATACTAACATAACTAAAACAAATTTTGGGTGATTTGTCCATGGGATAATTTACCATTCAATTCACTGTTGTTTTTTTCTTTGTTTATTTTGTTTGGGTTTTTTTTATGGTTCCCTCTCTCTTTCTGCCCTGTTTCCACCTCCCCTACCCCCTTTATTCACTCTTGATATTTGGACATAAATGGCTATTCACCATTATCTGCATTTCTCCTTCAAGTGTCACAATTACCAGAGTTTACTGTATTTAATTTAATTTGCATCTTAGATTGTTTGTTTTTAGAATGCTTTCCAGTTTGAATACTCCCAACACAATTTCCTAATTATGTTTATGTTTACATAACACTGAAGAATTCACTATGATATGCACAAACTAGCACGGTTGCTGAAAGCAGTCTAGATACAGTAGCATGGAGTTCTGAAGGAACAAATTTACTCTGCCTAGAAGAAGCGAGGCTAGGTATCAACAAGCACTGTCCAAGAAGACAAGTCAGCTCACATGGAAATTTCTGTAGTTTTAAGTCCTTCATATGGTTAATTAAACTACATTTAAATAGATGTTTCATATGCTTTTAATATTTTTACTGTTTCACAAGAGTTCTAAGTAATGCTCTGTATTCATAGCTATGATGATAATAGACCTCAGAAGTTATTTCTGGCTATCTACCCTTGAAAAACCTCTATAGGTTTTATACTATCGACTATAAAGTCCTTTCACAGTTATTGTTCTTTTTTTATTATTTTCACAATGATGCCCTCCTCTGCCTTTCCATCTATTCCTTTGAGGCCAAATCCTATTCTAGCTGGTAAATATCCAACTGGGCTTATGTAGCTAAGTTCAATTATCTTCTACCCACTGAAGATCCTTAAAACCATTAAAGAATTAAAGATCCTTAAAACCATTAAAGAATTCAGTGTCCTGCACTTCAAAATGGCAGTGGGGGTGCTTGAACTCAAGTTCATATGGCAAGCTTCAGTTCAAGTGCCCCTGCTACCATATTGAAGGACAGGGATGCTGAATAGATATGATAAGGAGACTGCTTGAGTGCATTAATTAACATGCTCCAGTGTGTACCAATTCGCATGCATTGGAGCAGATGCCTGGCACATGTATAGGTGCCTAGCAGTACTAGATTTAATGTGCATTAGTTAAAGTACATTAGCACAGACGTAGACACTGACCGGGAGCAAATTTGTTCCTGGTCAGCCAGTCCACCACAGGGCTAGCCTCCAGTCAGGGGTGGAGCACTGTGAATGATAACCCCTCCATCCAAGGGTCAGGGATGGCTCCTCTGCAGCCCCTGCCTGGTCTTAAGCTCCCTGGCCTGCCCTCAGGGCCCCAGGGCCAGCTGCTGCCTGCTCTTGGCCACTGGGGGTTTCCTTGGTGGGCCTGTCTTGGCACCAGCAGTCCTGCACATCAGAAGACTAAGGCAGAGGCTCTGACGCCTGCTACTGGCTACTGAGGGTTTCTTTGTTGGGCCTATCTTGGCAGCAGCAGTATTGCACAGCTGCTGCCTGAGCCAGAGTGTTCTTTTTTCTGTTCTCTGGCCCCTGAGCATCATGTCTCTGTGACAGAAGCACATGACAACTCCAATGCTTGAGCAAGCCCCTGGCATTGCTCAAGGGACCTGATGGTGCATCACTCTGAAGTCCTTAGCAAAGGCAGCCCACAGACTCTCTCTCCAACCCTGGGTTGATCAGCCTGGGGTGCAGCAGGGTAACGGGAGAGACGGTGGACCTGGTGACCATTTGGGGTGATGCTGAGGTGCAATAGCAGTTTAGCTGGGGCATGTGGGCCAATGCTCACATTTATGATGAGGTGGCAGCCTGCATTATGCAGTGTAGGCATGATAACTCCAGGTTGCAGTGCTAGATGAAAGTGAAGGCCCTCTGGGATCAGTGGGTGTGTTACTTAAAATTGCCAATAGCTCAAATTAAGGGCAAGACCTTAAAAAGGGGATAAGGCAAAATGCCATGTTCACTGGTTACATGAAACAGATACATAAGCTTGGACACAACAGTCATACAAACAGACATACACAAGCATACATAGACATACATACAGACAAAATCACTCCAAGAAGATGTTATAGTTACCAGCAGATGTTACTCAGTATTAGCAGTGGATGGCCAGGTCCAGGCTTATTAAAGATATGAGTGGGGATACAAAGGCATGCATGCCTGTGCTTCATGAGGTTGCAGAGAGTGGATTCCCCATCTTGGCTTGTCTGCATATCATTTTTATAGGGATTTCAAGTCTTTGTTCAGCACTGGGGTTTTTCCATGCTCAGTCTTTAATTAGAGGTTGTTTCTTCTGGTTATCTCAACTTGAGGTCTTTTCAGTAAAGTTGTTATCTCAGAGTTGGTATTTCAGTCTTGATCTTAGCCTTGAAGCATTGTGTCTTTGAAGCATCATAGTTGGTATCTTTCCCTTGAATAATTGTGTAGTTCAAATGGCAGGATATGCAAAATTCCTCCTTCATTGTACCTGATCACAGACAACACTAAGATGTTCGCAGATGACACTAAGATATGGGGGGATGTGGGCATGCAAGAAGGGATGAATAGGCTGCATTTGGACCTATGCAGGTTACAGGGGTGGGCAGATGAGAAAAGGATGGGTTTCAAAACTGACAAGTGCAAGGTGCTGCACCGGGGGAGGAAGAACCAGCAGCATACCTACAGGCTGGGGAACTCCCTTCTCATCAGTGCAGAGGCAGAAAAGGATCTTGGAATCATTACTGATGCCAAAATGAACATGGGCCGACAGTGTGGGGATGCGGTCAGGAAGGCCAACAATACCTTGTCATGCATCCACAGATGCATCTCAAGCAGGTCCAAGGAGGTCATCCTCCCCTTCTATGTGGCACTGGTCAGGCCACAGCTGGAGTACTGCATCTGGGTGCCACACTTCAGGAGGGATGTGGACAACATGGAGAGGGTCCAGAGGAGGGCCACTCGCATGATCGGGGGCTAAGGGACCTCAACCTATTTAGCCTCCACAAGAGAAGGCTGAGGTAGGGATCTAGTGCCCTGTTACAAACTAGTCAGAAGGGACCAGCAGGCATTGGGGGAGTCCCTGTTCCCCCGAGCACTACCTGAAATGACTAGAAATAACAGTCACAAACTGGCAGAGGATAGATTCAGGCTAGACATCAGGAGATGCTCTTTCACTGTCAGGGTGGCTAGGATCTGGAACCAACTTCCAAGTGAAATGGTGCTAGTTCCTACCCTGGGGGTCTTTAAGAGGAGGTTAGATGAACACCTTGCTGGGGTCAAACAACCCCAGCAAGGTGTTCATCTAACCTCCTCTTAAAGAGTGCTTTTTCCTGCCATGGCAGGGGGTTGGACTTGATGATCTGCTTAGGTCCCTTCTGACCCTACCAACTATGAAACTATGAGTTCTTCAGCCATCCATTAATTAACTTAATTAGTTTACTGGTGCATACATTGGTGCCTTGTTGCTTACACAATAAATTAAATCTTCTTTTGTTTTCATGCATTCTTTCACCATTCACCCTCTCACACAGACGCTCATGTACACAGGTCATACAAAATTCATCTACTCATGTCATCATGGAACAAGCAGAGTCTTAGTTGTTCATACAATCATAGAGGTTTATCAATCCAATACTATTATAATTTAAACATAACAAATAAAGCAAAAATCCATACTACAGGCATGTGTAAATGATCACAACAGGTTGTCCAAGGTAACCCACAGGACCATGCCCTGCATGCCTGAGTTGGACAGAATCCTTGCTCCCAGGGACCCAAGCCATGGGAGGCATATGTATTCAAGCACCAGTGGCCTTCTGGAGCCCCTACTATGACCCAGCTCTGATGATGAGCCACTGGAGGAGGGCCCCTTAGACCAACAGCACCAGTAGCCAGCATACTCCCTGCCCATGGGCTCCTCATCCAGTATAGGTAACATGGGCTGGCACCCTGGAAACTGGGTACACAGTCAAATTGGAGGAAGGGTCCTACCCATGGCCAGCTGCAGCTCCTTCCTGGAGGGGCCCATTGGCCATATGGCCAGGTGCTGGGCCGCCACCCCCTGGCACCATACAAACAGAACACCTCCCTGCCACCATGCTCTGAGGCCAACCTCTGTGACTGTCTGCCATGCCCAGCCAATAAGCTACATATAGAGAGGCGGCTTTCTTTGGGAGAGGGTAGGGAGCACTGGGCCCATTCCACCTCACTTGCCCCAGGCTGCACACCTGGTGTCAGTGCCCTGCACAGAGGGTAAGCAACCTGTCTCCCATCCCCACCGTGCCCTGCATGGGTGAGCTTCCCCCTGCCCCTCTGAGTTCCTCCCTACAGCATGCAGAAAAGTGGGAGGCAGTGAAGAATTTCATTGATCAGGCAGTACCCTGCCTGCTAGGCAGTCAGGGGCCTGTCACATGAAGAGAAACTTGACAGCAGTGGTGGTCTCTTCCTCAGCTGCAGGGATCAGGGACTTGTAGAGTAGACAGAAGTACCCTTCCAGACAGAGATACACATTGCAGGGAAGTGCAGGCTTGCTTGGGGCACCAGCAAAGCTAAAGGCCTTGTGTCAGGTTCTAAGCTGCACCTGAGGCACCA
Source organism: Crocodylus porosus (assembly GCF_001723895.1). Classification (NCBI taxonomy): domain Eukaryota; kingdom Metazoa; phylum Chordata; order Crocodylia; family Crocodylidae; genus Crocodylus; species Crocodylus porosus. Next base: position 115,696,710 of record NW_017728906.1, on the reverse strand, counting down.
TGGTGATCATCAGCAGGAGAACATAGTGAGTTAGCCACCCCTCAGTGTGCTGAAACAGCTCATTATGGCATGCCTGGGGGACTCTTGGTAGGAGAATGCTGGGGCACAGGCTCTGGAGAGTTTCACTGGGAGGAGGGTAGGGGCATCACCAACTCCACATCCCAACTGGACAGGAGCCCCTCACTTCCCAACCCTGGCTGGCATAAGCCTGACCCCATGAGAGCAAACTGTCTGGCCTTCAGAAGTCGGGGAGTTGGCCCAAAGCAGCCCTGGCAGCTGCTGCAAGGAGCCAGCCCTTGCTCAGCCTGAGGAGGGGATCCAGAAGTGGGCCAGCTGCTCTGATGGAGGGAGAGAGGTGGAAGGATTAGCTAATGGATGCCTATGGGAGGGGCTGCCCAGCCAACTTACCATGTTCCTTGGGCATTTGTGCATGCACATCACCTGATCTGAGGCTGGCAGTGCACAGCCCCTTGGTACAGTACATGTTATCTCTGAGATGTTGCAAAATCTCACAAAGAGCCTCTCTTCTTGCTCTGCAGGTCCAGCAGCTGATCATGGGGAAGAGGCACCAGCCACTGCCAGGGATGCAGCATCAGGGACAGAGCCCCTGATGGCCAGTGCCCTCTGCATGTGCCACCTCTGCCAGTGGCAGACACAACACCACACTCTCCTGCTGGACTAGCAGATCACCATCATGGGCAAGTGGCTGGCCAACTCAGAAGCAGACATCACACATGACTGGGAGAGGGGTGCTCACAAGCAACAGAGGCAGGGGCATAAGCAGGAGTGGTCTTCCTGAAAGCATGAGAGGGACTGGGAGGAGTGGACATACCATGCCTGGGTCCTAAAACTCAAGTATAGGCATGTTGCCCTCCTCAAGAGCATGGTGAATGCTAGGAGCAGCAGGCCTCCATGGTGGTTCAGGCAGTGGGGACCATGGAGGAGGACCACTGGTGCTCAACAGCATACTGGCCCTGGCAGCCTTAATTTCTTAGCCACCAGCCATGGCCCCATCTGCCACCTGGCAGCTGCCTGCTGCCCATTCACCAGCCCTGGCCCTGCCTGCCACCTGGCTGCCACCCACTGTTCAGCCACCATCTCGGACCCCAGCCCTGGGTTAGTGGTGCTGCCTGCCTGGGCTGGTGTCCATGCCATTTGGGAGATGGCTTCCACTGGGCCCAGCCCCATGGAGGAGTTGGGGGTCAAGCTCATCAGCAACTGCTCTCACCCCTGGATGAACCTCTGAGCTGCTGGCCTTGCTGCAGTGTCTGCACCTGTGGTAGTACCACCAGAGACCCAGGTGCCAGACACTTCTCCCCAAGCTCCATGTCATAATTAGCCATAACTAGGGCTCAAAGGGGCTGTTGGTGGTGGGGGTAGCAGGGAGAGTGCTGTGATGAAGGGAAATAAAGCTTGTTGAATGGAAATATTCTGGAGCATGTGTAGTCTTGGGGGTGCACTGTGGGCCTGGGGAATCTGGTGAAGAGGTAAAAGACTCATAGTTTATCATGTGGTTCATTGAGCTATGGTGTTAGAGGCCCTACTGGGGTGGGTTGGGAAAGAAGTGGTACAGAGGTGCCTTGTCCACCACTGCTTGCAGGGAGCAGGGAGCATCCACAGTGCACTCACCACCGGCTCCTGGAAGAGCATCCCCTGCCAGGCTGTGCCTACCAGTGTACCCCTGGAGACCACAACTAGGCTGTGCCTGCCCATCCCCACCCCCCTGCCACAGACCCATGCCAGACTATGCCTACCCCCACTTGGCACCTGCCCAGCTGCAGCCAGAAACTGCAGCTCCCCTTAGCTATTGCAGCAGGTCAGAGAAAGGGCAGAGCAGCCCTGGATCTAGGTAATCCTATAAGGCAAGTGTTCTCACTCTTTGTGATACTGTGACCCCAAGTACTGAATGGTGGCGGTGAGGGACAGGGATTTTGCATGTGGCAGCTGCTGCTGCCATCCACCACTCTGTGCCACTGCCGTGCACCACTTCTCTATGCCACTGTGTGTACCCCTGGGAAGTTTCTGGCTCCCTTTTAAGTTGCTTGCAACCCCCAGGGGGGTTATGACCCACAGTTTGAGACCCCCTGCTATAAGGATTAAATCTGCTCCCCACAGGGTGTACATATAGGCATGTTCCCAGGCCTGATCTACTGTACAGTAATTGACTGAGCATTAAATCTAAATAGCATTACTTGCACATGTAGATGCCTCCATTGAGTCACTAAAAGACCAACCTACTATGTTTTCAGGGGCTCAAACAAAGTGGAACAGTTTTGAACATAAGTACCTAAATCCATTTAAGATCCTAATCTGGCTGTTAGGGTCCATCTTCATGGGTAGTTAGGCCTTTTCTCTTGTCTTAATCCTCACAGGATTTTCACATGATAGATTTTGTGCTGGTTTGAGACCTGTGTGACTTTTGTCAAGTTACTTGAAACAAGATTTATAGCTACCCTTAAACTCCTTTAATTTAGCTTCTTGCCTATTTAAAAATCTGAAGACTTGATATAGGAGGCTGCTTCAAAGACACAGGTTAGATGCTGGATTCCCTACATACTCTGTGAGGGATAATTCAGAAATCCCAGGTGCTGAGTGGGAAGTTGCCTGGAGTTTAGTATATTTGAAAGAAACAGTAAGTGCAAGGTCTTTCAATTTGTATGAAACTTTATGCAACTTCATGGCCTGTATATGTTTAATTAAAATATTTTAATGTTAATTCTACCGTTTGGCAAGAATTCTAAATACTGCATATTGTTTTGAATTTCTGCTCCTTTCTAGACCTCAAGTTTCTTAGTCAAGGTTTCAGTTTATGTGCCTCTGGATCCAATTTAAAGGGTAGAAGCTTACCTAATGGGGTAATGCTGCCTCAAGTGATAACCTTTTTCACTATAGCCTAGAGGACACACTCAAGAAGTGTGACAAGCATTTGTCCAGAATGGTTAGATGGGGGTATCTATGCCTTTTTGGAATTTGACTAAAATACCTGGGCTCCAGACCTCCCTCAGACTCACAAGATTCAAACCATAACTTCCACTTACCAGAACAGTAGTACTAAGTCATAATATAGTCCATCTGAGAGCCAAGAACCTTCCAGGCCTGTCTAGGGTGTAGTGAAGTGATGCACTTGCACCTCCCCTTGATTCCTGGTCCATCCAAAGTTTAAAGGAAACTACTAGCAGGAGCCACAACTTTTCTATTGAGGAAGCACTGAAGGAGTCAAATGACTAAATTGTGCATTATAATCTACCAGATCCCTTTTAAATTCTTCATTCCACAGATACTAACAACCCTCTTGCCTTTTAAATGGTCTTTAGTAGTTCCACTATCCCACATATCCTCCCTTCTGAAATGCTGCTGTTAGCTTCTCTTAGTTATGGAGCTCCCATTTAACAGCCCTGCAGACTATTTTTAACTAGCTAAATAATTTAACTCAGGTGTAGAAATATTACCTCAGGTGAACATTAACTCAGGTGTCAAAATCACTTTTAATGAAGTATTGGAGGCACTATCCAGATGTTCAAGAAACATTGGTTTTGTTTTATGAATCTGAAAAAGTCATGAATTTAACTATAATGACTCCAGGATGAATGAAACAGCAAATTTGAATTATTTTTTCCTTAGATTATTGTGTTTTTTATAGATAGTATACAATATAAAAACGTACCATGTTTACTCAAATGCAATATAAGGTTTTTTCCCCCAATCAGCATGGGGGAAAAGCCCCTCATCTTATATTCACATACAAAGAAACCTCATTAAATACATTGTCTATGATTAGCCTGTTGCCAAAAGCATAAAATGCTGATTAAATGCAGCCAACATTGAGCATGATTATAATACTTAAGGCCCATTTTGGGTAAACATGATGATGGGACCCTACCATAAGGCAAGGTTAGTGCTATTAATCATATCTGAATATGATTAATAGTAGTGTCAATTTCATGCAGTTCCCATTAGCACGGATTCTATTACAAGTCATTGTGATACTCTGCATTAAATATATTCAACGTCCCCTTCAATCCTGAATCTGAGCTACATATCTCTTTTCTATTTCCAGTTATTCCTGTTTCTTCATCACCCTTAAATGCTGGCAAAACATCATCAAATAGGGCTTCAAGAAATTCACCCAGGATCATTACCTTTCTCCTGCATCTTGCATATGCATCTTGTATATGATTAGTGCGACCCTACCCTCCATGAGTTGGGGCCAAACCAAGTTGCCCTGTGCTTCATCTGCAGGGATCCTGGTCTTCTCTGCTAAAAAAAAAATCCCCAATTTTCAGATTAAAAAAGGAACCCAAGATCCACTTTTTTCCACAATCAAAATGAAACACCACTAGATATGAATCTAGATCTAGTTCTAGATCTAGATCTATATTAGTGGTGTTTCATTTTGATCATGGATTGGGGTTCCTTTTTTAATCTGAAAATTGGGGATTTTTTGTTATTGTTAATCAGAGAAAACCAGGAACCTTTCTCATCTTCATCTGCATATCATTTGTTGGAGTATTCCAGGACTTGTGACAAGAATACTTGGTTCCAATCATGAGTGAGGGGTAATTAGCACATAGAACCTTTGTGGTGGGGTATTTGGAGCACACACCCATACTAAGCAATACTGAGCTGTGGGGTCATCAAAGCTTGAAATGCTGTTGACTCTGCTGAGGCCCAAGTTAATGAACTATATGGTAAACCATGAGCTTTTTGGATCTGTACCAATATCATGCATAGTTTGATAGTAGGTGAAAATGTGCTGTAGAATTGGTTTTTTTTATACAAGAAAAAAAGAATCCCTGCTCTTCTCTATATAAAATTAATGCACCTTATTGTCAGCCATTTCTGTGCCAACCTTATACTGTCATGTATTTTGTCATGCCCCTAACACCGGTGCACCCTTGACCTGCGAGCCTGGGTCGGCACGACCGGCTTGGCGCAAGGAGGGGGATTTATGACCGGGCAGGTGGGTGATAACGGTGAGCAGGAGTCAGTATGATTTAAACACAGCGTGATGGTTTCACAAAAGATT
>NW_017728906.1:115675712-115691419 GCF_001723895.1 Crocodylus porosus | reverse complement strand
GCCAGAAAGATAACGTAGGTGGAGAGATGCACGATCTGTTCTTCTTGAGTGTATACACAGTTCTCTGCTCTCTGCTTTGGGCGGAAGTTCTTTCAAAGTTTTATTTGATACAGGTGACCAATTACTATACGCCAATCATAAATAATTAATGACTTGGCACTTGTGCTCTCTTTGTTTGCTCAGGTTTCATAAAAAAGGGGGGTTATTTTTACTTGGGTGGTACTGGTTCTGTTTGGTCTCAGGATGGCGCTCATAGCATATTTAATTTTACAAGTTTACTGAAGTCAGCTAATCTCATTACTATAGGTACTTTATCTTTTGTGCTGGGCTGTCAAGGCCAGTTTCTCTCTTTCGTATGAAAAGCTCAAGTAATTTGAAATGAGGCACAGACAGGGGTGTGTATATGCAACACTGTTAATACAGAGGCATAAATTACAACCACAGAGTTTGTTGTGTTAGCCTCTGACCTTTTGTCATCTGACCTTTTGCCATCGGCATCTGAAATCAAAGACTTTGATCTTTGACATATTTCTGCCTGTTTTAAAAGATTCTATGTGTGTCCATTTTTCTAACATATAATTCAAAATGATTTAGAGACTCATACTTGACCTGGCCTTTTTTGTTTTGTTTATTCATTTTCAAATGCTTTCTGTAATTTGATTAATTATCATTCAAATGGATAAATAAAACATAATAGAATAGAATATTTCATACTTTCATATACTTCAAATAACATCTTTCTAATTTATATATCTGTTAGAGAGTCTGGTGTAATCACATTTGAGTAAGATGGGTATCTCTTAATTCTTTTCAGTGGTTTTGCTGTTACATATGCAATTACTGCTATTTGGCTCTATTGCACAATAAATTTACTGTGCAGTAAGCTCCTGCACTTGTAGACATTGACACTTCACTGTGCAGTAGACTAGCCCACTGTGCAGTAAAGCATCTCATTTAGATACAGCCCCTCGCCACAACAGCAGTTAGCTATTACGGTCCCTACATTCTTGAATGCAAGTTCACATTAATTTAAGTCCATGGCCTTACTAACAACACACCAACTCTTTGCCCTTTAACCCCCTCCCCCCAGAAGTCTATTTTTCATGATCTTTCATTTACATTTCGATGTAGCCCAGGTGGACCAGGGTCAGTGCTCCCTCCTCCAATGGAAGGAGAGTGTTGGGTAGGCAGGGTGCTGTGAAAGGGCTCTTTCTGGGCTTCTCACCCACTAGTAGCCCCAAGAACCATCATGTGCTCCTGGGGGCTTTGCCTTCTGCTCAGGTTTGGGGGCTTGGACTGCCTTGTGTGGCTCTGGGGCCCTGGTGCCTCTGGGACCCACCATGCAGTGATACCAAGTTCCCAGCCTCATGCCAGGGCTGGGGACCCAAGCCACCTAGATCATCTCCCAGGGTCTCTCACTCTCCATGCACCACCCGTGCACTGAAAAGCCTGGCCACTTGCCTGAGCTGCCTCATGCAGCTCCCAGGGTCTGGCTCCATGCAACAACCTATGCACTGAGAGCCTGGCCGAACACCAGGAATTGCAGACCTGAGTTGCCCAGTGCAGCTCCCAGGATCCCACTTCATACATCGAGTGGTGCACCATTCACTGCACTTCTCAGTGGCAGAGCCAGGGAATACAGGCACTCACTGCTGCCATCCAGAGAAAGATTCTTCAGGCTCTTCAGGGTGTTGGCACTGGCTCTGCCTCTGCTGGCCAGCTCACACCAGCTCTTCCTGTACCCTCTCTTCTTCATCCTTCAACACAGCTGCTGCATGCTGTCCTTTTATCCTTTTCAGAGGCTCGACCCCAGATTGTAAATGGACCAATCAGAGCAAGGAAGAGCTGGTTCACAACCAGGTGCAGACTCTTCACCTTGTCCTGGGTAGGAGCAGGGCAAACACCTCCCCGTGAGTTCCCTGATTGGTGGAAATAGTTCACCATTCAGAACTGAGATTTTGCGCACTGGGCAATGATTGGTGAGCCCACCACATTAATAAATATGTCTTGTAATACAGATCTCTACATGAGTTTCTGAAATATATGTACAATGAATATAATTCCATATGTATTTTATGGAAACATAGAAATTAATATAAGACATTTATCTGAAAACTTAAAATTGGTTAGAAAAGATTATAATTAATACGTTTATGAAAACAGACTGATAAAACAAAGAAATAGCACTGGGCAAAGCAGAACAAAGACCCATTGTTTTCACAGAGGGATGCCAGAGTTACTTAGAGCATAAAAGCTCATTAAGATTGGAAGAAACTGGGGAGTAGTGGAAAGGCAGTTCATAGGGAAAAGAGAGAAACAACAAGCAAAATAAAGATTTTTGACTCATCTGGAGAGTATGGCTCATTATCTTGAACATCAGGTTTGAATGATTTTATTTCCTTGGAGAACACAGAGGCAAATCACAGAAACAAATTTAGGAATCAGTTTCTAAGGGGGGTTTTGTTTGTTTGTTTGTCTGTTTAGCTTTTTTTCATATGGTCTTAAATAGAGTTGCTTGTTGATTGTGTGGGTGCTGAAGAACACAAGATGTAATTTATAAGTAGGTATAATATTCATTTCATCTTCTACATCACTTTCACCCAGTGTTCTGTGTTCTGGTGGCTTTCTGTTTACTCAGAGGGTGTTACTATTCTTTAAGGTTATCTGTACATAATTTGTGATACATTTTTTGGAAGAAAAATGCAATGTAATTGTGAGGTATTATTATAGTGTACTCTGCTTCACTGTAGAAGCTGTATCAGGATGACTGTTTTATTGGGATCTCTCCTAGGTAACTGTGATTCACTGTAATTATAGTGAATGATCATGTTTAAATGGGAGAGTAGTGGTACTCCTACAACTTAGTGGAAAAAGGGGTAGATGTACAAAAGTTCTAGAATGATAATGTGGGATATACAGCTGTAAAATTAAGATGTTGCTTTTGAATGCAAGTTTCCAACTCAGAATTAATGCTTATAACTTTAGCAGTATTAGGGAAGTTTCTGGGGAAGTACAAGGGTAACAGTTGCCATTTGATCTTCTGCTAAAGATCTTAAGTCAGTGAGATGTACAACTAAACAGTGTGAATTTAGGACTTATTTTCCACGAGCTTCTAAGTCTGTGAATCTTGTCTAGCCTGGAATTTTCTTTCTCTATATTCCTCTCTCCTTTTCTTCCCTCCCCTTTAAAAAAACAGACAGAATACAATAAAAACATAAATGAATGAAAATCTAAAGCATTCAAAAGGGGAAAGATGCCAATATTAGAGTTGAAGGTGCATGTACATTTCAATGCAGTTTTTATTTTCTGGACATAAACTATTTTCAAATTGTATTATTATACCATTCTGCTAGTTGTACTAGTTTTCTAAAGGTACTTTCATAATATCTTGGGGCATTGTGAGGGATTCTGTTTAGGCCAAACAAAGTAATTGAGGCTTAAATTACAGAATAACATGTAATTAAATGCCATATTACTGTAAGTCCCAGGCTTGAAGACCTAAATGAGTAAGGAGTCTCCTATAGACACTAATGGTCCAAAGTTAACCAAGAACTCTAAGTGGATGGAGGAGAAATCCCTCTGCTGGCATCTTGCATGAGCAATGGGAAATAGCTAAGGGAACTGGATATCATTTGCCTGTTTAGGGAAATAAGTGGGATAGGGGCCACATTAGTGTTTTATTTTAATCATGGAAAAATGTGGCTTTTGGGTTACTTTTTTAATCCAAAAATTGGGGATTTTAATTAATCAGAGAGAACCAGTTTCCCTAGTTCTGAGGATTTTTTGAAGACATATGTGGTAGTAGGGGAGAAGAACTTAAGGGGATACTTTTTTGGGAAGAAAAAACAAATGAAAGGACAATAATTTTTTTAATGTATATGAGCATGGTTGAGATGGGGCAGAGAGAGAAATGGTTGAAAAATTATGTGCGAAAAATTATGTATGTTGGGAAGATATGCGATGGGTTCATGGAAAGTTTGGGTGGTAATGGGAGTGGATGAAAGGAGTCCTAGCAGAATAATGCACTTACTGCCAGTAATTGAAGTAGGACCACATTGAGGGTTTACAATGTATTTTGGACAGTCAAAACCAGGGATGGGCAAAATACGGCATGTGGGCCAGATCCGGCCCACCAGCCCACTCTATCCAGGCCATGGGGCCCCTAAAAGTTTAGAAAATTAATATTTATCTGCCCCTGGCTCCTGTCAGAGATGACAAGGCCCACCCAGTCCCACCCCATCTAGCCAGAAGTGCCTGCCTAGAAGGGGCTTCTGTCCTGGGACTGTGGGACTGTTCATGTCTCCCTGCACCAGAGAGGGAAATTCAGATAAGAAGTGGGCAGTGGAGGACCACAGGGATAGTAGATTTGAGACCTGGAGAGGTAGTGGGAGGATGTTGCAATGGCAAAACCAATAGAACTGCTAGCTCTTTCTCTGCATGTACCTGAGAGGTGTCTGTCTGGGGAGGGCCACCCACTGTGGCGACTTCCACCCAGGTCCTGGTTTGCACTATGGAGGCTGCAACTTTCAGGTTCCTTCCAGTGATAGCCAGATAGGGGAGTGTGTGTGATGTGAAAAGTGTCACCTGGTGGGAGCAGGCAAAAGAGCTTCAGGAGGAGGTGGTGAGGCTCTAAAGCATCCCCCACCATTAGGAGTTTGATTCAGTGCTGGAGGAGACCTCGAGGATTGCAGAGGAAAGACTGGCAGATGCAACCAGCAATCCTGGACTCCTTTTCCCATCAGACAGGCCTCTCGGGGGCCCTGTCCATCAGTTCCTTAAGTGAGTCAAAATTTGCTTTTCTAAAGTTCAGGGTCCTTATCCTTTCCTCAGGATCATGAACTCAATCGTCTTGTGGCCACTGCTGCCCTTGATGCCATCCACTTCTACATCCCCCATCAATTCTTCCCTGTTTTTCAGCAGCAGATCAAGAAAAGGGTGGCCCCTAATTGGTTTCTCCAACACTTGTACCAGGAAGTTGTCCCCAGTGCTCTCCAAAAACTTCCTGGATTGCCTGTGCACTGTCGCATTGCCCTCCCAGCACATGTCAAGGTGACTGAAGTCCGCCATGAGAACCAGGGCCTCTGATCAGAAAACTTCCTCTAGCTGTTTGAAGAAAACGTCATCTACTTCATCCTCCTTGCCTGGTAGTCTATAGCAGACACCCACCATGACATCTCCCTTGCTGCTCTCCCTTCTGACTAACCCAAAGACTTCAAACAGGTCTATCTCCAGTTTCATACTGGAGCTCTGAGCAGTCATATGGCTCTTCTACACAATGATGAACTCCTACTCCTCTTCTCCCCTGCCTGTCCTTCCTTAACAGTTTATACTCATCCATGACAGTGTTCCAGTCATGAGAGCTATACCATGTCTCTTTTATTCCAATCACATCATAATTCTGTGACTGTGTGAGAAAATCCAGTTTTTTCTGCTTTTATCCCCTGTACATGTTTATTCATGTACAGACACCTGAAGTAACTAGCCAATTGCTCTACTTTCTCAGGAAGAATGAGAAGGCCTCCCCTGTTGCTCCCTCCTGCTTGTGCTTCCTTCAGGACCCCCACTTCCCCACTTACCTAAGGGCTTTGATCTACATCCCCCAGCAAGCCTAATTTAAAGCCCTCCTCAGTAGGTTAGGAAGTCTGTCTGTGACGATGCTCTTCCTTCTTTTCATCAGATGGATCCCATCTCTTCTTAGAAATCCTTCATGGACCTACATCCCATGGTTGAAGAAGCAAAAGCCCTTCTGGTGACACCATCTGTACAGCCATGCATTGATCAGCAAAATATGTCTTCTCCTTCCTAGGCCCTTCCTTTTGATTGGAAGGATTGAAAAAAGCACCACTTGAGCCCCTGTCTGTTTCACCCTTGCCCCCACAGCCCTGTAGTTACTTTTGATTTACGCAGGGTCACTCCTGGCACACATGGATGAGTAACACGAGGCTGTATACAGCAGGCCAGATAAGTTTGGTAATCATTCCTAATACACATATTGTTCTGAGAAAATGTCTGTTTGAGAAGATTTTTAAAAGACAACGGTAGCATTTGAGAGAGAAATATTATGCAGGATGACATGCTTGCTTATCTGCAGTTGGTAATTATATAAAAAAGTGTGTTGCGCCATTGTTTTTGGCAGGTTTCAGAATGCAAGAAAATCTGTGAAGCTGAATCTATATGCAACTATGAAAACAGTGAGCAGATTATGAAGGTTTCAAATGCCTAAGTCAGTGCAAGATATATGTGGCCTCTTTATATTTGATGTCATATTATCCAAGAAATCCAAAAGGACTGAAAGTGACTCTATTTAAACTTTTTTTTCCTGACACACTCTACTAAAATAAAGGTATTGTTCACTGAAGCAGAATATAAAATAATATTTATGATCAGATTCTTGGATGGTGTCATTTGGCACAGCTTCAGTAAAACCCATGAAATCAATGGAGCTTTGCCAGTCTGCACTAACTGAGGATCTAGCCTTTTTCTAGCCATCATTTAAAGAAACTGCATTGTGATAGCTTATACCTAAAAAAACCCAAAATATGTTGTAACTTGAAGTATGAGTCAATGAAGTGAAGTTTCAGCCACAGACAGATATAGCTTGATATCAGAACCTTTTACAAAAGTACAGTAGTTCTACTATCACTAACTCTGTAAAGAAACAGATAGTGACCTACTGTAAACCATGTGAATTTTCAGAGGAAAATTGAGGTCAAGTTCATGGCTCTATTTGTGTCTAGAAATAACACAAGAACACATTTTTAATGGTACTTTATACTTTCTCAAAGGGAGGTAAAGGTGTAGTTTTGAACCTGAGGCATGATCCAATGATTTATATGTGAATGATCCAATTTCACTTGTTTTATAGGCACACATCAGAACATTTATTTTAACGGGGCAGCTATTATGAAGTACAAATGCTGCTTGGTTACATGTTGTATGTAATATTTGTATTTAGGTCAAATATTAATTTGACTATGCTATATATTAACTAGCTGTAGCTTTTCTCCCTATTTTGAGGAAGTAACACACAGGGATAAGTATTAAAATACATAATTCTGCCAAATTAATTGCAAATTATATAGGAAATAGAAATTATATAGGTATGAAAATGGTTAAAGACATGGTCATTTCAAGCAATCAGTTCTTTATGCAAAGCTCTCTTTCAGTTAGTATAAGGCTTATCTAATTTCTCTTTTTGGTGTTTTGATAATTTATTGTGGGCATATTTAGAGTAGATTAAACAATCACTTTACTTGGGCAGAGGTACAATGTGACCCAAAGTTTGAACATAAAAGATACTAAATATAAATAATAAAGGTGTTTCACTTCTTGATAAGGATAAACTGACAAGAAAAGTATCATATGGGTGCAAGGGCAAAAATAAGAAAGGTTCGCAGGCACTGTGATTTCATAGATTTTATAGACATTAGGGCTGGAAGGGATCTCAGAAGATCATTTATTGCAGCCCCCTACCCCAGAGGCAGGAAGTCACCTGGGGTCATAGGATCCCAGAAAGATAAACATCCAAATTTCTCTTGAAGGCATTCAAAGTAGGTGTTTGAATCACCTCCGATGGCAAGCTATTTCAGACCTTGGGGGACTCGGACAATAAAGAAGTTCTTCCTTATGTCCAGCCTGAAATGGTCTTGCAGAAGTTTATAACTGTTTGACTTTATCATCCCTTGGGGTGCTCTGGTGAACAAACATTCCCCCCAGATCCTGGTGAGCACCCTGATAAACTTATAAGTGGCTGTCAGATCACCCCTGAGCCTGCACTTTTCCAGGCTGAAGAGTCCAATAGCGCTCAGCCTCTCATCATAAAGTCTGTTTTCCTGACCTCTGATCATGTGTGTGGCTCTTCTCTGGACTCTCCCAAGCTTCTCCACATCCTTTTTGAATTGTGGAGCCCAAACCTGGATGCAGTATTCCAGATGTGGCCTCACCAAGGCTGAGTACAACAGAAGAATGACATCCTGGGATTCGCTTGAGAAGCATCTATGGATGCAATCCAGCATTTTGCTAGCTTTCCTAGCCCCAGCATCACATTGAAGGCTCGTGTTCACCTTGTGGTCAGTCATGACCCTGAAGTCCCTTTCGTCTATAGTGCTAGCCAGCATAGCACTGCTGAGCCTATAGGCATGCTGCAGGTTTTTCCTCCCAAGGTGGAGAACCTTGCATTTTTCGGTGTTAAACACCATTGGGTTATCATCTGCCCATATCTTCAGCCTGTTAAGGACAGTCTGGATTGCCCCCCTGTCCTAGGTATGGATGCATTATCCCAAAGTTTGGTGTCATCAACGAACTTGGCCAGTCCATTTCTGACTTTAATGTCCATATCATTAATGAAGACGTTGAACAATATAGGTCCAAGGACAGAGCCTTGAGGGACCCTACTGGTCACAGGGTACCATGATGATTGACTTCCTTCAACCACCATCCTCTGGGTCTGATCATGGAGCCAATTCCTTAGCCAGTGGATTGTGATGGGGTCAAGGCCGCAGTGAGCCAATTTCGCCAAGAGGTGATCATGGGATACCAGATCGAATGCTTTTTTAAAGTTTAAAGACATATACAACATCACTTTCCTCTCCCTTGTCCAGATGATAGGTTACCTGGTCATAAAAGGAAATAAGATTAGTCAGGCATGACCTAACTACAGCAAACCCATGCTGGCTATCCCTCAGGACATTGCCATCAGCCAGTCCATTAAGAATGGCAACTTTGGTAATTTTTTCTAAAACCTTCCCTGGGATAGAGGTCAGGCTGTGGGGGCTGATGGGCCTGTAGTTTGCTGGATCCACTTTTCTCTCCTTCTTAAAGATAGGCACCTATGAGTATAAACAGTATAAACTGTTCAGTATTGAAATGCATCCTGTTTATGTCAGCCCACTCCTGTAACCTATCCAGGTCTCGTTGCAGTCTTTCCCTCCCTACTACCACGCTCACCTCACCCCAAATTTTGGTATCATCAGCGAATTTAAACAGGTTGCAATTCACCCCCTCGTCCAAATCGCTGATGAAGAAATTGAACAGCACAGGCCCCACGACCGAGATTGCCCCCTCAGTCTCCCACACCAAACATTTTGTGTTTTGTCTTAGGGAGAATGGGGGCAGTAGCTACAGTTGAGCCTGTGTTGCCTGTGGGAGCTGGCAGCTTAGCAGGCTCTGCTGGGGTTGCAAGAGGTTCATACCTGTTGCAAATCCCCAGGCGGGGATCTTGGTGCAGCAGGCCTTGAACCCTTGACCACCTCAGTCCAGCCCTATGGCTGGACAGAAGGGGAAGTCCTGGTGTCCTCCCTTATCCTGGAGGGTGACCATGGTCTACCCTCCACCTCCCAGAGGATGAGGGCCTGGCAGTAGGAGTCAATCTCCTGCTCAGTCCCTGATGGCACGCAATCTTTAGACTGCAGCTTGGAGCTCCTCCAGCTGGCACACCAGAGACCCCAAAAGGGAGCAGACCTCACAAGGGGAGGTGGTCATGCTCCCAGACCCTGGAGCCTGCAAAAGTGTCATGCAGCCCCTGAAGCTGAGAGCCAGGGGCTCTGTCTGTGTGGAGCCCAGAACCAATGGCTCCATCTGGGTAGAGCCCTCTGGGGAGCCTGGGGTGGAGGGAAGTGCAGACCCTGAGGGGACCCTCAGGTTGCAGTGTGTGCCCATCCATGGCATGCTGCTGGGGGGCCAACTGTGGCTGGAACTACCTACCTTGGGACTGCCTACCCTAGAGCATCGAGCCCTCCTGCTCACCCACCTGTGCAAAGTCTTTGCTAACTTGCAAACTGGGCAGATAAGTGCCCTGTTTGCATGGCCTGTGATGATACAGTTAATATAGGGTTGAATTGCTATGTGCCTATACACAGGAGTAACAGTGCATAGGGTAATCTCTTTTGATTCCCACCCTCCCCAGACTACTGCTTACTGGGATAATAGCCCCTGTCAGGCTGCAGAAAACAGAAAAGTTTGGATAGTTATAATATAAACAAGTACAAAGATCCTAATCAAGTAATTAGACAATGAATTAGGACCTTGATAAACATTAATTTTAGATTTCTTCTGGAGCTCTTAAACCCTGGATTGTCTACATGTTAGCATCTGAAACTAGTTTTAAGCACACTTTAGGCAGTTTAAAGTTATGCCATTCCAAGTCAGGTTTATCTCTGAAACTTGTTACCTAGTTTATGTTGCATTAATGTGTGGCCACTCCCCAGAGATGAGCTGCCCAAATTACAGTCCTCCAGCATTGTAAAATGCAGTGTCCCCTTCCACACCCCCCTGTTGTGTATGGACAAACTTCCCTTCCCCTGAATAGTACATGGTGATTCTGACACTGGGTCAACTCCCTCTATTTCCCCTAGTGATGTAATCTTCCCACCCCCAGGGGTGAACCCCATGCAAGCAGTTTGCAGAGCACATGCCATTTAGTGGCATGGATGAGTCCAGGAGTTGAGTCTAAAGTAAGTCAGGTGAAACAAGGTAAGGAGTCTCCATGAGCTGGGGTTTCTTTCCCAGGGCAGGGACAGTATCTTCATGAAATGCACCTTTCCTTACCATTCCCATCTCCTAGCCATCCCAAGAAGCATTAGCAGCACCCACTGTGCTCCAGTTCCACATCCCAATTTATTGAAATACGTTACCTTCTTTAATTTACTTCTTCTTTATTTATTTTTACTTTTCTTAATCATCCACCTTCAGTGGATGTCTTCATTCATTTCACCACCCTTCCTCCACCCCCATTTCCTTTCCACCCCACCCCCATCCCATTAACTCTCCACCTCCCAACTTCATATTCCCCTCCCCTCTCTACAATCCATCTTTCAGGGATAGAAGTCTGTCTTGGCTCACCAGCCCTCTAGTGACAACTTGCAGGTGTAGCTTCTAGTTACACACCTGCTTGACAGCCATTTAGTAACAATTCACAGCTGTAGAGGTGTGGGACAATCAGACATTTCTTTGCCTTAAGGTGTGACTGTTCCAAACTCAAGCTAGCACCAGCACTGATTAACATTTAAGCTCAAAGTGCAATGAGTAACAAGACCTTTAGTATGAAAAATTTAGAAATTTGGGCTAAGTAGAGAACTTGGTAATTTAGCATGACCTTTACACTAGAATGGACTCACACCTCTCTCCTTCCTTTCCTTGTTTCCTCCCCACTATTGTCCCTCGCCCACAAATTATTTCCCCCACCTCTTTGCTTATCTTTAGTCACTCCCGCAGCCACAATAATTAAAGTCAGTTACATTTTACCAAAGACTTAATTTCTTTTCTGAATTAAAGGATAGATACTATTCCATTAGGCAAGCACATCAAATTGTCATTATTAATTACACAGTGATTATTATTAATTATAAAATTATCCTGCAGTATTGGACTCTAAGGACCAATGGAGGTAGCTCTACAGATTTAGGTTCAACATCATTTATTTATTTTATTTTTCCTATTAATTATCAGGGAGTTAGAATCCATTTTCCTTAGGTATGTTTCTGAATATTTGGATTGAAAATGAGCAATATATTATTTTTAATCAATAAAATTAAGGACCATGCAAACTGGAGTGAGTTATTCAGTGGGGTAGTTTTAAATTCCATTAATTGACTTTGGGTCCCAATTTAAAGACTTGTAATCTGAAAATACATTGTATATTTTGAAGTGAGTTACCTGCTGCATCACATCTTGACTACCTTCCCCTTTAGGTCTTTTATCCCAAACCCCTGTGCTCCTATTTAGGGTGTTCTTCAACAGATACTGTAATGGCCCAATCATGTTTTCATTAGTGTCTGAACATGGACCTGCACATTTCTATCAGAAGCAGTCTTACCACAAGAGAGTTACATATTGTGTAATCTCTTTAGCTCTGAATTATTCAGCAAACTAGACAAATGAGAAACCAAAACATCAATGAAGTATTCTTTTTAAGGGAAAGGTTAACTTCATGAATCTTGAGCTATGTGAGCCAGTAATCAGACTTACTACTTATACTGTCAGATATCTTGCCAAAAATATTCAGTTTAATTTGTAGCAAATTTAAAGTTTCTCTTCTTGCTGTTCTGATAAAATATAATGCTACTATTTAGAATGGCTTATAAAAACAGGAGTTTAAGGTACATGACCTTGTGTCACTTTTCCTTTACATGACCATTCTAAAATAATTCAGTGACAAGTACAGATAACATGCATTATATTTTATGACATTTAATAGCATCTGTTTCAAAAGACCATGTCATTCTGAAATTCTACAGACATTTATGGTGACCATCTGCCTAGATTTACCTGGAACACTGTGTTGTTTAATGTAGTGTCCCATGACACTTGTACATGAGACTAAATTGCCCTTTTTTAGCTTCACACTTTACATATGAAGCAGCGTATTGTGCGTTTTGTCACACTGTACACGTATGGTGGTGTATTGTGAATTAAATGATTTTTGTTATGTAGCGACTAAAACACATCTCAATGTATTTCTTTTTCATGTAACAAATTGTAGCAATATATCCATCCCTGAGACACCCCCCCACACACACACAGTTCAGGGGCTGCTTGGCCTGCCAATAGCTCACTCCCCAGCTGTGGGCAGACTCTATGGGGAAGAAAAGAAGTGGCAAGAGGCTTCCAGTGCCCCAAGCGCCATCCCCACTGACTTCCCACCACCTGGAACTGCCTGGCAATGGGCCACCTTGCCACTGGAAGCACTGCCCCCTCCCCCCCAATCAGGGACTGCTTGGCCCACTGGCAGCTCCACCTCTGCCCTCTCCCCGCCACCATGGGCAGGCTCTGTTGAGAAAAAAAAAAAAAAAGCAGCGAGAGGCACAATCCTTTGGGTTTTTTTCTGACAGAGCCTGCCTATGGTTGGGAGGGCAAATTGTCAGCAGTGTCTGAATTGTGGAGGGTCCCAGAGGGTGGGGTGTTAGTGGGCTGGGTGTTGGCTCTGAGCATCTCAGGTCCTACTGGCAGCTTACCTCCCAGCTGTCGGCAGATAAAGCTTAAAAACAAACAAAAAAAGGACTGGACCCCTCACTGAACCTCTAAATCAAAATAGTGGGTTTTATATCATTACAATTAAAAGCCCACTAATTAAAAACCCACCATTTCAATTTAGGGAGAATTAAACCCCCATTGTGTGTACAAGTGACCCTAGTGTATCAAGCAAGGCATTGGAAGTCTACGATTCTGGTAAAGTTGGCTCCATTTTTGCTTATATCTTTATGAATTCAAAATGCTTGCCTTGTTTCTCTTTCTTGTGTACAAATGCTCACACACTGGGAAATGTCACATCTAGCTATTAAATGTATGAAGAATGAACCAACTGAAGTGAACAAGTTGGGAAGTGAACCAGTTATTTAAATTGTATAATATACTCCCATCTATAAAAACAAACAAAAAAAATCCTCCTCATTTATACTAAGTTTTATTTTACAGTAAGTTTTATGTGAAAACTATTCTTGTCTAGTTCATTTTTCTGCTAGCAAGGAGATCCAGTTTGACAATGGGGGTTGGACAACTGAGTTTGAAGCAGTGAAGAACTGAGCTTAGCCTCCAGAGAATGTTCCACTTTTTCTTTGGCTTTAAATGGGTCAAATGGTTCAAAATTCATGTAAACTATACAAGTAGTTGTTAACCTGTTGTCTTAGCATTGAATGAGAATCTACTTACCTAGAGTCTTAGGAGTGTGAGACAATATTTTAATTCAGGGTATGGAATGCAAACATATTTAACATGGTGTAGTTAAGCCTACAATTCACAGCTTTAAGAAAAACTTAAGGAATTATAGAACATTGATCATTTTACGTTTTAAAAATATTTTTTTCTTTTTAACTTAAGAAGAGACAAGTGTGTGTCTAGTGAATTCTCACTACAAATATTTATTGTGTTTGTGTGTTTGCTGAAATAACTATATAGATGGTATAAAGAGATGTTTCCTGACATCTCATTTGCAGAGATCCTGGTTTATCTGATAAAAATCCCCAATTTTCAGTTTTAAAAATGTAACCCAAGCTCCACATCTTTCCATAATTAAAATGAAAACCATTATATACATACCAATATACCTATATATTAGTAGTCTTTCATTTAAGCAATGGAAAAAATGTGGATTTGGTTTTATCATAGAAAACCAGGATCCCTGTTTATAACATTGTGAATTCCTTCAGGAGGCAAAAGGAAATTACAGATCTAGAATTGCAGTGAATGGCATCTCTGAAATGTCATAGCCATAGACCTATGTGATTAAGTTGCCTTCTTTAAAAATGCAGTGTTCTGGGACTCTGATAAGATCAGAGCAATCTCTGTATGTAGGTTTGTTCCCTTCTCTGATCCTATTATGATAAGCAGCACATTCATCTGCTTCAGCCATTGTTCTCACATTATGATGAAGTTTCAATATTTTGTGATGTTTCCACAATGGCTATATTTTAAAACAGTTCTCAATTAGATATTTGTGAGCCCTGAGGAACAACAAGCAAAATCTTCCTGAAATCCCCTCCTAAAGCTATAACTCCCTCTGAATAAAATTTCAGTCTTCATGATATCATTCAGGAATCAGTCAACGCATCTTAATGACAAAGCAAAGGATGTTGGAGTTTCATACCAAAGGATGAATTTACATTGATGAATGACATTTGTTTCTATGCTTTGGACTTTGATACTTGAAGTGGAAATTTCATTGAAGTTCAATAGAATTGAAACCCTGCACTGACTCCCACTTACTGACTTAAGAATTTATGGGTGGTGGCTGCAAGTACTTTTCATGTAATACTTTTCCTGTGGCCACTTTATTTATTAATCTCTCAGTTTTTTCAGACTTTTTCACAACTTTTAAATTTTGTCCGAATCTCCTCTATAAAATGCAAACTATATCACGTGTGGGTATACAGTAAACATAAATACCTTAAAATCTTCTTGAACTACCTTTTCCCTGGCTTGTTATATAATTTTGAAGAGGCCCTAAGTAAATGGTCACAGGTGCATGCAGTGTGTCAGAAGGAATATGGGGAAGTAATTATGCGCAGAAAATATATTCTGTAACTAATGTATTTCATGGAACTGTAAAATCATAATCACCCCAGTACATGATGCTGTCCAATGTACTTATGGGGAGAACATAAGAAGTTCCCTACTGGGACAGTTCATCCAGCCCAGCATTCTATCTCCAACAGTGGCAGAAGTAGATGCTATACAGGGAAAGAACTAAACCAAATCTCTCTAAAATGGTCTATCCCCTTTTCAATACCTTACTTGGCATCCGGTTTTAAAGATGCCAGAGGAAATATCTCAAACCATTCTGTTCAAGAGCCATTAACATTAATGTGTTCTTGTTGAAAAAAACCCCATAGCATACTAGGTAATATTACCAGGAATGTCACTTGCAAATTGAGGAAAGTGATTCTTCCACTTTATTCAGTAGTGGTGAGGCCTCACCTGATGTACTACATCTGGTTTTGGGCCCCACACTTCAGGAAACAGTTGAGCAGAGACTGACAAAGCTGATTAAGGGTATAAGAAGCATGAGTTACGAAGAAAGCCTGAAAAAAATAGGGTTATTTAGTATGAAAAAGAAAAGATTGAGGGGAGGATTTGATAGGTCTTCAAGTATGTGGAGTGCAACTAGAGAGAGGATGAAGATAGGCTTTTCATAGTTTCATAGTTTCTAGGGTCAGAAGGGACCTGAGCAGATCATCTAGTCTGACCCCCTGCCATGGCAGGAAAGAGTACTGGGG
>NW_017728906.1:115669218-115675392 GCF_001723895.1 Crocodylus porosus | reverse complement strand
CCCAGAACTGGACGCAGTACTCCAACTGCGGCGTGACCAGTGCCGCATAGAGGGGGAGGATCTCTATGACTGTAGGGAAAAGGACTAAGAGCAATGGCCTAGGAGCTGCAGGAGGGGAAATTAAGTTTGGGGATTAGCAGGAACTTTCTCAGTATGAAGGCAGTCAAGCATTGGAATGGGCTACCAAGAGAAATTGTAGAATCTCCAACCTTGGAAATTTTCATGAGCAGGTTAGACAGGTAATTGCCTGGGACAGTAGAATCAAAGATAATCCTGCCTTGAGCAAGGAGGCTGGACTAGATGAATTTATGAGGTCCCTTCCAGCCTTACTTTCCTATGAGCCTTTGACTTAGCACATATCCTTGTGCAGGGAATTTGCCTTGATGAAATGAGGTATTTGTCTGTGTAGTCAAAATAGAATATGGGGGGGGCGGTAAGGTCCTCAGTACTTTGCGGTCTCTAAACCTTGAGGCAAAATGTGAGATGGTACATGAGTTATACACAGCTTTTAACATGATATGGCTTTTCCCACCCCTTTCAGGGACAGTTGTTATCTTATTTAAGAATAAAAAGGATGTCACTGGACCTCAGGGACAAATTAGGCATACAGTAGTTAGTAACAAAAGGTTGTCTCCAGCACTCCGAATTAATTTAAATAATCACTATGAACAATACAGTAGTGTTAATATGGCAGTAAAATGGTTATAAGCTGAAACCATTGCTAAGTGTTAAAACGTAAGGCACAATTTTCATTACTTTAACACTTCACATTGTGATGTCCCTGTAGAAAAATAATGAACCTTCAATTATGTTGCCCTTCAAAAGTATGAAAAAAAAGTTATATTAATGTTAAAGTATTATCAATGACTCAAACAGGGCACTGCTTAGAATTCATGGAAAAGCTATATCCCTGTTTCAGTTCTATCTTCTTAGTACATATAAGTTGTAAGTGCACAGTGCCTCTCAGAAAGCAAGCCACTGTATACTCCAAAACACAGTAAAATTCCCTGTGGTCATAGCCCCTAACGAAGTGACAATGCAAAATTACATAAATAAGATTTAATAATTTTTCTTTTAAATTCAGCAACATTATGAGATCCCATCAGTGTTTTCTTTTCACTTCTTATACAGATCAACAACCATCATTTGTGAATAGATTTGTTCTGTAGTGAATGTTTTTTTTCTACTCTGGTATGTTTTTTCTCTCCTTAGTGAGCATAGAAATTTTCATTCTCAGGGGTAGGTAAATGCACTTCAATTCTCATAACATAAGGTCCATGCTTTCATTTCTCTTTCAACTACTCGATTAGGCTTTATTTGTGTTTCAAGGTTCCCATGTTTTAACTGGATACCAGTCCACTGCTGCATTTTTATTGTAGATGAGAGCAGGATGTGAAAATAAAATCTACAGAAACAACAATGAATCACATTATTTCAAAAGCATAGTTTTGCTGCTGATTTGGGCCCCATTTTAACAGATAGGTATTTATGAGTAGTCCCATTCATTTCAGTAGCTATTGGAACAAGGCATTTCTTTGTCATTTTGGGAGAGACACTTTGGTATATGCAGTCCTCAGTAGCACCACAGAGGGGTATCCAAGATGTCTATGTGCATGCTAGCTCCAGGACTGAAAGCAAGTGAACACCATTTGTACTAAACTGATTTACTGCTTTCACCACTGGAACTAACGTGCAGAGCCAGCATATTGCAGTATATTGCTGCAAGATATTTCATTGTGCTCTCTAGACTTATATCCCTTGTTCTCTTTATCATTTTTCTCGTCCATTAAAAGCGATATCTGTGTGGCTAGTACATTACTGATGCAAACATTTAGCTACAAAGTTCTAAACATAGGTGCTATGTGTTCTTATAATTTGGGCCTTTTTTTTTCTATTTCAGAGCTTTCCAGTTTGTGGTCTACAGGTTTTAAGCACAGCAGGTGAGGACCAAGGGGTCCATGTGCTTCCAATGGGGGATGAAGTCTGAATGCTGCTGGTGGAATGTGTAGAGGACCACATACTGATGGCACATGGGGAAAATGCCAGGGGAATGCCCCTGCAGAGTTTTGACCCATGCAGTGTGCAGCTGAGGGCCCACACATTGGCACTTCCCATGGCCTCTGGCTATGCCTAAGTTAGAGGGTATTGTTGTACTTCTTCCTAATTTACTCATATAATTAAATATACATATACATTACATACATCTTTTTTTACAGTAGTTTCATACACACGTTCACTATTTAAGTGAGTTTTGCTGACCATGATTATTTTTAGTTGCACTTACTGTCTCTGAGTTCAAAGAGCTATTCTATTTTATTTACTCCTCTTTTATCTCAGTTGGTACCTCAATAACAACTACATATATTCTGTAATATAAAATGCATCACATCATTCTTCTTTCAAGCATGAAATTCATTCAAGTTAATGTCAACGATGTAACCTTTGATGTCAGCTGTAATACTAGTAATAGGGATAACATTGATATTTAACATTTTATTTAATGTTCTAAGGCACCCAAGATGACAAAAAGTTACCTTAGGGAATGGAGTAAATCTGATGTGCTCCTGATGTGACTCCTGATCACATTGAACTCCAAACTGGGTTAGCACTTGTGAAAGCTAATTAAAGAAAAGTAATTACACTAAAGCTAGATTAAATTTCATTTTACACTGTGGCAAGTCCTTTGCTACATTTAAACTAAGTGATCCCTGTTCTTTCAGATACAAAATTGATACTGAAACAGCTTATCTGTCATACTGAATTGTAAAATAATCTCTGTATTTAAGATGTGAGCTTTATTTAGAATATTATATTTGCCAAGAACCTTTTAAAAAATCTTTGTTGGTCCTAGAGATATAGGTAAGCTTTAATATTTTTATTTGTACACACAGATTGGTAGCTAGGGTTGTTGGGATGGTGATGATAACAGCTGTTGTTGTTATAATTATTATATTACTGATTTTTTTTCAAGCAGCATATTCTGTAAGAGAAAAAGACAAAACTGGTGAAGCATTTGGGCTAAAACATGAGAAAATCATCTTAATGTTAAGAGCTGTCTAAAGACCATCCGTAGAGAAAGAATATATATTAAATTCAGTTTGACAGCTATAGTTTGGACACATGACATGCAAAAATATGGGAGATAATCTATAAAGCTCCTTGAGCTGTCAATAGTGGGTTGTCAGGATGTTTATGTATTTCCATATGTATGTGTATGTATGCACTTTTTTTTGTTGATCAAGTTTGTTGATTTAGGCTCCAATTACCACAGTTCCTCTACCTACATGGAGCTCCACTGACTTTACATAGTTCTCATTGACTAATTGAGAAGGATCCTGGTTTTCTCTGATACAAAAAATTCCCAATTTTAGGATATAAAAAAGTAACCCAATATTTGAATTTTTCTGTGATTAAAATTAATCACCACTGATAGATAGATAGATAGATAGATAGATAGATAGATAGATAGAAAGAAAGAAAAGAAAGAAAGAAATGTGGATTTTGGGTTACTTTTTTTAATCCAATTTTTTTTTAATCAGAGAAAACCAGGATCCCTGATGATTAGTACTTTGGGGTACCCAAGCTGGGGATCCTGGGGATCCATCTTTAGATGGATAAGCAGCACTTACATAATTAAATTAGCCACCTATGTGAGATTTCAGCCCACTTACATGGATTTTAGAGCCGACCTCCTGAGAAGGCACATAGTTCTGTATAAATTGAAAAACACAGGAGGAAAACAATAAGCCCTTCCAGCTCAATAGACTAGAGTACTTGCCCAGGTTCCAAATCACCTCACTCAGACTGGTTTTGAACCTGGTATCTCAAAATTTGAAGCACATAGACACTTCCACCCCTCCGGTGAATTTAACCCACTGGGCAGCCAAGAGGTAAAGTTATACTGGGCCAAAAGAAGAGCAAGCTTTACTATGTATGGGAATGGGAATGGGAAGGTGCTCAATATTTGTTTTATCATCATTATTTAACAAGTTTTGTCAGGACTCATTTAGCACACATCTTCAAAACCTTGTACCAAATAAAAAACTAATAATTTCCTTTTGGCTGGCTCCACTGTGTGCTCACCATATTTGATGTGCTTCACAATTTTTAATAAATTTGTCTTCACACCTCCCCTGCAATACTATTATCCTTATTTTATAGTTGGTGACTGAAATCCAGAGAGATTAATGCCAAAAGAATGAAACACCTCTACTAAATTTGGATGAGCAATTTAAAACAGTTAATGCCTGATAGTGTTTTTCTTTCTAGACTTTTAGCATTTTATGTTTACTGCTCTTAGCTCCTATTTACTTTGAAATAATAAATGCTCAGAATTCCTGCATATTTGGTCCACTTTTTCATTCTGCATAACAAGATAATAAGAAACTTACTTAATGGCCAACTTCAATGCTTTAAATGATAATCAATTATTTAAATGCATTACGAGCATAAAAAAAAAACCCCAACCAACCAAAAAACCCTCTGTGGTAGAACAGGCATCAAATCTCATTACCAAGTTTGGCTGTTCAGCTTTCTAATATATAGGGCCATCTTTTCTCTCCCTGCTTCAAACGACCAAATCTTTCAAATTATGCAACATATAGGGATGGTTGTCATTCACTTTATAGTACTAATTCTTTCCCATTACACTGTTCAACAGCACACTGTATTAGACTAGCATTCTACAGGTGCATCCCCATGAGTGCACATATACAGGGTGCACATTTCCTGTGGGAAAGTAGCAGTGGTTCATATTTGTGTGGTGTCCCCAAGCATGCCCCCGCATGTGTGCTCTAGTGTACTGCAAAGGGACCGAGGTGGGTTATGGAAGGATGGGGTCAGCATCTGTTCTGGTTCCAGAAGACTTAAATGGTGTCTTGGGAGACTCTCAGGGCAGCAATGGCACCAAGCTAGCTGCTCAGAGCCTGTCAGGCAACCAAAGTGTTGCTGTGGCTGGCCAAGCTCTGGTTTTTGGCAGCGCACACTGCTGCCATGTGCGCCACAGCACATTTTTAGTGTCATTTTTTTTAACACTAGGATCTCCCAGTGTCAACCACCCCCCGCCCCCGCTGTGCTGCAAATTAGCAGTGTGGGGCATAGGTGCAGGTACATGCTTATAGGGAGGCACCCAGTGGGTGCATCTATATGTACTTTTTAGTGTGAAATAGACTAATTAGCAGAGATCTTGGTTTACTCTGATAAAAAAAAAAATCCTTTTTTAAAAAAATTAAAAGCCCCATCCACATACACAATCCACATACACAATCCACATTTTCTGTGACTAAAATGAAACGTGTATGTATGGTGTTTCATTTTAATCATGGAAAAAGATGTGTTTTATATGTATATGTGTATATATATATATGGTGCTTCATTTTAATCATGGAAAAATCTTAAGACAATATTTCATAGATTTCATAGACATTAGGGATACAAGGGACCACAGAAGATAATTGAGTCCTGCCCCTAGGGGCAGGAAGTCAGCTAGAGTCAAAGAATCCTAGCAAGATAAGCATCCAAACATTTCTTAAAAAGTCCAGAGTAGGTGTTTGTACCACCCTTGGAGGGAATCTATTCCAGGCCTTGGGGGCTCGGACAGTAAAGAAGTTTTTCCTTACGTACAGCCTAAAACCATCTTGAAGGAATTTGTGACTGTTGGACCTTGTCATCTCTTGGAGCGCTTTGGTGAACAGACATTCCCCCAGATCCTTATGCACACCCCTTACGTACTTATAGGCTGCCACCAGCTCACCCCTGAGCCTGCGCTTTTCCAGTCTGAAGAGTCCTATGGCTCTCAACTTCCATTCATAAGTTCTGTGCTCTTGCCCTTTGATCATGCGCGTGGCTCTCCTCTGGACTGTCTCAAGCTTCTCCACATCCTTCTTGAATTCTGGAGCCCAAAACTGGACGCAGTACTCTAGCTGTGGCCTCACCAAGGCTGAGTACAAGATGCAAACCAGAGTTTTGTTTACTTTAACATACCAAGTTGTGACATCACTTTGGTAAAGCTATGTTCCTTTACCATATAGATAGATAGATAGATAGATAGATAGATAATATTTCATAGATTTCATAGACATTAGGGCTGGAAGTGACCTCGGGAGATCATCGAGTCCAGCCCCCTGCCCAAAGGGCAGGAAGTCAGCTGGGGTCATAGGATCCCAGCAAGATAAG
>NW_017728906.1:115652427-115669207 GCF_001723895.1 Crocodylus porosus | reverse complement strand
GGCAGGGGGCTCCGTGGCTGCTGAGGGGGTATCTGGGGGGCTTCGGGGGAGCGGGGGTGCACCGGGCTTCATTTGCGCATCTCTCACCGCTCCGGAGCCTAATATAATATATATTAGTGGCATTTCAATTTAAACACAGAAAAATCTTAAAACAATATATCTATCTATCTATTTATCTATCTATGCATGTATAAATATATACACATACACGCACGCGCACACACACACACTAGGCCTGTGTGAATTAGCTAGTATTCACTTTGGATTTGACTGAATCGGGGGACAATGATTCAATTCAATGATTCAAATCACTGTTCCAAAATGTTTAGGCTTAATCTGATTCAGAGATTCAGCATAATATATTAGGCCGAATATTGTATTTGTGGTGTTTAATTTTAATCATGAAAGAAATGTGGATTTTGGGCTGTTTTTTTTTTAAACCTGAAAACCAGGATCTTTGTTAATTAGCTTTGCAGTAAAGCATCACAGTCTACACATTAGGTATAGGGGTATGGGAGTATAGGAGTACAGTAAATTAAGTCTGCCATAAGATAGAACTATTGGAGCAGTACTATATTATAGATTCATAGATTCATAAATGTGGGGGTGGGAGAGAATACTGGGCTCGTATGACCCCAGCTTGGTAATTGTCAAGCCTCCTCTTAAAGACCCCCAAGGTAGGAGCCAGCACCACTTCCCTTGGAAGTTGGTTCAAGATCCTAGCTGCTCTGACTGAAATAGTGTCTTCTAATGTCCAGCCTGAACCTACTCTCAAATAACTTATGGCCCTTGCTCCTTGTTACTCTGGGAGGTGCTTAGGTGAACAAGGTCTCTCCAGTTCCCCGCTGGTCCCCCCTGGTAAGTTTGAAGATGGCCCCTCTCAACCTTCTCTTGTGAAGACTGAACAGGTTCAGGTCCCGTAGCCTTTCCTCATACGGTCTGCCCTGCTGTCCCCCCGATCATGTGATTGGCCCTCCTCTAGACCCTCTCAATGCTGCCCACATCTCTCCTAAAGTGCAGCACCCAGAACTGGATGCAGTACTCCAATTGTGGCCTATCCACCACCACTCTCTGGGTGCAGCCCCGCAACCAATTTGCAACCCATCTGACTGTGTAGGCATCAGTGCCATAGTCACCTAGATTTTTTTAAAGATTGTGGTGGGAAACAGTGTCAAAGGCCTTCTTTAAGTCCAGGAAGATGACAGTTTCTGTGACACCTGTGTCCAAAGACTTTGTGACCTGATCGTAGAAGGCAGTTAGGTTGGTCTGACAGGACCTGCCCCTAATAAACCCATGCTGGTTGCCCCTAAGCATCATCCCCCCTGCTGGTCCTTCCCAGATGTGCTCCTGGATAATGTTCTCAAAGAGCTTCCCCAGGATTGAAGTAAGACTAATGGACCTATAGGTGCCCAGGTCCTCCCTCCTCCCTTTTTTGAAAATGGGGACCACAATGGCCCTCTTCCAGTCATCTGGCACCGGGCCAGAGCACCATGAGTGCTTGTAAATCTGTGCCGGGGCCCCTCAATAACCCCTGCCAATTCCCTCAGCACCCTGGGGTGGAGAGCATCTAGACCTGCTGATTTGAACACACCCAGCCCCTCAAGAAATTCCCTAACTCAGTCCTTCCTGTGCCTAGGCCTGTCAGAGTCTCTCCTAAGTCCATCCTGAATCTCAGTGCAGGACTCCTGGTCCCTGCACAAAAAAATGGAGGCAAAGAAATTGTTAAAAAGATTAGCCTTTTCTTTTGGTGCAACCACCAGATTGCCAAGCATATCTCTCAGGGGCCCCAAGTTACCTGGTGCTTTCTTCATACTCCCCATGTATTTAAAAAAAGGCTTTTTTTGCCCTTGATGCTATCCCTAATTCTGTATCTGCTTTAGCTTTCCTAACAATCCCCCTACAAGCGCGAGCAATGGAGATATACTCCTCTTTGGTGATAGCCCCTCCCTTCCACTGGGTGTACACCTCCTTTTTGACTTTCAAGCATTCCTGGATGCCTTTGGTGAACCAGGGGGGGGGGGGTTAGCACTCTTTCCCCCTTTGATTCTCATTGGGACTGTCACCCCTTGGGCTTGGAGGATAGTCTCCTTAAGGAACGATCACTCATGTTGGACACCCATTTCCCCAACTCTCCAGGACTCCAGTACCTCTCCTGCCAATCTCCTCAACTTCTTGAAGTTGGCCCTTTTGAAGTCAAGGGCTTGCAGGCCCTTGACACCTTGTACTGTATGGTGAATTCCAGTAGGTGATGATCACTATCACCAAGGTCGTCAAGAACCTGGAGTCCCCTCACCAGGTCATTGACTGTGGCCAGAACCAGGTCCAGTAAGGCATTCCCCCTGGTGGGACTGTGCACCTCCTGGGTTAAGTGGAAGTCCTGTATCTCAGCAAGGAACTTTTGTGAGTGGTGCAACCTAGCTGACTGCTCATCCCAACAGATGTCCAGGTAATTTAGATCACTCATTATGACTACATCTCTTGCCTTAAGTGCCTCCACAAGCTGGCCCAAGAATTCATGGGCCAGCTGTTCCCCTTGGTTGGTTGGTCTGTGGTAGACCCTCACTGTTAAGCCCCTTTCCCCAAGATCCCCCTGTATTCTGACCCAGAGCACTTCAGCCTATCCCTTCTTTGATCCAATACTGTTAGTTGAGTACATGTATTGCTCTTTGACATAGAGTGCCACACCCCCACTTTTTCTCCCCATTCTATCCCACCTGTATAATTTGTAGCCCCTAATGTTTACTGCCCAGTCATGGGATGAATCCCACCACGTTTCTGTGAGCCCTGCTATGTCTGGGTTTGTACTAGCTATCCAAAGGGTGAGTTCCTCCTGCTTATTTCCCATGCTACAAGCATTAGTGTAGACGCATTTAAGGCCTTGTATGCACCACCCCCTGATTCTTAGGACTATCCAGACACTCATCACTTACCTGGGTTCTCCTTATGCTTGTCACCCATCTTGGTTGGGAGATGTCCTCCTGTGCACCCATCCCCCAGTGAAGCTATTTTCAAGCAAGCCTTACAAGATCAGCCAACCTGGAAGAAAAGACATACTTGCCTTTAGGGGAGAGATGTAGCCCATCCCTCCCAAGCATATCCCTGTGTGAAAGTATGGGTCATTGTCCAGGAACCTGAGGCCTGCCTGGCCACACCAGTTCCATAGCCACTGGTTAACCCTCATGGATGCAGATCTTGTGTCACCATCCATGTCTACTTACTGGGAGAATAGAGCAGAATACACCCCCATCTCCTTAAGCTTGGACCCTAAGGCCTCGAAGTCCTTCATGATGCGGCCTGGGTTGCCCTGACCATGTCATTTGTTCCAATAAAGATAAGCACCATAGGGTACTGGTCCAAGGGTAGAATGTAGGCTGGGATCCTCTCTGTGATATCATGGATCTGAGCCCCGGGCATGTAGCAAGCCTAGCATGCCATGGGGTCAGGTCAGTAGATGGGACCCTCCATTCCCCTTAGGATGGAATCCCTGATGACAAGGAGCCAGTGTTTCTTCCTTCTAGTGCTATGGCAGGGTACTTGCATGCAATCAAACATATGTGCAGACTGTGACCGGCACTGGACCCTGCTGGTTATCCCCACACTGTAACACTCTTGTGTCCCAGCCAGATCCTTCCCTCTGCCCCCTTCCCAGTTCCTGGGATGACTTCCTGGGATCTCTGCCAGCTCAGAGGTCCTCCACCCTGACTCCAACTGCTGCAATCCCAGGTGCATATGTAAACACTGTGCCCAGGAGTAGCTGACTCCAGAGTGAAATGTGGTAGAGTTTATTTCATCACACTAACTGCCTATGTAATTTCACCCTATAGGAATAAATAGTAGGTGTTTCTCAAATTAAAGACTGCATCATAGTATACAGGTACAAGGAGGCTAAATAAAGGTTGTGATAAAGCTGATCAAAGACTTTTATATATCACCTTCCCTACAGGTGTGTGCTAGTGGGGATGCACCCATGGAGTGCCACTCTAATCCAGTGCACTGTTGAACAATGTAATGGGAAAGAACTAGTACTATAAAGTGTATGACAACCATCCCTATTAGTTGCATAATTTGAAAGATTTGATTATTTGAAGCAGGGAGAGAAAACATGTTCCTATATATCAGAAAGTTGGACTGCAAAATTTGGCAATGAAGTTTGATGCCAGCTCTAACACAGAGGGATTTTGCTTTCTTTTGTTTTTCTTTGTTTTTGATCCTGGTTTCTAAACTATGACAGATTGCACACCACCAATTTAAAATGATACAACCTTAAGTACCACCAGCAAATTTTTGTCATATAAAATAATTATAATAAATCTGTTAATTCAACCAACAGGCCGTCTGCATACCACTGGTGGCACCCATACCACAGATTGGGAACTGCTGCATTAGATCATATAATTTGTTTCTTTTTAATTTCTCTGTCTTGTCTCCTCCCCCCAACCCACTAAATATATACAAAGCAAAACAGCTCAAAGGATATGTACAGACATTATATTTAGATCAACCTAACTAGGGTTAGGTAAATCTAAGAATATTTATACACATGCTCTGGGAATGCAAGGGGAGGGGGGACTTTAATTAGAGTGGCTTCAAGAGCCACTCTAATTAAAGTGCCCAGAGCTTCTCACGTACCAGCATACCTGCACTGCCACTTTTCAGCGCAGAGACGCTGATACACAGAACATTGGAATCTGCTGGAGCACAGTAATTACCATGCTCCAACAGAGTCAATTAATTAAATTAATTGAGTCTGCTTCAATGCACTGTAATTCCAATGCATCAGAGCAGCCCTGCTGTTCATATGTAGGTGCTCTTAATGTCCATCTGTGCAGAAGTTTCAGGGTCTTAAATCAAGCTAAAAATGGTGTTCCCAACCTAAGTATCACCAAACATCATCCCATACTGCTGCACAGGTGCCACCCACCCAACTGGAAGCAGGGAGCGGGGGAAGCTCGAACGCAGCTCCTGCCACCACTCCACATCCAGCTGCTTGCCAGTCCCCCACCCTGCATCCAGCCACTGGGGTTACACTGCTCCACATCTGACCACAGCGGGTACACTGATCCAAAAAGGTTGAAAACCCCTAAGTTAACCTAATTCATTGAATGCCTGCACAGGTTTGAAGAATAGCCCTGGGGCTGGGAAAGTCCAACAACACACTCCAGTCCCAGAGCTGTACTCTTCCTACCCCTCCCCCAACCCTGACAGGCAATTTTGAGTTTCCCAACCACTCCACCCACAGCCAGAAACTCCCCACCCACAGACCCAAGTTCCCCGCTACAGATCCCGCCCCCCGCATAGACCTGATAGCTTCCCAAATCCTGCCTGCCCCTCCCCCCACCCTCAGTTACTTATATCAGGGTCCCTGAGTAGTTCTCAGCACTCTTGGTCTGTGATTATACAACTTAAAGTAAGCTGTTACACCTGATTAATTAATTGAATCTTGCTCTCCCACCACTCAGATAACAATTATGAACACCAAGCTATTAACTATTTTTCTCAGGGTCTCTCCTGTGTAGTTTTTAATCCAAAAAACAAAACAAATTAATACACTTATCCAGGTTTTGTTTTTTCTTATGCATGCAGTTCTGTTCCTCTAGCTGTGTATCCATGCCCCTTCCTTCATTTTTTCTTACTAAATACTGAATTAATAAAGATCAATTATATTAAAATAATTCTTGAGTTTATTTCTTTCCTCATTTAGTTGTGTCCTTGATTTCTCTTTACCACTATGCTCCTTTATGTTTTAGCTGTAAAAGTGCCTCTTATTTCCCTTAACCTCTTTGACTAAGGTTGACTTCACTGGTGTTATTTTTGCTTTTCTGCAAGCCTTAATGAATTCTGTGTTTTCTTGTTTGATCACCTTCTGCCTTCTCTATTTCTAGTGCAATTTAGTGGATTTAACTGTCCTTTGAAACTGTAAGCCTCATCATGTTCTCAGCATTTTTCTATGGCAGTAATAAATAGGTGGGAAGGAGAAGAAAAGTGATAGAATTTTCAGAGCTGATGCATAGGAACAATAAAAATATCAGTTTGTAATTATTACAGTTTCATGGAATTTTTAAAATATACAGGCTTTTTATTTAGAATTTTCAACATGCTTTGCAGAGGTAAAAAATATATTATATTAGGATTTGAACTATGATTAAAAATAATTCCCTCATATAATCTCAATCACAAGCATTAAATTAGGACGAATAATCATAGCACACAGTGAGCTACATACATAAGGCTACATTTACGAATAATAAGTGTTCATATAATTAGATCTCTCTGGGGGCAGTTCAGCCAGAGAAGATGAGGAGCTATTCTGCATCATTGACCTGGCTAATTCAGCCTTCATTGCAAGATTCGTAGATTGAAGCAAGCTCCACCCTTTGTGAAGAGCTCTCAGAAAAAGTCAGCTGCATCTAATAAGAATTTTTCTGACATTAAACATAAAATAAGAGGCCACATCTACATGAGCATAGACATTTTTTTCCCTGGGGACAAGAAGCAGTGGCACACCTTGTGCCACTGCTACTTGTCCATGGGGAACATGTGTGCCACACTCCCTCTGGTGTGTGGCAGGTTACCCTTGGAGGGGTAGGGGAGGCTAGGGCCAGCATTGGGCTGACTCCAGCAGCCTTACCTGGGGTCCTGGACACCTCCTGGAGTGGCAGCAGCCACTTGGAGCCTGGCTGGCAGCCAGAGAGTGGCTCTGGCCAACCAGGCTCAGGTTTTGGGCAGTGTGTGCTGTCCTTATGTGAGCTGCTCCACATTTTTTTGTGCAGGTTCTTTTGACCCCGGGATATCCTGGGGTCCAGGAACCCCCCATGCTGTTGCCTTGCATTGTGCAGGATAGCTGAATGTGCAGTATGTGGTATCACAGATTCACGGCACCACCTACTGCCCTGCTACACTCGTCTGGACATGGCCAGAGTGATGAGAATTAAACATTTGCAAGGTGGGAAAAAAACTGTCATGAAATGCTGTAAGCCAATCACTAGCTAGGAAAGTGTTGAAAGCTAGTGGAATATTTTCCCTTACTGTTGCAAATAATAAATATGTGCTTTAGAGAGTCACAACTTCCATCTTAAAAGTGCCACAGTTCATCTAGTCATCATGAAGGAACATATAGTGCCAGTAACCTCTCCATGTATCAATTTAATTCTAATTTCCTATTTTGAGAAAGATTTGGGGGGGGGGGTTTATGAAGTCTAAAATTGTATGGATGATGTGAACAACCACAGTTGTCTGTACTGTACTTCTTTATAAGAGATTAATTTGCTAAAATTCAGAAACAGCAGGGAACAGAGGTCAGAACTCTTTCACCCCATATTTCTTCTGCTCTTGACTGCCTAGTTCCCCACATCTTACAAAAGGTATGGAGGATATCCTAAGCCTTCCCTGAGGATACATAGTGGTTAGGGCATTTTACAGGGAAGTAGAAGATATGGATTCAAATCCTTTCTTGATAAAAAGGGCTTAGAAACCTTCCTGGACAAGTATTTTAACCACATTTCTGACTTAAAAGGTGGGTGGACCTTCTCCTCTTCTCTAATTATGGGAACAGAGCATAAATGTAGTTGACCAGCTTTGCCTTGGAAGAAATCATTTCTGAGCATGCACAGTAGGCTAAAATGAAGATTCATAAGAAACCTAGATATCCTATAGTCTTGATGACTGTTGCATAGAATAAAGTAGGATTCTCTTCAATGATTTAAATTCCATAGATTTTTACACATAGACATCTTAGTGGCGGATTAGTTCTGTTCCTCCTCAAGAGGAAAAAAAATTGTAGATTTTGCCAGATTACTGTTTCCGTTTAACCAAAATCAGATGCCCCTTTGGTTTGTTGAAATTATGTGAAAATTAACTGTCTGATTTCAAATTTGTCCAACATTACCAAGTAGTGTTAGTAATGAAAGATGCCATCTTACTTCTTCCTCCTTGAGGTATGGCCAGAATGTACCCCTAACCCTAGAAAAGACTATTGACCTGAAAGTGTGAAGGCAGCAATGTGAAGGCTCTGTCTCACAAAAAAGCAAAAGCTTTGCTTTTGTTGTTTTGTTTTAATCTAACTGTTTGTTGTCTCCTCCCCCCCCCCAAAAAATATATATTTTTTAATGTTCAGATATTTCCTATGTTGGATTGCTTTCCAACCTCTTGAAGTTTAGTGGACTGGAGCTGAATACATCAACACTGGACATGTACACATGTCACGCACTGGACAGTTGGCACTGTGTCAACTGTTTTGTCCAATAAAAAATTCCCAAAATTTTTGATTAAATAAAAATAACCCAAACTCTACATTTTTCTATGCTTAAAATGAAACACCAATAAATGCATACATATATAATATCTATATCTATATCCATATATATCTAGATCTATATTTCTACATATCTATCTATATATATACATAAATACATACATATGTATCTATACATAGAGATAGAGATATAGAAACAGATATAGTTCCATTTTAATCATGGAAAAGCACCCCATTTTTTTAAAGAAAACTTTCTCAACACAATCAAGTTCATTGAGAAGAATGAAAGGAGGGGAGAAAATTATAATGTTATATGTGCAATCACATAATTTCAGGCCAAGATCTGTACACTTGAAAGGCAAAAATGCATAAAATCGTTGAATTTCATTTGTTGATCATATCAGATGCTTAATAAGTAATATGATAACAGTGTTCAAATATCTGAAGGGCTGCCATGAAGAAGAGGGATAAACCTCTTCCTTGGCTCTCTTCAGTTCATTTTAACAAGTTTTGTAGCAGCAGAAAACTAACTACTGTTGTCTCCCTGCTTTACCTGTGGCAGGTTAAGATGTTATGTCTTGTAATTGTGCGACACGGTTGAGTTGCAGTTTTAGTAAAAGGTCAGATAAAGATTTGAATGGGATGGTTTAGATAGGGATAATCCTGCTTCAGGCAGGATGTTGGACTAGATAACCTTTAGAGGTCACTTCCAAACCTACTTTTTTATAATTTTATGATCAAGCAGACCTAACTTAAATGTTCTGGTAATGGGTCAAAAAACCCTGACAGAGGTTGCTAATGTTGCTGTTTAGCAGGTGTTCATTACTCAGTTGCCGCTGTATATAAAGAAGATATAGAAAAAGGAAATATTCTGCCATGAGTAAAATAAAAATCTATGAAGATAAACATTAAGTCTTACATGTACCAACTGTTGATTAATAATGACTGGGAATGAGAAGAACCTGTTTCTTGTGGTCATTTTTTTTATGTGTGTGCACGTGCATTCGCCTGCATGTGCATATGTTTTCTTTTCTTTTTAGCTTCAGTATCTATCTGGAAAAGATGAAGAAGGGTAGAATTGTCAGTGTTTACACCCTTAGTAATGCTTGCAGACATGACACTTGAAGAAATGATTCAGTGCTTTTTATCTGACTAGAAGAGGCCTTTCAGATATGTGTGAGTTATGCATTGGGAACTGGAGGGCATGAGTTCACTCTTGTTATTCAGTGCTATTGCAGTCCTATGTTTCTTAGCCAGTGGATTATTTCAGATGGGAATGGCAATCTAAGTGGCATGATGAGTCAGATCAAATGTCACACAATATCTAGAGGCCTATTTGTTTTCACGTGTTTTATAACAATTAAATTGGAAAATGTTACTCAATGCTAGTTAAACAGCATGGTTCAGTGGAAATATTCAGTAAGCGTCAGCAGAACCTTGGTGAACATGCATTAACATTGTTCCTGGAACATTAGCTTTGGCAGTTCTTATTTTCATAGGACAACCTTAACATTGCATTAGCTGAGGAATTTGCTGCCCCCAGTTTTAGTTTTTTGTCATGCTCAGAAAGCTTCACAATGTCCATGTGTGCAGTATTGATGGAAAATAATTGCCAGAGTAGGCATTTAACTACAAATTCTCTAAAAAAAGGTAGTTTAAGAAAATAAGTAGCAACTGAGTTAGGGGAAGGAGGATGTCCATCTCACCTTTTAGTCCAAAAGTTTAATGTCTATGAGCCTTACACAGGCTCAGGTTCTAGGCCTCCCTCACTTGGAAGGGGTTTGCACCTATACTTCTCACTTCCCAGCAAAGTGCTCTAATCACCAAGCCATAGACTAGGCATTGTTCAGAGCACTCCCCAGCAATTATTTTGCAGCTTTACAGCTGGGAAGCCCATGAGGGAAAATATCAGGAACTAGGAGCAAAGCAGAGTGATCGTGGATAAATGAAATGAACATTGACTTGGAATGGATGCACTACTGCTCTTTGTTCATTTTATATTGTACTCTGGTTTCAGGAAAGCCATTTCAGCATAGGGGGCAGAACCCTGCTTTCCAGGACAGTGTCAGATGTCACTGAGCCACATTTGTTTTGGCATGTATTTCTCCTAACTCAACACATCTTCCCCTCTCAGCTGCTCAGTGATCCAGATTCAATATAACTACTGTCCAGCGAGAGGATCATCTTCCTCTTTTGACATCACATATTTGCTGCTCACATTTTTTTCTATGGTCACACTTTCTGGTACTTACATTTAGGTACACCCCTATGTGGGTAATTTTATTCCATCACTAGACCCCATGGCCAGAGTGGGTATTTCTGGTTATGTTCAACAGGAATGTGTATGAGGAACAGAGCTATATAGGTGAAAATGCATTACAAAATATGCATACCTACCAAAAATGGCTCCTTTATAGCTATATTTGGATGTATAAGTAGCACCCACATGTTACGGTGATATAGAATTTGGCCTTTTTTGTTCAGTGGTAATTATTTTTTTAAATTTGAATCTATGACTGCTTTGTGTGTCCAACACCTGTGAAGTTCAGACTACTTATATAGGTATTTTATCCATTAATTTAAGACTCTAACTACATCCATACAGGTTGGAAAATGTTGGTTTAAGGGTTTCCCTTTAAATCAGATAGCAAATCTGAGACAGACAGGAACAATCTTCTCTAATTCTCAAATCCAAGTCCCAATGATTGCTGATGCCTCATCCATTGAATGTAGACACGTCAAACCAAATAGTAAAGTATGCCTATTTTTGGGTAGTGCAGAACACCAATTTAGGCAGTTTAGGTCCCCTATACTTAAAAAAAAATAAAAGCTCCCCGCCACCAAATACTCTACTGCACATAAGCTATCTCAGGCAGCTGTTCCAAAAGGATGTACTCTGGCCTTTTCCTTCCACCTATCACTGCTACAGAAATGTAGTGTCTCATGTAGATGCACCTGCTTGTCAGTGAAGTAAATGGGAGATCTGTCTGTTTGAGGACAGAACGTGGTCTTGATTCTTCAAACCAGTCCATAGTTGTGGATAACTAGGGATATTATGATTCCCATTAAATCTGTGTATTGAGTGTAAGTGTATGTCCACAAGAATTAGCTTACTGTGAACTAAAGAATATCACCAAAATAAGGCTATAGGCAGCATTTCATTCTAAAAATAGGATTTGAGTAAGACGGAAATGTTTTCTAGTCTTAGTTCTGCAGTGACAGAATTTTACCCTAGGAGAACATTGTTTGTAGATTCTGCTTAGATGTTTTATATTATGTCATAAACATGTATAGTTGTTCAGAAGAGTCTCATGTACTTTTTTCCTTATGTGACTGACGGAAATTAACTTGAGTTTCTGATAATGACATTTTATTAAAGTTCTACTACACGAGGTTTTTTTAAAACACTGATTAGCAAATTTTCAACAGAAAACTATGGTATAGAAATATCAGCGTATTGTGAATAATTTTTAATGTTATAGTATATTATATCCTAGCATAGAGGATAAAACAAATGCATTTTCTTGGTGTTTATTCCTAGAAGCTAAAGACAGGGATTTACTTTTTTTAATGGGTCTGATCGTTTTTTCTTCACAACAACTGATTGTTTTATCAATAACTTCTCTCTCTCTCTTTTTTTTAATTCAGTGAAGGATGCATATATAACACAGGAAAGAAGTTACTATTGTGATAGATGGTCTTAGAGACTTCAAATGCCTAAAATAGATCAGAATTGATTTATAATACACATTTTTGCTATTATACTCTATAACTGTATTTAAGTAAATGTGTAAGATGGGACTAGGCTTTTCCTTATCTGATTTTTCTTAGAGCATGCAATTTTTTCTTTTGATTCTTTTGATCTCCATCTCCCTAGAGCTGCAAACAATACTGTAAATGTTTTCCCAATTCTACTAACACTTATATACGTGAGTATAGGACTGAGACTGAAACAGAGATTCATAAAAATCACCTCAAATTAAAGATTTAATAAATGTTAAAAATTAAATAAAATTAAATAGTTATACTGTGTTGTTAGGTAGTAGATATATGATCCTATTTTAAAAGTGTCTTTCTGATTGAATTACTGTAGCTTTTTCTCAAAGCACAGCATTTGTGAATATGTTGATTTAATATAAATTCATGATTATCTCCTTCTGCTCTCAATACATTCTTAAGAACAGAATAAGGATATATGTGACCCAAAATGGCCTGATTCCCAAGCCTTTAGGAGATATACCTGTCTATAGAATTGACAAAACTCTGGATTTTTTTTCCTAATTAAAAAAAAAACAAGTAAGGAGAAAGCCACATTTTAATATCCATTATTTTTGAGAAGCTGATAATTTAAATAGGAAACTCACTGGGTACATATGGATGAGTGTATGTACACACTGCACACTACTTGCACCACACACGTAGGTGTTTCCCATGCTGCTAATTTGGGTTTTGACCTCGACCTAAAAAAAACCAGAGCTGTGTACATGATGGCAACATTCACCACTTGAAACTGGAGCCTGACCAGCTGCAGTAACACTTCAGCTGCTGACCAGGCTCCCTACTTTGGGATTGCCATGGCTGTAGGCCCTGGAGAACCTCAGGTAAGGCTTCTGGGGCCAATCCAGGTGCTGACTTCAGCCTTCCCTACTCCACCCAGGGCAATGGTCCATATACAAATGTGCATGCATAGGAGTTCCCCAGGGACAAGAAGCAGCAGCACATATTGTGCCACTGGTGTTTGTCCCTGGGAAAATACACATTCCTCCTCATGGAGACATTCTTAATGATGTAAATGAGACTACTCACAGAGGAAGTTGCTAATTTGTACTACTGATTAGTATTACTAAGTTTTCAGAATCTGATTGAGACAGTATTAGTAAACCAATATAAAACTGGAGGGTTTTGTTCACTACATATTTATCTGCTTATTATCCATTGTACTTCTAGTTCAAGAATCATTATTTTGTCATGATGACACCCAAGAAATTCATATCCAAATCTGCAAAAAAATAGTTCAGCATTTAGTGACTGACTACCACACTATTGTTTACAAAACTAGGAACATTAAAAACAAGATAATTTTATAAATTTTATTTATTCCAAATAGCTCAATTGGAGTTATTCAGAAGATCCAATTATTTACTTGCAAATTCAATTCCTCACCAAGAAGCAAAAAAAAATCCATTATTTGCTAAAATTAAGAAAAAGTTTTTAAAATACTTTAAATGTACCATTGTCAATAACTACCATAAGTGGGATTATGTTTTCCACATTTGCAATAAGTATTTGATAGCAGCAGCGCGAAGCTGAGTAGATGGAATATGATAATTCCATAATTTGACACAAATTCCATGAAAATGAAAGCTAATAATTTGCATTTTAAATTGGTAATGTTTCCTATTAAATTAGCAGGCCTAGTTACTGCTGTGCCACTTGTACCATCATACAATGGGTCATATAAAAAGGTAGTATAGAAATGCATCATTTAAAACTTTCAGGGCCTTCTCTTCACTTCTTGATCTTCAAAGCGACCACATTTGGTCATCTATGTGCCATTTTTTGGCACATGAGTGCAGGTTAAAATTCTATTCCAGGCCGCATACATCTGCACACATAGATAACTACCTAGACAGACAGACTAGGCATGCACAGTATGCTACTGGGCAAATATGTGCCCACATAGGCAACTGGTGCCATCTGAGTTGGGGGGGCATGCCCCCCCCCAAGTGACCAGTCAATGACTGGGGGGGTCCCCACAACCAATCTCGCTGACCAGGGAGGGGGTCCCCCTGTGGCCAATCTCGCAGCCAATCGCAACTCACCTGAAAGTGGCCAAGGAGTTCCCAGAAATGAACACAGCCACTTCCAAGAGCACCACAGCCACTTCATCTAGCACTTCATTCAGGCTAGTGTTCACGGAGGGGGCACTGGCACTCCTGCAAGCCCCCCCCCCGCCAATTGCCTAAATGAGGAACACTGGTTGACAGGGGGTACAAGTGCACCCCTGTGTACTCTCTATGCATCACCACTGTGTGCCCAATAATATTGTAGGTACACTTGGGGACACACATGACTAAAAGAGCTTAGGCTTAGGAACAGAGGAAATGTGTCTTCCTGTGCTTTTTACCCAGTAGCTGAATGGCTTAAGCATGTTCCTGGAAAACTGGAAAGACAGGTCTAGGCACTTTGCCTAGATGGGATTTGAACCAAGGCTTTTCTGAGTTTCCAGTAAAGTATTTCAACCACTACATCAGAAGTCAGGTACTAGCCACTTCTTTCAGCCTACTTTCTTTGAAACTGGCCTTCTTGTGAGGTAGGTAGGAAATGTATGTGGCTGGTAAGAAAACAACAAGCCAGGAGACTGACATGCCTGCTGCCTCTTTCGTGATTAACAAGGGCCCTGGTTTTCTCTGATTTAAAAAAAAAAACAAAACAATTTTTGGTTAAAAAAAAAAAGTAACCCCACATCCACATTTTTCCATGGCTAAAATGAAACACATATTAGTCAGAGAAAACAAAGATCCCTAATGATTAATATGGGGCAGAAACTTCTTCCCTGTACTGCTCTCCATTTTTCCACTGACTATTAAATGCAAGGGGCAGTGGGTTCACTTCAAAAGGATAACCAGACAAGTCTTTGGACTGTGGGGCAGTTGAAGCACCATGCTAGGAAGTCAGAAACTCAAATTCAAACTCCCTCTGGGTGAGATAAGGCCCAGAAACTTGATCTCAGGCTTCCCAGACAAGTGCACTAGACATTCAGCTACCGGGGGCAAAAATTCAGGAAGCTCCCCATGCACATGTCCAATCTCTGCTACAGTCTTATGCATTTGAAATAAGCATTCATACAAATAATACCATGTAGGTGAACCAAAAATAGTCAGGAAAGAATAGAATAGCACCCTTTGTGTGTATATGAGAACAAAAATATTACCAGATCTACCTAGAACATTTTAATTTTTAGTGCTCAGTCCTTTTCACATACAAACTGGGGAAACCTCTATTGGTTTTAAGTGGTGAGACCCTAATAAAAAAATGCTACATTCTTTTGCTCAAAATATTAACTGTAAAATTTGGGCCTTTCACATACGTTTTCCCCCAAACTTCCTTGTGTAATGTAGTAGCTATTTGGGAAGCTCTTTCAAATATCAAATATCATCATCTGCTGTAAAGCTGGTAAGTCAGTCAGCAACACAGTAGTCCTTGACTTCAGGATAGCCAACTTTGACAAGCTCAGGAGGCTTGTCAGTGAGGCCCTAAGGGACCACGACCCCAGGGGAGGGGAGTTCAGGAAGAGTCGTTGCTTCTCAAGGAAGAGATCGTCAATGCACAAGCTAATTCTACTACATCTTGAAAGAAAGGCAGCAAGAGGGCACAGCAGCCCCCTGGCTCTCCAGAGATCTAGCAGCCCTCCTGAGGCTAAAAGG
The DNA here is from genome assembly GCF_001723895.1 of Crocodylus porosus. Taxonomy (NCBI): domain Eukaryota; kingdom Metazoa; phylum Chordata; order Crocodylia; family Crocodylidae; genus Crocodylus; species Crocodylus porosus. Next base: position 115,653,529 of record NW_017728906.1, on the reverse strand, counting down.
AAAGCCTACAAAGGATGGAGGATGGAATTCATCTCCAAGGAAGATTATTCTGCACTGGTCCTGTCTTGCAGGGAGTGAAACAGGAAACCCAAGGCTGCAACCCAAGAACTCCAACTAGTTTCAAGCATCAACAACAATAAAAAGTCCTTTTTCAGATATGTGGGAAGCCAGAGAAAAAGCAAGGGCAACATTGGACCCCTGCTAAACCAGATGGGACAACTGACAGCTGACGCCCAGGAAAAAGCCAACCTATTAAATGGGTACTTTGCGTCAGTCTTTCATCAGTCCCATGGGATGCCTCTGCCCACTATGGGATAGGGAGGTCTGGGTGAGGGAGATCCCCTGCCCTCCATCAATGCTGATCTCATGAAGGAACACCTTGAGAGGCTGGATACATTCAAGTCAGCCGGCCCTGACAATCTACACCCTAGGGTACTCAAGGAGCTGGCTAGCATCATAGCTCAGCCCCTGGCATGGATCTTTGAAAATTCCTGGCTCTCTGATGTAGTGTCCAAAGACTGGAAGAAGGCCAATGTGGTGCCTATCTTCAAGAAAGGGACGAAAGTGGATCCAGCTAACTATAGCCTGACTTCTATCCCAGGGAAGGTCTTAGAAAAGTTTATTAAAGAGGCCATCCTCAATGGACTGGCCGAGGCCAACATCCTGAGGGATAGCCAGCATGGCTTTGTTGTGGGTAGGTCTTGCTTGACCAATCTCATTTCCTTCTATGACCAGGTGACCTATCACCTGGACAAGGGAGAAGAGATTAATGTCATATATCTTGCCTTCATAAAACCTTCAATCTGGTATCCCATGATCACCTCTTGGTGAAACTAGCCAACTGTGGCCTGCGTTCATTATGATCTGCTGGCTGGGGAATTGGCTCCATGGTCAGACCCAGAGGGTGGTAATTAACAGAAGTCATTTGTCATGGTGTCCTGTGACCAGTGGGGTCCCCCAAGGTTCTGTCCTTGGACCCATATTGTTCAACATCATCATTAATGATGTGGACATTGGAGTCAGAAGCGGACTGGCCAAGTTTGCCAATGACACCAAACTTTGGGGCAAAGCATCCACACCAGAAGGCAGGAGGACTCACCTG
>NW_017728906.1:115616330-115641596 GCF_001723895.1 Crocodylus porosus | reverse complement strand
TGTCTGAGCCCCCAGTGTCTAGAACAGCCTGCCATCAGAGGTAGTTCAAGCACCTACATTGAACACTTTCAAGAGTACATTGGATGCTTATCTTGCTGGGATCCTATGACCCCAGCTGACTTCCTGCCCTTCGGGTGGGGGGCTATACTCAATAATCTTCCAAGGTCCTTTCCAGCCCTAATGTCTGTGAAATATGTTAAATCTTTCTAACAGTTTATTTTTTCTTTTTTTTTTTCTTGTTAAAACAACTTGTATTTGAAAACTTGGAGTTGTCACAGTGTTTTACCATAATTTGATATTGAAAAGATGCTGATAATATTTTTGTGACAAGTGGTCATTCAACATGCCTTCTGGGAGTATATGACTATGCTTGGCTAGAGCTGAAAGATACAAAATTTTACAGATTCTCATCACGTAATTCACATCTTGTCCTAACTTTCATTTAAACAAAAGTCAAAGGTAAAAAAAAATCTGTTTACACACAAAGTCAGGATAACACAAATTTAATTTTGTTGGCTTGTGTCTTGTTGGCTTTTATCATCCAAATATGGGCCTAGAATTATTTTAGAAGATGTTATATTTTAGAATTATTTTATTTAGATGTCCTTGCCCAAATGTATAAGTAGTCATATGCCTCTCCTGAAGCATACCTTCGTTAGTACATACAATTGTTGTAATTGTATACACAAACTGGAATTGTACATTCAAAGGAAGTAATTCTCTTTGCCATCAAAATAACTACAGTGGATGTACTGAAAACAAATAGATAAATTGACCAGATTCACAATCATACCTGGGCTGCTTTATATCAGTCTGCCAGTATATGAGTGACTTAAAATGGGTGAGAACCTCATGTAAAATCTTTGTATATGGATTTATGTAAGCTTTTACCATTTTTTTACTTTGGACTGTGTTTTGCTTTAAATTAATCTCTGACCATCTTGGGTTAGAGTAAAGTTGCAGCTAAACCCTGGATATCAGTGATTAGGTATTGGACTTCTCTAGTGTCATCCACTCTTCCTTGGGCCTGGTGTAAACCCGATCATGGGTGCAGTCCAGATCTATTCTTCAGACAGCAGGGGATTACAGAATGGTCTGGTATCAAAATTGGAGTTGGGAGCTACAGCCAAAGTCAGAAGAAAACAGGGTCAAATTGCCACTGGCAAAGACAAGGTGAACAAAAGTGTTAACCAGGATGAGAAGCCGTAACCCATAGCTTAAAGTCAAGTTAGTATCAAAGGCAGAGAACCAGAATCAGGGAATGCCATGGGTCTTACCAGAATAAGAAACCAGAGTCAAAGCCAGGAGGCAGGACCAGAAAGCCATTAAAGAAACACACAGAAGGTCAGGAGCAGGAACTTTTGCCTTTGCCTAGAAAGGAGACTGCAGACTGAATCTGCATTTTAAGGGCTGGAGAGGATGAGGCCTGATGCCTATGGCATTTGGGGATTGGCTTCTCTGAATGTCTTACTTGGGCCAGTTAGGATCTAAGTACAACTCTGGGCTTGCTGAGGGTGTTATCTGTTCAGGTGATGACCACGATCCTGGTTTTCTCTGTTTAAAAAAACAAACAAACCCAACAACCCCCAATTTTCAAATTAAAAAAGTAACCCAAAATCCACAATTTTGCATGATCAAAACAAAACACCACTCTCTCTCTCTATATATATAGAGAGAGATGTAAGAGGAATAAACACTTGTTCTTTTGAGACATGTCTGCAGTGAGCGTGGTGGGGGGTGGGTGGAGGGTCCAGGGGCTGTGGTGCCAGTGGACTACAGTGGGAAATGCATGAGGAGGTGTTCAGCCAGTGCCTCTCACACCTGGTGCCCTGGCCCCCACTGGTGGTTGCCCAACTCTCCTGGGGCCTTGGCCTCTTGACTGGGACCAGCTGCATCTAATTTTATGGTCTGAGCTCATTACCTTTGGATCCTGGTTTTCTCTGATAAAAAAAAAAAAATCCCAATCTTTGGATTAAAAAAGTAGCCCAAAATCCACATTTATCTACAATCAAAATGAGATGCCACTAGTATGCGTGTGTGGAGAAATCTGGGTTTGAGGATACTTTTTTTAAATCTAAAGATTGAGGATTTTTTTTTTAATAATCAGAGAAAACCAGGATCCCTGGTGATGACTTATCAGTGTCCAACAGAATAGTGTCCAACACCCAGCAGTCATCATCTATGGCCTGCACTGCCTGGGCCAGGATAGCATTCTGCTCCTGCTCACACTCCAGGGCCAGAAGCTGCAGCTAGAACTTCCAGTATACTCAGACCCATACCTCCTCACACCAGTCCCACATGTCCAATCCTCCACCCACTGTCCACCTGTCCTTGCAGGTCATGTCTTCCTGAGTACACCATGCCTGAGTATCTGCCAGCCAGTCCTCCAACACTGTGACCAAGCAGTCCAGGAGGAGCGTCCTGTCCAGCACAACTGCAGGACCTTGGCGGTGGGCAGCAGTGACCCTGATGCTGCATCTTGACTGCCAAGTGCAGCTTCTCTGGAGCATGCAGCTGCGGGCCTTGTAGAGCCATGGGAAAGAAGTTGATTATGTGAATTTTCAACATTTCTCAGGTAAGATGCTCTGTACCAGGAACCTTCCACTAACTGGCCTCAGATCAGAGGTCAGACATGCATGGATCTACAGGGACCATGGTAAGTCAAGGGGGCAAGTTCAGGCAGCTGCTGGCTGAACCTCTATCTGCACTTACTCCCTGGGGCTGGCAGGTCAAAGGTACCCTGCCTCCCCCTCCCTATTCCCAAGGCTGAACAGGCCAGGCTTCTAGCAGCACCTGCTGCTTCAGCTCCAGACCCTGCTGCCTGCTCCTCCTTCTGCAGGTCAACCACTCTGCAGCACTTCTGCCTAGTCCATGGTGTCCAGGCTTTGGGGGCATGGGGCTCCAAGACAATAGGAGGAGGAGCTGCGGCCAGGGAGTGTGGGCAGTTTGGGAGGAAATGGGGGCAGGGACAGGGGCAGTATGAGAATTACCATGTGACCAGGGCTCATGTGGCTGGCAGCTCTGCATGGTCATGGCTGTCAGTGATGGTGTGCAGCTCTGTGTGGTGTCCTAAGGTGGTGCACATGGTGGGTGGGCTCCCAGTGGGGGGCCTGGCTCCCCATAGAGGAACTGGACCTGGTGACAGCCAGCAGCGTCATGCCTGGCTGTGCCTCATGGTGGGGGATGGGCTTCAGAGATGACATGGCAGGTGCTGGCCTGGGCTCCCTGAGCTGCTGGTGGAGGGTGTAGCCAGGGAGCTCAGTAAGAAGGGCTGGTGGACACCTGAAGTGCCCTCCCCAAGTGACATGTCAGCATGGGTTCCAGTCTGGGTCAGGGGCTGTAGATAGTATATCTGTGGCCTGGGTCCTGGGGTGTGAGGATGTCCATCAGTTGCCCCATAAAGAGAATGGACTTATAGGCACTCCTGACTGACAGTTGTGCTTAGTGATGGCCACACACTGTACCTGTAGGGCCTTGAACTTTATGCTGTACTGTCGGTCCTGCCAGTTGTACCTATGCTCCCACATCTAGTGTGACAGCCCCTCATAAACTTGACCATTGGACTGCCCACCCCACTGAAACTTCTGGTGCACCTCTGGCTTATCCCACAGTGCCATGAGGTTGCCAGTCCCACCCTGTAACCACTTGGGGCCCCAGGTGGTGGGCACAGATGTGGGTATGGAAGTCGGTGAGGACATCATCATGGGTCCCGTGCTGGTTCTCTGGGCCTTTACATGTCTCTCCCTGTGCTGCCAGGCCTGGGAAGCTGCTTGCAGCACCCAGCTTAGTGTCCCAGCATGGGAATGGAAGCTGTGCAGCAGATGCAATGCCCTGCACCACATGCAGGCTCAGTGCAGGCTGCTGGGGGTGGCCTATGGGCAGGTGGAGCTGGCCCCAGCAGCTAGAAGCTGCCTGCAAGTGGGCCTGGGAGCTGGCAGGCCTGACTGGAGCCTGCAGCAGCCTGAAGCATCCAAGAGCATCTTATAGGCCCGGAAAGCATGGGTCTGGCAGGTGTGCAGCACTGCGGTGCCAGTTAGCAGTTCTGGGGTGCAGGCAGGCTGTGGAAGCTAGCCTACAGCCTTCCCAGGGGGACACAGGGGCCTGGATTGGCTTCAGACAGACTGCTGGTGTTCCCCAGGGCTCAAAATGCCTGCAGGCTTTTAAAGACCTGAGGCAGGGGCTGTCATAGAGGAAGCTTAGCCTTGGGGCAAGAGAGGATCCCAGCCTGGAGCCCTGGGGCTAGTCTGAGGCCAGCTCCCTAGTGACAGGGCTGACCTGGGAGCAAATTTGTTCCTGTGTCATGTCTACATGTGCATTACTGTGCAATAACTAGTCACACATAAATTTGCTACCTGCATTTGCACTTAGCAAATTCACTCATGATCAGGACGTTTTACTGCACAGTAAGCCTGCTCTTATGTAGACATGCACATTTACTTTGCATTGATGTGCAATTAAGCATCTTGTATAGACTTTCCCAGAATGAACAAACACAGGAAAGGATTGAGGACAGAGGCTCGTAGGTGAACATTTTTCTCCAAACAGTCACTCACTTTCAGCTTTCACTATGCTCGTTTTCAAAGTAAATTTACAAAACAACTTCAAAAGGTGAGCCTAAGAACAAAAATAGTAAGTTAGCAAAGTCACTAAGAAAAGACTGAACACAACCATTGACTTCAATAATCAAGTTGTCCTTTCTTCTGATATTTTGTCTGTTATCTATTCCTGGACATGTCTCTCTCCTCCTATTTCACAGACCAGTAGGCTCTTTTTATTCTTAGCTGTGCTGTGCCTGTTTTATATATATATTGCATATTTCCTGAACCATCTGAGTTAGAACACAACTCCAATTCTATGATTATTTTAGTCATTCAGAAATTAAATTGTTGGACATATATTATGGATAGTGTTTTTCAACCCCCCCCCCCCCAAAAAAAAATACATTTTTCAGTGCTTGGTTTGTCAAGGTAATACCAAGAAACTCTATCTGATATGTGAATGTGCCTCTTTTTGTGTCTTATGTTTGATCCACAGTTGTTTTAATTGCAAATTTCATTCAGTGCTCATGGCATTCTCCGTTAATTACTACTGACTACAATATTTTATGTGTAATGAGATCTGTATGTCCAACATCTTTACTGTTACTCACATCATTTAAGGAGACAGAAAAGTAGAATTGGCCTGCTCTGAGTATTTTCCTGGAAAATCCACTCAAGCTTTTTTTTTACAGTAATAATGATAAAATATACTGATACAGGTTTAAGGTTTATCTGTGAGTACAAAAATACATAACTAAGCTATAAGAAGTACAAACTTGACTAACATAACAGGGAACATAACTTTAAAATGTAAGAATAAAACTGGAACATTATTGAGAAAACTTTTGATTTAGCTGATTTTCATTTACTAAAGTTGAGACATTTTGGATCAATTTCTATTTCTTTTTTGCATCTAAATCATAGTTATTTAGCTGCATCAGTGTAGTTTCTGACAGTTATACACAGTTCTATTACTTGTATAGTGTGGACATATAAACATCCACACAACTGTGTTGGGGCATGTATATGAAATAGAATTGCAAACTGTGAAGAACTGAGAGGCATACATCACAAAATTATGCCTGGAAAAAAATATGATTAGCGTCCATTAGATACCAGAGAGGGAGTTGAACCTTCCCATATTTTAGATGAGTGATTAGGGAATTTTCTCCTAAAACTGGAAATCGATTTTTGGTCTACCTGCCCTGTAGGTAAAGTTTAAAACTGTCTCTCTTTGACTTCACAGAAGAGTTGTAGTTTAGGTAATGCCTAAGCTGTGGTGTGGTTAGAACAGTGTGCTGAAAAATCAAAAAGAGACAGAGGCTCAAAACTCACTTGAATGAAGGGTGCCTAGAACCTGGATCTCAAATGTCCTTGGCAACAGCTTTGCCACTCAGCCAGTAAAGAAAAAATGTGGATGGTTCTTATTCCTTCTGTATTTTTTTTTCATATAAATATGTATGGGTAAGTAGTTACTACATAGGCTATTGACCATGTGCAGTAGCCATATGGACACTTACACATCAACACTGAACAGGGAATAGAATTATAAATTGTGCACAAGTGCTGAAAATCACATTTACATGTTATAGGATAACACATTTATTTTTTAGAGGTAAAAGTGCTAAAATATATAGTATTATGGGACAAGATCCATAAGGGATGAATTCAGGGCTTGAATCAGCAACACATTAAATCATGTGACTAATCCCTGCAATTAGATTACATGTATGTCTAAAGCTTTCTGAATTAGTCCTCAAATACGTCAATGTGAGAATTCCAGTGATTTTTTTTCCCTAAGTATTCTTTCTTTGATTTACCTGTCTTTTTTTTTCAAATTCAACTGAAAGAGGAATGTCATCTTCTGTGCTGCTTTTTTGCATCCTCATTTTCATATTAGTAAATAGGCCTGTACGAATAGGGAAGTATTCGATTTGGATTCAGATTCAGCTGATTCAGCAGCCAACGATTCAGTTCAGAGATTTACATTGCTGTTCTGAATTGATTTGGCCAAAACAGCTTCAGAAGATTTGGCGCTGATTTGGAGAGATTCAGAAATACGGCCCTAGAGTATAATGGGGAATCACTGAAATACATATAATTTTGGCATTTTTTGGCTGATTTGGATGAAGCTTCCAGAGATGGTAGCCCCTTCTGAGGGCATGAAGCCTGACAAGTTTCAAGGATAGGTGCATGGAAATTGCATCTCAGGCTGCTGACAATCTAAACTCATGTCACACATGTGTGTTAAGCGACAGCAGGGTGAAAACTGCAGGCAATCTAGCCCCTGTTGAATCCACTACACCTGCCAATTTTCAAGGAGATAGCTGCAGGGCTTTCTTGGAAACTGTACCTCAAGCTGCTGACAAGCAAAACTCATGACATGGGTGACTGTATGTGTGTTAATGTGCAGCAGGCTGACAATTGCAGGCATGGTAGCCCTGCTGAGGTCGAGAAGCCCGCTAGCTTTCAAGGAGATAGGTGCAGGGGTTTCTGGAAAACTGCACCTCAGGCTACTGACAGGCAAAACTCATGACATAGGTGATTGTGTGACTATGTTAGGGCACAGTGGGGTGAAAACTGCAGGCCTGCTAGGCCCTGCTACAGCCATGAAGCCTGCCAGCTTTCAGGGAGATAGGTAAAGGGGATTATGGCTTCTGGGACTCTGCACTTCAGGCTGCTGACAGGCAAAACTCATGACATGACTAGGTGACACTGTGTGTGTTAATACTTACCTGGCAGGGGAGACACCATGATCAATCCTGCAGCCTCTCCCCGCATTCTGCTCATGTTGAGCAAATTCTTTTTGGTATTGGTTGGTGGAACCGGAGCGTGCTCTGTCCACTCCATGCATTGACCTGGTATTGCAGTGCTTCCAGGACCGGTGCAAAAAAAAAAAAAATGGTGTTAAGGTTCTCCCTCACTGGCACTGGGGCATCTACATGACATGGTAGTGTGCCTCAGTAAGGTCTCCTCCTCCCGTACAACCTCAGCTCGGTCCAGCATTTTAAATAACAAGTATAAAATAATTTAGTGAACACTAGCACAGTAGCACCAGCAGCATCTCAGGCAGCCAAACTGTTCTTTCCTCCCCTGCAGGAGCTTCTTCTCCAGCAGCTTCCAGAGCTAGCCCCAGCTCTGGGACTTAGATGTGACTGGGGCCTTGCATCCTTCTGGTCAGCTGACCAGGGACACGTGCTAGGGGAGTTGGTTTAAGGACATGGCACTGGCACCCAAGGTCCTTTGGGTCAGTCTGGTGTCTTTTAGTAGACCAAATGAATAGTTAGAGAAATATATCTTAGCAAGCTTTCGCGTTGAAAAACCCTTTGTCAGGATGAGGAAGCACTTGTATTTGGTCTGTGTGCATGCTAGTCCTGGATGGAAGAACTAATAAAGAAGCCATAGGCTGGCCTGCCATGATATGCAGACAAGAAAGCCAGTCAGTGAAAATGGAAATGGAGATGTCAGGGGGGTGAGGGACAGGCTGGGGTGAGGGAGGGAAGGGGGAGGGGGATGTACAGGTAAAAGTGGAGAGGTACCTGGGGAGTCAGGTGTCTGGTAGGTTGCAATGTGTCAGAATTCCACTGTCTATACTGAGTCCAGAATTTCTACTATTTTCAATTATAGTGATAATTATGTAATTTTCCAAGTATTGTCTTTACGGTACACATAATTGATTTATTTGGAATCAGCTGAACAGCAATAGTGTGATTACAGGTTACTTTTAAACCCATTTTAAAATTGTGGAATGTTAGACAGTGTTAAAGTTAAAACAGTATCACAGCAGTTGCAGGTTAATGCCATTTTTAGATTGCACATCTTGCCACTAGAGGTAGCAGAGTCATGGCCAGGGTCTAGGACTCTATCTCTGCTCTTGGATTGAAATCCCAAAGTTGAAGCATGGCAAAAGCATGGAGAACAAGAAAACATACCTCCCTAGGCTTTATGCTCTCACCAGTCAGTGGCTCTGTTTCAAGTGCAGTTAACTGTTCTAAAAGCATAAATCCTGGAAAAAACATGTCTCCCTGGGCTCCATACTGTTGCCATACTAGGCTTCCTTTCTTCCCACCCCCCCTGCAGGAAAATAGGAGTCAGGGGAGGGATGCAACACCCCCTCTCAAATTTTCCTTTCCGGGTGTGCTGCCTGGATGTGGGCAAAAAGTCTTAGGTTTCTGAGGGGAGAGTCGCATGGCTAGCCCTAGCCTAGGGAACTGAAATAGGTCTCCTGGGGTCACTGGAGCCAGCAGAGTGATGCCATATCACCTGGGGTCATATCCACTGAAGATGGGTGGGAGTGTTGACTGGGGTCAGTACTACCTCTTAGGCAGTAGAGCTAGGGATTGTGGAAATTTTGTCATGGGTAGAGGGATTGAGAGCCATGGATACTGGGGTGCTGGATGACTGCAAGATAGTTGTTTTATCTCCATGAAACAGACTAACAATACTGAGCTAGGTAGAACAGCTCAAAGATAACCCTTCCTTAAAGTGGCATAACTTTAAGATGCTTAGAAGGTACTTAGCTCAGTTTAACACCCTTTAATGAATGGATGCTTCCATTTTAAGTGCTTCTAGAATGGTTTAAAGGTGACGTACAACACTATCCAAAGTTTAACATTGCAAGGTTTTTAAAACCTTACCTGCATAGTAGTTCAACTAGTTTCAGTAGAATAGGTCACATAAGACTTTTCTGAACTCTCACAAAATAAATGTTGATCCTAAGCTACTTGGTAGTGTTTCTTTAGGGAAGAAACAATGCTAAGACTGTTGCTTCCCCCTCTCCCCTCCCCTGCTTCCTAGAGTATGCTGATTTTCATGGGACATCATATGGCTGCATATGCAAAAGTTTTGCATTTTTCTCTACTCAAAGCTGGTACATATTGCTTTGTAAGAAGGAACTAAGATTACAATGCTTTTTAAAGCTTAAAAAACTTCCAGAAGAATACCACAAATTTTCTTTCCTAATGGATTTTGTGTGTAATGGACTTCAGTAATAATTAGTAACTTTTATCTATAACTGTTGTCTGAATCTACTATTCAAGTCCTGATCCAATGTAAAGTTTCAAAATCCAAGTTTAGGGGTATTGGTTGTAGCCATATTGGTCTAAGAACATAGGCAGACAAGATTTTTTGGGCAAATGAGATATCTTTCATTAGCAGGGATCCTAGATTTCTCTGCTAAAAAAGAAAAATCCCAAGTTTTTAAATTTAAATAGTAACCACAAATCCACATTTTTTCTGTGATTATAATGAAATACCACTAAATATATATTATTATATTATTTAATATATTAATGGTGTTTCATTTTAATGGTGGAAAAATGTGGATTTTGGGTTACTTTTTTAATCCAAAAAAATTAGGAATTATTTTTAATCAGAGAAAACCAGGATCTCTGTTTATTAGAGTAACTAAGTGCAAGTTTAGTATTTTGTTTTAGGGATTTTTTCCCCTACCAAAATACCCCAGCCTCTGCAAAATACAACATTTTATTTTGAGTGAACTCCAGCTGACAGCAACTTTGTAAGTTTGATAATATCTTTTTCGATCATAATGACAATGATTCTTAATTTTAGTATCCGTGCATTTTTAATAAGGCTAACATTCCATAGTTTCATAGTTGGTAGGGTCGGAAGGGACCTGAGCAGATCACCAAGTCCAACTCCCTGCCATGGCAGGAAAGAGTACTGGGGTCAAACGACCCCAGCAAGGTGTTCATCTAGCCTCCTCTTAAAGACCCCCAGGGTAGGAGCCTGCACCACTTCTCTTGGAAGTTGGTTCCAGATCCTAGCCGCCCTGACAGTGAAATAGTGCCTCCTGGTGTCAGCCTGAATCTACTGTCTGCCAGCTTGTGACCCTTATTTCTAGCCACAACAGGAACTCCCCCAATGCCTGCTGGTTCCCTCTGACTAGTTTGTAAATGGCCACTAGATCCCCTCTCAGCCTTCTCTTATTGAAGCTGAACAGGTTCAGGTCCCTTAGCCTCTTCTCATAGGACCTGCCTTGCTGCTCCCTGATCATGTGAGTGGCCCTCCTCTGGACCACCTCTGTGTTGTCCACATCTTTCCTGAAGTGTGGCACCCAGAACTGGATGCAGTACTCCAACTGCAGCCTGACCAGTGTCACATAGAGGGGGAGTATCACCTCCTTGAACCTGCTTGAGATGCATCTGTGCATGCCTGACAAGGTACGGTTGGCTTTCCTGACTGCCTCCCCACACTGTCAGCCCATATTCATTTTGGCATCAGTAATGACTCCAAGATTATTTTCTGCCTCTGCAATGATGAGAAGGGAGTTCCCCAACCTGTAGGTATGCTGCTGATTCTTCCCCCCAACGTGCAGTACCTTGCACTTGTCAGTGTTGAAACTCATCCTATTCTCATCCCTGCACCCTTGTAACTTGTCTAGGTCTGATTGCAGCCTATTCCTCCCTTCTAGCATGCCCACTTCCCCCACATCTTAGTGTGTCATCTGCATATTTGAACAGGGTGCTTTTTACTCCCTCATCCAAGTTGCTGATGAAGGTGTTGAACACTGCGGGCCCAAGGACCAACCCCTGTGGAACCCCACTCCCCACCTTCCTCCAGGTCAAATAAGACCCGTCCACCACCACGCTCTGAGTGTGGCCCTCCAGCCAGTTAGTGACCCATTGACTGTGTAGGTGTCGACACCACTGTCCCCTATTTTTTTTAACCAGAATGGGAATCTGTAAACTATTGCACTAATATTTTTTAATTATACATTTTCTTTGTTTTGTTTTTTAAGTTACCAGGAATTGTTCTGTTTCACTGATGCAACACTAGACATCAAACTAAAATAAATAAATAAAACCTAATTACCTCTCTCCCACCCCCACTTCTCTTCCCACTTCCAAAAGAACCATTGTATTTTTGGCAGTAAATGAAAGTATAATAATGAATAGATCTATGGAAAAATTGAAGGACTCATTTTCTTCTCTATCTAGTGCTTTAATTAACAATCCAATTAGAAACATCAGCATTTTTAGTCAGGAGTTGTAGTGTTATTTTGGTATAATATCAGACAAAAATAATAACAAGACTGTTTTCTAATTTCATCAATTGATTACTTCTTTTCTTTCCTATTTCCCTTATGAAAAGAAAATTATAATTTTGTATCATAAAAATAATATTTAAAAAATCAAATGAACCTGTGCTTTCACAGCTATTATGTGTGTGTGTGTAAATGTGTATATATATTTGTGAAAATAATTAAAAGAAAAAAATATATACCTGACTTTTCAATTTATGAAAAACTTTTCCAATTCCTACAGGTTAGCTTTCCCCATCACACCCCTTTTACTGAAAAAAAACAGTTTTCAAGAAATTATTTTATAATGTGTTAAAATGATCGATTGTAATGTTTATAGCCAAAACAACTAGCCTAACCAGTAGAAATGGTATAATTCATTCTCACTATGGAAACTGAGGTAGATAGGATCAACTATATCCTATTTCATCAAAAGGTGTCTAGATGTTTCTTATACATCTCAATGTAGCCTCATAAGAAAGGGTTTTTTTGCCATTGAGGAGGATAAAAGTATATTTGTCATTCTGAGCATGCTTAGAAGAGACCCACTACTGTCATGTAATGTATGTGGCAGTTCTATTCTCTCTTGGTAGTTCTTTAATTGTGTTGAAGTTCCTAAAATGTTGTTCAAGGAAAAATCTCACAAACTGAATTGGTTGTTTGGGTGAGAATAACAACTGCTCTGAAAAGGAAGTTATCCTATCTTCTGTTTCTTCTCCCAAATGGTGTTTCTACATTTTGTATTTACAGCAATTGGATAAAATGGGTAGACCACACTGGAAGATTAACTAGATCAAGTTTTTCTACTTCCTGAGTTAGTACTCTAAACCTTTGGTTCTTATATTAAAGGAATACCAAGAGCTTATGTTCTCTTGCATTCATAGTAAAGAAATCAAGGTATTTCCCTTTTTTTTTAAAGTGGTACAGTCCTGTCATTGCGTATAGGTACTTTATACATATATCTACTGGGTCAAACTTCTCAGGGACATTAGTCAGAGGAATGACTAGTTTTCAGATTCTGATAAGGCTTAGATATAATATAAGAGTTGTTCAGATATAACTGCATGTATACAAATAAAACTTAGGGGCTTCTAAAGAAGTTTAAGGCCACAAACTGTGGCACCTCTGGAGTGTAGAAACCTCTGAAGATAGGCAGTAGAATAGCTGCACACAGGAAGTGGTTCAAGATTACAAGATTTGAATTTAGGGAGAAGTTACACTTTAGGTACCTCCTGAGATGCAGCAGCATCACTGTGGTAGTGAAGTGTTTCACATCCTTGCCCTGGCTTATCTACCTTTGGCAATGGTGGCAGGTAGCATACCTGGGATCATCTGCCACCTCAAAATGATCCCACACTACACTAACCTCCCCCCCCCCACACACACACACTTCTGGGTTGAGGGTGAGAATCCTGACTTATATGTTGTTTCTGTGTCCCTCCCTTAGAGCACTGTGATTGGAAGGGAACTCAGAGATAGATCACAGTCACTGGCCAGCTACAGATGTCAATATCAGAGCACTCTCCCCCGCCACCTTAGCTTTTTCCATATATGGAAGATCACCCTACTCCCTCCCCCTTCTCAGTTCATGCTTGCTGCAAACCTTCCAAATCTTCAAATCTTTCCAAATCTCTCTGAATTGATTCAGAGGCTTCCAATTTGACTCAGACCTTTTAATGGGTCTCCCAATTTGATTCGGATTCAGAGATTTGGTCATCGAATCAGGCTGAATCTCCTCCAAATTAAATTGGATACCAAAGCTTTGCACAACCCTAACATACATCTAGAGAGAGAGGTGTTTCATTTTATTCATGGGAAAATGTGGTTTTGGGGTTACTTTCTTTTAACCAAAAACTGAGAATTTTTTTAAAATCAGAAAAAGCCAGGATCCCTGCTTAATCATTCATATTTAGTGGGAGATTATTCACAAGAAATAAGTTCTTTGATTCGTGGCTCTGGGAGAATTGTCTCAGGTTGGGAGCAACTGAGGATAATTTAGAGAAGCCCTGGTGAATATTAAAAAAACAAGAAAGACAGCAAGATTTGCTTAGGACTAGATGGATGTAAAGGTGTTTTGAAACTGCTTTCATTCTCCAGGTTAGGAGTGAGCTTTAAATGCCCTAACCTTGCCTGTATTAAAATGAAAACCTAAAAGAAAGATAGGAAAAGGAAAAAGAAACAGGAGTAGAAGAAATAGAGGAACCATATGGAATGAGATCCAGGAAGAGGTAGCTGAAAAGACCTCATCTTGTTTTATTTAATGTTTCCTTTATGGTCAGCATTTAGCACTCATTCACCATATTAACAGAAAATATTAAGACAGCCAGAACATTCAACATTAACTTTGAAAGAAGCTATTAGCTGTGGGTTAGTATAATTGAGCTTATTTTATATAATACTAATATTATTTCAACATTTTGGGGGAATCTAACTTTCTTTCCTTTCACTTAGATTTATATTCATGTGTAAGACAGAATTACTTGTGCTCAATTGTAAACCTCATCTTGGAGTTAAACTCAACTCTTAACTACCTTCAGCCTCGGTAGGCATTTTAATCTCTCATTGTTCAGAAAGTACAAGAAAGCTATTTGAAAACCATAGTATTAATATATAAGGATTGTACAATAAATGTATACATAGTTATGTAAATCTTATATTATTATTCTATTGACAAGGAATGACAGTCATCTGTCTTCCCTGTCTGTGAGACATCTATAATTGAAGTGGAAAAAATCTGAGAATGACACATGCTAATAGCAGGGACACT
The DNA here is from genome assembly GCF_001723895.1 of Crocodylus porosus. Lineage (NCBI taxonomy): Eukaryota > Metazoa > Chordata > Crocodylia > Crocodylidae > Crocodylus > Crocodylus porosus. The sequence goes on along the minus strand of NW_017728906.1, from coordinate 115,627,249 downwards.
TGGTTTTAATAATAGTGTGAGGTAAACAGCCATTTGTGTGGTTACATTTTGATTTGCATTTCAAGTGTTCTGCTAAGATGGCTTAACTTAATGCTGAACTCATACATATGTAAAACTATGTCAACATCCAAATAAACCCATAAAATCAGTAAAACCAACATGCAGTTTAATTTGATCTTTGTAAGTTCACTGCTTTTAAAAGTCAAATGCCTGCCTTGATAAAATATCATCTTCTTTACCAACACCACTCGTGTTCATGGTCAATAATAAATCTTTTTAATGTAATTGTTACTTCATTTTATAATCTTCTAAGATAAAAGAAATATATAACTCATCTTGTTTCTACTGTTTACATGTAAATATAACAAGTAATCCTATTAAAAGTTGCTAAGCCAACTGTCCTTTTAAAAAAAGGAATACAAATTCAAATTTCATTGTTGAAGAGTGAAGCCATTTTTTTCTCTGTGGAAATTTAAAATAAGTGTCCAATTTTTTTTTACTGAGAAGTCACATGGATTTCAGAAGATTGTGTGGGCCCCAGGTTACTATGAAAATCAATTTTATTTTGGTCCCTAGATATGTATGTAAGAATCCAAGTTCTATACATGGGCTTAAATATGTTGTTCACCTCTGGAAGTGTGTACACATGCATTAATGCACTTTTCTAAATGTGCATTACATTTAGAACCTGTAGTGTTAGGTACTAAATAAATGTACATTAGGCTACCCTAATACACAGTAGTGAAAGTGAACACTTTTCTAGTGACAGTTAATGAGCAGTAGTCTGTTTTACTGTGCATTAGCGTATTTGCACATTTTCTTATGCAGCACTTTAATATGCAGTAACATAGGCTACTGTGCATTAAAGCACATGTATAGATGTGCCTTCTGTATGTAACAACGCTTTCCATATGTAAACCTTTCAACTGGAGTTTTCCACCTAATACTCTTGAGCTTCACAGAAATTCCTAGACACAGAATTTATATTAAAACAGAACATGTATTTAATCCGATTTGCTATTGCCTAAAAATTCTTCTGAGGCTATGTTCACTACTAGTGGGATGAATAGGACAAAACAGTGAGGTTTTTTTAAAATGACAAACCTGAAAATCCATAGTCATGGAAGTGGTCACATGACTTTGGTAAGACCATTGAAGGACTATTCATGTAAGTAAGTGATTGAGAACTAGTCTGTAAATATTCATTTACAAACTCAGCAGCTGTTGCTCTATAAGCACATGAGGAGGAACAGCTGTGCCACTATTTGGCTTCCCATTTTGAAGGTTTGTTTCTTTCTTGTAAAGAAAATTAAAGATAAACATTAGAATATCTAGAACTGTAATAAAAGTATTGGATGTCCTCCCACTTGAACTGATTTTGCATCAATAGCTTCAGTGTATTTCACTTCTGTAAATCAGAAGTAACATGACAGGAATTCTGGTATATTGTCTCCACAGTAATGGCAATCCTTCAGTGTAAATTTCTTTCAGCTATTATGGCTGAAAAAATAATTTGATAGAGTATTAATGAATAATTACTACCAAATGGACAAATGCACACATATGCTAGTTCCTATTGATATGGGCTGCCACTATGCTAAATAAACAACTATTTGCAATTATACTAGTGCCTACACAGGGGGGAAAAAAGGAAAAAAAGTAGCCAACCTGAATTGTAAGAGAAAATGGATCAAATTCTGATTTGTTGGTTTTAAAACTAGTAGAAACAGAGAGCAGGTGGAGTCCACGTGCAGTGGTTAAGTCAGTCATAATCGACTGAATTGTGTTAGAATATGCAATGAATCAGAAGAAGGGCCAGAATATAGAATACATCAAACAGGACTTGTGCTACATCCCAAAATATGGTAAGAACTTTAGATTTTGTGGGCACTTTTGGGCACATGGCAGCGCGGCACTTTTGGTGCCAGTAATGCCCAGTGCCCTATGCTCCATCCCTGCCCCTGCTAGTGATGACCAATGCCCTGCACTTATGCTTGTCTTTATACTGGCCCTGCTGTCCTCAGAAACCACCCCCAAACTAAGCCCCAGGAGAGCCACACACCCAGCAGGGGCCAGGGCACCAAGTGTGGGAAACACTGGCTGACCCCCTCCTCCTGCATTCCCCTCTCCAGCCCACTTGCCTCACTGCCTATACACCCCATACAACCCTAAGACCAGGCACATGTTTGAAAAAAAAAAGTTTTAATTCCTTCACAACATCCCCTGCATCCCTCCCTCTTTCCCCTCAATAAAAAGAGCCACCTCTGTCCCCAACAAACAGAGCTCCTCCACCACCCTCTTCACCCACCAACAATAACCCATTTTACAATGTCAAAACTATTCACATCTCTGCTTTTCTGTCCCAGAGTGGGGGGCTGTGGGGTGGGGAGGGCATAGAGGGCAGAGCCCAGGGGCAGGTGCCCAGCACCCCAGCCTTGGGGCCATTCTTCAGTGGTTCTGGCAGCTGTGGTGACTCCTTCAGGGGGCACCCTCACGCTGTGGGCACCTGAGATAGCATTCCCTGAAGGTTGGCAACTCCCCCTCTGGCTGCCCCACTGCAGAGCCAGCATCCCCATGAAGCATATGGCACAGGGGAGAGCAGGGGGGTCAAGCCCAGATGGGTGGCAGCAAGTCTGAGGTGGAGACCAGGCCAGGGGCTCCAGCAGGCACTGGAGGACCTCCTTCCAGGCCCAGGAGAGGGCTTTCTGTGGGGTGGCAGGGGGGACTCAGGGGCCCTGCAGGGCCATGGACAGTGGCCAGGCAGTGGGGGCATGGATGCAACTGCTAGGCCCAGGATGGGGTCCAGGATCCAGCGGCCACTGATGTACTCTGTTTGGCATCCCCATTGGTACACTTGATTTGAACCTATGACCTTCCCTCTTTTCCCTGTTTTTCTTTTTATTTGTCCCACACATTCAGTTGTCACATATCCAATCACCCCCTCTATTAACAGTGGGGTTTAACTTACCCTATGAGAAGACAGTCCATGCTACCAATATGAGTTTCAAATAGGACTGTGTCACATAGTGGCAGAAAACGACTGCTGAAAAGGGATGTTGGTGTCACTGGGCATAACCCTAGGTAACTCAGAGGGATGGAAGACCACGAGTGTCGATGAAGCCCTTCTGCTCTGGGCCCAGGCAAGCCAGGGCCCCCCCTGCCCAACCTTTGTAACCTTTTCTTTGGTGCCTGTAATCTCCTGTCCTTCTGGAAAACAGGCGAGCTAAGACTGTTATCTGTGGAATGCAAGGGCACCGCTCGGAAAGAGAAGGGAGGAGGGAAAGGGGAGGAAGAGGGGGGCCAACTAGTGGAAAACCACTGCAGAAAATTGACCAGGGTATAAAAATACACTGTTGCAGGGCTAGGAGCACAGGATTTGAAACAATACAGTCTCCCTGTGCCTTTTACTTGAGCTCAAATAAACTCTGTCTGCTTCTTCCCCCTGTGTGGTAATTGGCGTGACGCACACCGGGCAATGAACCCAATTGTTGCCTCCCTCAGGCACCTTGTGCCAGTAACAGGGGAGTCAACTGGGTATGAACAAGGAGCAATGGTCTTAAGTTTCACCAAGCAAATTCCAGGTTAGATATCAGAAAAACTCTCTCACTTGGAGGGGAGTATAACACTGGAATAGGTTACCCAAAGAGTTGTGGAATCTCCATCTTTGGAGGTTTTCAAGACCTAACTAAACAAAGCTTTGGCTTGGATGATCTAATTGGATGTTCTTCTTCAAGCAGGGGGTTGGACTAGATGACATACTGAGATTACTTCCCAACCCAATTTTCTACGATTCTACAATTCTATGACCAGGGTTTTTCCCACTGTTCCTCTCTCATTTGAAGCCTCCAACATTTAAGGTCTAGAAAGTTCTGATTCAAAGGCTGTGCCCCTAACTCCCATGCTCAATAGCTAGTGATGCCCCTAGATTCTCATATAAAAAGAAGGACATCAACTGTACCTTCTTAATTAAACAAAAAAAGAAAGAAAAAATAAAGTCCTCTTCATTTTTTAAGAGCTGAAATGGAAGGTCTTATGCTCAGTATATCATTCTAGGCTTTGGCTTTTAAGTGGACACAGGTTATTACTTGAATTACAGGTCATAATGGATAGGCTACTAATAAAACAAAAAAGAAAGAAAGAAAGAAAAGCCAAACTTTTTTTGGATTTCATTCAAAGCACAAGATTTACAAATGAACCTATGTGGATGGAGAGTTGATTAGATCCTTGTTACATGTTAATTTTGGCAGTTCTGGGAACTCTTAACCCATAGATTGTCAGCATATTAACACCTTTAAGTGCCTTAAAACACGTGTTATGCAGCTCAAAATTATGCCACTCCACATAACATTTGTATCGCTTACAGGGCAAAGTATAACAAGGTCCTTACCCTCATATTTACTTACATTTGGTAGGGAGAGCATCAATGCATGTTGTAAAACTATCCCCCAAAAGTGATCACCTATATTCTTTCTTTTTTTAAAGAAATTAGAAAGACTCATTCTTTTCTTTTAAATGTGTGGTGGTGATTCTCTGTCATATAATAGCATACTATATAGAACTTTCCTGCAGGAAGTAGGAGATAGAAGGAATCCAAGATTCATTGGGACATAAACAGGAATTAGAGGGAACATGAATTTATAACTTAATTCTGGGTTCTGATCTTTGCTCCCCAGGACTGTTTTTGCATTTTACCAGTAATTGATTTAATGTAAAACAGTCCATGGAGCAAGGAAAATGAAAGGTGTTTTTTGTCATCCCATGGTAGTCAGGGAACTTTCATATGAAGTAAAGATGTGTGCTTGTATTCTATGAGGCAGAGAAGGGAAAGGAGTTCTTGGATGAGATAATAATCAGTCAACAGTTGTTTTAAAGGGGATTGTTTTTTATGTTATTTTTTAGGTAGGGCCCACACTGATAGGCTCTTTCTGAATAGGCTTACCAGGTAAACAGGTGTAGTGCATTACAGCATAACTAGCAGGGGCAAGCAGGACAGCATCCCTAAGTACAGACTATGAGGGAGTTACCTGTACAGGGAAGGTAAATGCTACTGCTGCCACTGCTGCTATTGCTATAGCAGTGTCAGGTACAGCGGCAATAGCAGCAGCAGAAGTAGTAGCAATAGCCTCTTTCTGCCTTGTGCAGAAAACCAGAGGAGGTAAGACAATTCACTTTGACTAAACCTACATCCCCTCTCACACATCCATGGGCACTGAATAAGCACACTATACCTCTCAAGGGAAGCTTCTACTTATGGATTAAACAGAAATAACTTTTGAAATGTTTCCATGTGTAACAGGTTGAGAAAAGTTTCAGCCATGGGGTATATATTGAGCTCCTGTGGCAAGCCCTGAATAAAGTATTTCAAAATCACTGTGGCATGGTTATCCATTTGGGGGCTTCATTTAAGACTTCATTGACCTGTGTTGACCTTTTGGAAGTAGTAAAGCATGGCACATTATGGGTGGTTACTCTGCTATGCTACTATAATCCACCCTGTCTCCTCCCACCACAGGGGAATAGTGGACTGCCAGCATCACTCCTCATCTGCCTCCAAGGGAAGGAAGAAAAGGAATAAAGAAAACAGTACTAGAAGGAAAACTAGGTGCGGGGTTGCAATTTGAGATGCAGGTGTAAGGTCCTGAAAGGGACCCAGCATTGACCACAATCCTGAAGCAGCTTGGACTGGAACAAAACCTGATGTCTGGACAGCTTGGAAGGCTGTCAGTCAGCCTGCCAGACTGTTCAGCCTGTTCTCCCTTGCTCCACTGTAGGAGGGGAGAGTGGAGGACTATGGGATTCTGGAGGTCCTACTTGTCCCCTTTTCCTGTGCATATGTAACAAGTGAAATGCTTCAGAATACTACCTTATTTCAAGAGGTACTATTTTGAAGTGCATCAACTGCTTTTTGGGATGTTTCAAAGGACATGTGTATTTTTACAGATGGTCCTTTGAAGTGTTTCAAAGGCATTTGAAATCTTTCAGATGTTACTTCTGTTAGTGAATCCCAGCAGTGCTTAGAAATGAGCTAAGCACCAAGCTGCTCAGCATTGTCAAGACTGACGTAGTTCTGGAAATGCCCAGAAGCAGAATTTTAGACATGTAGGGAATGTTAATGTGAAAACCTACATGTCTAAAAGTAAGTTACATATGAGTAAAGATTTGGAGGATCTAAATGTTGTGCCTGAGCACCTCAGTCTAGATAAATCTCATTTTAGTCATTAAGTCCTTCTGTGGAGCTGGATTAATATTATTTTTGACACATTAGGGTGCAAAAGGGGGCTTAGGTCCTTAAGTGTTCCCTGTGTTTTTGTTCTATCCTCCTAGAGTCCCAAAAACCAGCAATAGAAAATGCATGGATTCTCTTCCTCCTGACTAATTTTTTGTGACTCAGTATAAAGGTAAATTAATATTTTCATGGATTTTCAAGACTTAAAAAATTGGAAAAGTATCATACTTAGGTGACTAAGTCCATTTAGGGTGCATCTACACATTGCCATATGACAATGTTACTATGGCACCATGCTTTAGGAATTCCTTTTGGAAGTACTACAGCATGGCACATTATGGGTGGTTAATTCGCTATGCTGCAGTGCACATTTAGATTTCACTGCTGTTACCGGGCAGAGGCATGGGGGGGCACATGTCCCCCAGATATGTGTGTGGGGCAGAGGTAGGGTTCCTGCTATGAACTGGGCTCTGTGCCCCACTGCCTCTGAAGCCATATGTGATACCATGTGGCTTTCATCATTGGGCAGGTGGGGGATGCAGCAGTCATCATGCAGAAGGTACGTGGTGTTGCACGTGGTTCCAGAGGCAGCGGCAGCAGGACACAGAGCCAAACACACACCAGGCAGCCTGCCCCCACCCCACACACAAATCTGGGAGGCACATGCCCCGCAAGCCTCCCCTGGGAGTGCGCACAATGGTGGGGAGCCACACCCTCTACAGTGCCCCCGGAAGAACATCCTGTGGCTCCATCCCATGCCCCATCCAGGCTCCAGTGCCCCATTCACCCAAACTCCTGCTCTGTCCCATTCCCTTCCTCACAGTGGAGGTCTTAATGTTCCCCCCACCCCTTCCTACTCTCTCCCATCCCTCCCCTACCACAGACTTACCAGATGGGCACTGTGTGTGTCTGTGCATGTGTGCATCTGTGCCTGTGTCTTTCTATGTGTCTCTGTACCTGTGTGTCTGTCTGTCTGTCTGTCTGTGTCTGTCTGTCACTCCCAAGACACAGTCCCCACCAGGCCCTCACTCCTGGCCCCAGTACTTTGCATCCTGCCAAAGCATATAGGGACCCCCCCACCCTGGGCTCCAAACCCCCCACACACATACCCACAGCCCCTCCCCCACCAGTCATCTGAATACTGTGCTCTGTCAAGCAAGCTTAGCCCACCCACTAAAGACACCCCCAAAAGCTTCTCTGGATGGGTAAGTTTACACTGTCTTTTTTCTAATTTATCAATTGTTTGATAACTGATAAAACAATGTTTTATGATTACTAAAGGTTTTGATGTTGTTTTAATACAAAGTCTGTGTTACCTATGTGTATGAAAAAAATGCTAGTAGTAAAGGCTGTATCATTTTAAACTGGTGGTATGCAATCTGTCAGAGTTGGGAACCTCTGGTCTAAATACTGTATTTAATTTTACCTATAAAGAGTGCCCCATGATTCACTACCATATTTTGCCTTAAATATATGTAAATAGATGACAATTAAATATTATTAATGTGTTTACATGTACTACTTCTATATTTCCTTGGCTCTAACTGCTGTCCTAAAATGCACACATGATTTTTCACCAGAAACTTCTTTTTCTAAACTATTAAATTTTAGTGCATGTAGTCACACATTTTAAAAAATCATAATACGACAATAAATATTACCATACAAGGAACAATTTGTTGTTATATCAGAAATATTCACAGCAATTACTAATTAAATAAGATTTTTTTGAATAAGTGTGTGGCTAGTGCCACAACAGTTAGAAATATCTAGTTAGACAGATTTAGAGATCACCTTGAAATATATGTGGATCTATTAAATTTAATGACATAACTGTTATAGTAGGATATAAGCCACAAACATACAAAGTTAATAGCATCAAGTTCATTCTATTTTACCTTTCAAAGAAAATATATAAAAATAAAGCAAAAAACAAACAAAAGCCAAACAAAATAAAAGAGAGAAAATGTTAATTGAAACACAGCTTTAGTGTAGCTTATTCCTTGAAGTAAGTGTGGCTCAACATTTAAAAGTGCCAATCATTATGAATCTACTTATTTTAAACAAGGACTTGTTATGTCTTCATGTATTGTCTAACTTTCTGTCCTTTCCTTTTTATTTTGAAATTCCCTGGATTTGCTTGACTTTTTTTTATATGTATCCATATTAGCACCAAGATGAAAGGGCAGTATTAATGCTTAGGATAAACAAACAAACTATACCAAGATCATCTTTAAGAAAAGACTTTCTATTAAGGGTGTGTGAAGCAGGCAGTATTCGATTCAGATTTAGCCTGATTCAGGAAATAGTGATTCAATTTCCTGATTCAGTTCACAGTCCTGATTTGATTCAGCCAAATCTGAACCTGAAGATTTGATTCTGATATGGAGAATCAGCAATTTGGCCATAGACATAGCTTTATATGTTTTTTCTATGTACCTCAAAGTACCAGGCATGGCTCATGAACACTGAAATGGTGGGGCAGATGACACACCCCATGGGAGTAAACGTATTTCCAGTCCACTTCAGGGTTTGCCGCTGAGTAAGGATGGGACCCCTGGAGCCCCTTTGGCTTGGCGATCAGCTATGGGGGGATCTTGGGTACCCTCCCAAACCCAGGAGGCACCAGTCACTGATCTGGGGGATGGGGGAAGTCACCTACATGCTCCATGGCAGACCCAAAAGTGGGTCCATCAATGAGCACACAGGAGACCCTTCCCCCCCATGCTCCTATGAGACACTTCATCTGCCCCACCATCTCAGCATTCACAAGCCATGCCTGGTACCTCAAAGTACACAGAAAAAACATATAAAGCTGTGTCTATGGCTGAATCATCAAATCTCTCTGAATCAATTCAGAGACTTCCAATTCAATTTGGAGAGATTAATGGGTCTCCTGAGTCAATTCACATTTGGAGTTTCAGACACTAAATCTGTCTGAATCTCCTCCGAATCAAATCAGTGACAGATGCTTTGCACAACCCTACTTTCTATTATGGGATAAGTAACATCTACTGCCTGGGTGCTAACCAGCGGTCTCATGATTTTCCCCAGTCCTTTGTAAAACTTATCTTTAAACAGGAAGCTGGTTTAAACAGGACCATTTTTTAAATATAATTTCTACAAAAATATCTACAATCACACATACTATTGAAAAGGTTAGGAACAGCATAAAACTAGAAATAAATAGCATTAGACCAGTGAACTTGTATTAACATGACTTGTCCTAGTATAAGTACATTTTCATCAATAAAAGTTAACAGTTGTATAATCATGATATTTTGGGGTGGAGGGGGGGGTCTCAATATATTTTTCTGAAAGTGAATTTATTAAGAACCAGAGGTACTAAAATTGTTTCTATTAATGAAGTACTGAAGAATTTTGTTTTGGCCATTTTGTAGGCTATTAATATAAGACGCACAGAATTGAAAACATTTCACTCATGGGCATTTTGACATGTTACAGGTATACCGTTGGCTGTTCAACAATGATGCAAAAATCTTAGTTTTGTAGTCTATAAAGGGTATATAGATCCAAGAAAAGTGGTTAGGAGACTACAAAACCTACAATCAAAACTATGTTTTTTTAAAAGTATATATGTTAATTACTGATATTTTATGTATTGCAAAATAATCATTTTAGCAATCATTAGGTTAGCAGACAAGCACACTGATGTAGTTTTAGGGACTTCTTGATTGCAATAATATTGGCCAAATGTCAACAACAGATACCAAATTAATTTTGCTTCCACTGTTGTCTTTTTGAGGATTATTGTCATCTAGATTGAAGTAACATAAGCTCTGATATTTCTAAATGTATTGTGGTGCCCAAAAATATCAGGGTTACTCCAATATTGCTTACTCTATTTCTTTTCATGTGAACTGAGGTCCAGTAAGTATGATCTTTGTACTGTATTTCATATAGTTTGTTGATAGCTCTCTTTTCCCCCCCGGATATTCTATATTCCTATGCTTAGTCATTCATACACAATCTGAAATTATTTACACACAGGAAAAACAGCCAGGAGTGACCAGGAATAACGGTCACAAGCTGGCAGAGGGTAGGTTTAGGTTAGATATCAGGAGGCGCTAATTCACCGTCAGGGCGGCTAGGGTCTGGAACCAGCTTCCAAGAGAAGTGGTGCAGGCTCCTATCCTGGGGGTGTTTAAGAGGAGGTTAGATGCACATCTTGCTGGGGTCGTTTGACCCCAGTACTCTTTTCTGCCATGGCAGGGGGTCGGACTAGATGATCTGCTCAGGTCCCTTCCAACCCTAGAAACCATGAAACTATGAAACTATGAAAACAGAGAAAAAGTAGTATTTGCCACCCTATGAAAATTATTTTGCTTGATAAGAGTGCTTCTATTTGTATCTCTAATACAACTATAACAATAATGGAGCATGGGTAAGTCACTGTCATGTGTCCCCTGTCTACATTTTGCTGGACTGACAGTTCCATCTCAGACTGTCTAAATGCATGCTAAGCAGATGGTGCAAATAACATTTTTGTGACTTGTTGATAAAACTGCTGATTTCTTGGTCATTATACTACATGACATCAATGGCTTCTGAAGTCTGACATAATTTTGATTTAAATTATTTTTAGACTGTCACGGAGTCATGCAGGTGCCCCGTGACTGTGAGGGTGATTGGCAGAGCTGCCAATCACCCAGGCAGCTCAGGTGCCGGTTGC
>NW_017728906.1:115602913-115616230 GCF_001723895.1 Crocodylus porosus | reverse complement strand
GACAGGAACAACGATACCATTCACCAGGGAAACAGGCAGCCTCCATACTATATATATTAGACATCAAAGTCGTGGCGGGCGAGATTCTGAGGGTGCTACGTTCACCCTAACGTGACGGTGAGTGGCGCTAGGGAGTTTCACGGCCGCCCTGAGTGCCCGCTCCCTCACATAGACCATCTGAACTTTTAGTAACTGATGCTGACGTTAATTTACCATCTTCTTAATGTGCTAATTTCTTTCTCAGTGACTTGTAAACTGAGTGGCTAGAATACATATTAAAATTCATATTATATTAAAATTGCTGAATAAGCTACTGAAGGTTATGCTTGCTTTTTTAAATACACTAAGAGTGACAATCTATTTTTTTCTGCCTATCTAAGGGCCATTTTGTGGCCATATAAAGGGCATTTTAGTACCTAAAGATATTTTATGTCTGGGTGCATATGAATGACTATGTAGTTGCACAGACTGGAAACAACAAAATTAGCAAAAGCTCACAACTTTTGCCCCAGGTAGCTGAATGCCTGGTTAGAATCTGAGTCTTTCACTTCCTCACACAGGACTCCATTACTCAGACTCTTTTCTGGCAATCATTTTGAAATTGTATTCATGGCTGGCCATGAGGGAGGGGTCTGTGGAATATATGGGGGGCCAGGAGGAGGAGAGCTAGTCACAATAGCATATGGCTTAATGAGGCTGTTGCTGATCTAGAATGGAGGGTGTCCTGTGGCCCTTGTCCAGACTGAAGGAGAAGTTTTGTTTGTACTGCCCTCCCATCTGTTTAGAAAAAAAGGAGGCTACCCTTCTGAAACACTGATACCACCAATAAACAAGTTTTAATGATGATATTCTCATTTAGAAATACTTATAAGCCAATTCACAGGGTAGTGGGGCTATTCAGAAGTTTTATGCTGGAAACAATGGCTTATGGTTCAAAGAAAGTTACAAGGAGAGAGGTTTTTAACAGATATTCCATTCCCCTTTTGCTCCCTTTTCCATTCCATTTAGCACAGCATATATAAGTAATGAAATACCTACTGCCAGTTTCTGTTCAGGGAAGATTCTTTTTACATTTGCTTGGAAGAAACCAGGTCTAGTAAAATGTAAATTTCAGATAGATTGTACTGCCTGCTTAGCTGATCAGAACAATAAATAGCCCTTTAAATAAGAGATGCACTGTGTAACAAAATTTTCATGGTGCCGTGGGCAAGTAATGCATAGCATCTGTTTCAAACAGAGCTATTAACTGTGCCTTTTGCACATTAATAGAATCTATGTAAAATACCTCATATCAGTATATTTCTGTTTCTGATGTAAGCTTGTTTCCTGAAAGGGAAACAGGAAACTGACTGTATTTTATTTTTTACAGCAGTTTCAATGAGTCCAACAACACAAGGATCCTTTAAAACATTAAAAAAATGTGTTGGCAATTCATAAGAAGTGAAATTTCTAATCGAGTGTTCTTAGGAGAACTAAGAGATTACATAAAAGATCACTTTACTCAGAGAAGATTATATTTTCAATTTTTGTTAGGGACACTAAGGTTGATATGGAACATATAGGTTTTCTACAATCACAAGACACCTTCAGATATCCTAAAAGAAGTATAATACTTTTTATTTCCTGTTTTTTTTGAGTGTGTTTGTTGCTGGTGTGGTTTTTAAATCTCTATCTCAGCAAACGTAATGTGCACCTGCTTTTCTTGTAAAGAAGAAATTGAAACAAGTGAAAATGCACAATAGAGTATCCCTGAAAAGCACTACATCATTAAGATATATTGACTTGAGTCTCTAACTTGCTGTTATTGGATTTCCGATGCATATTATAGTTTCATAGTTAGTAGGGTTGGAAGGGACCTGAGCAGATCATCAAGTCCAACCCCCTGCCATGGCAGGAAATGTGATTGTCAAGCCTTGTCCTTAAGGAGCAACCACTCTTCTTGGACACCTGAGTCCCCTTCCCTCTGGGACCTCAGTGCTTCCCCGACTATTTTGTATTCTAACCCAGAGAACTTCAGTGTGCCCCTCCTCTGACTCTGTGCTACATGATGAGGATGTGTATTCCTCCATAATGTACAGCACCACACCCCTAGCTTTCCTCTTTCTCCTGTCCCTCCTGTACAGCCCTTGATATTCACCGACCAGTCATGCGTTGGGTCCCATCACGTTTCAGTGAGCCCCACTATGTCTGCGTTGGTGTCAGCTAGCAGGAAGGTAAGTTCCTCCTTCTTTTTTCCCATAATACGAGCGTTTGTGTAGAGGCATTTGAGGCCTCCTGTGGATGTGTGTACTGGCCCCCTAATCTCAGCATTGTCCTGGCCCCTTTTGCTTACCTGGGTATATGTTCTGCTCATCGGTCTAGGCTGGGCTGTACTTGTGAGTGCTGCTTGGTTTAGCAGTCCAAGGCTTCCTCCTCCCTCATCTTCCCCTTCCCCTGACAAGCCTAGTTTAAAGCCCGCCAGAGGAGATCTGCCAACCTAGAAGAGAACACACACTTACCTTTAAGGGAAAGGTGAAGTCCATCCCATCTGAGCATGTCTCTCGTCATAGTGTGCGGGTCGTTGTCAAGGAAGCTAAAGCCCACCTCAAGACACCATTCCTGAAACCACCAATTGGTCTCTGCAATGCACGTCTCGTTCCGTCTTCCACATCCACTCACTGGTAGAACAGAAGAGAATAGCACCTGTGTACCTATCTCCTTCAGCACGGTCCCCAGAGCGTCGTAGTCCACCATCAGTTGATCAGGGCTTTTCCTGGCCACATCATTAGTACCCACCTGGATTAGGACCATGGGGTAGTAATCAGTGAGCTGGATCATGGCCTGGATCATCCCCGTCACATCATGAATCTTTGCTCCGGGTAGGCAGTAGACCTCATGGGGTCCTGGTGACAGATGGGGCCCTCTGTACCTCTCAGGATGGAGTCACCTATGATTATCACTCAGTGCTTTCTTCTCCGAGACTGCTTAGCTCCTTTGGCCTTTTTGGGGCGTGGAGAGTGTGGAGTTGCCTCCTCTCCTTGAACTCCTCCAGTGTTGCCAGGACCTCTTACCTGTTCTCCAGCTGCACTGGAGGAATTGGTACTGCTGTGTTACGAGCAGCCCAGGTTCTGGAGGTGACCATCTGCCATTCTGAAGTGGAGGGCACTTCCCGAGGTGCTTCTTCCTTGGGTGAGTGGCCTTGCAGGGAAAAGAAATAGCCGTCAATTTTTTCCTCCACCTCCCTGATTCCCCTCAGCCTACTAACCTCCTCCTGGAGCTCCCTCACCTGCACCTCCATAGCCCTAAGGTGGTCACCTGCAGGACAGGTGTGGGGGGTTCCCAATCCCTGCCCCCCTGGGCCTTGCTGGGCAACCCCTGCAGACCCCATGGGCTCTGTCTGGGTGGAGGCCTCAGACAAGCCCCAGGTAGGCTACTCCCCGCAGGCAGGGGCCCTGGCAGCACTCTGCATCAACACCTTCATAGGAGTTGCTGCTTGTTTTTAGCTAAGTGCAGTGCCTTCACCCTGCCCTAGTAGAAGTTTCCCTCCTGGCCCTTCCTGTTCGCCCACCAGTGAGAACGTCAACAAAAATGCTGGCATGCTCTGTTTGCGTGGCGCTGCTCAGAAGCATGGTTCCCTACCAGCTCAGCTAAGAGAGATCCAGGGGGCTTCCCCTCTGAATCCAGCTCAGCTGCGTTAGGTCCCTCTGCCTACTTGCCTTACGGGGATCAGCTGCTGCTGCTGCTCCCATTGCTGGCTGTGCTGCTGCTGCATCTGCCTCCGCCTCGGGTCTGGTAAGGGGGCACACATGCATGCAGGACACATGTGCGCCTAGATCCCTCCTCTCGCCACTGCTCCTGGCTCCAGAGTGCTGGGAGCTACGTCAAACAGCGGCTTTTAAAGGCCATGGTTTGAATTTACTGCCACTGCCCCAATCAGCCAATCAGGTGCTCCAGTCTTCCCAGAAGTGCCTGCCAACAGTCTCATTCCTTACGCTCCCCGCTGGGGGGATCTGGTGCCTCTGGAGCCTTCTCCCCAAAGGTTAACCCCTGGGGGTGCTCCCTAGCTTGGGGGGACAGTCCTCCCTAGCCCTCCCGCTGTTTGCATGCTCTGTTCATGCAGCACGGCTACCTAGTGCCTCAGCTAAGAGGGATCCGGGGGGCTTCCCCTCCAGATCTGGCTCAGCTGCGTTCAGTCCCTCTGCCCACTTACCTTAGGGGGATCAGCTGCTGCTACCCCCACTGCTGGCTCCGCTGCTGCTGTGCCCACCTCCACCTTGGGTCTGGTAAGGGGTCATACGTGCATGCAGGACACATGTGTGCCTGGATCCATCCTCTCCCCGCTGCTCCTGGCTCCCGATCTACTCAAGCAATGCAGAGATTTTGCTGTTGCAAGTACTACATACATGGCAACATAGCATACATTTTATTGATTTGTTGAGGTGCAGATTAAGTAATGTATACTATACAGTATAGAGTTGAACTAATGGAATATTTCCATACCATTCATTGAATTAGATGTACTGTTGCTAGAGTGAGATAAAAAACATGCAATTGGTGTCATAAGAAGGGGTATATTATTGCTGAGCTTATAGAAAGTGAAATGCAAACATGTTTTGCTCCTTATTTAGCCTTTAGTGTGGTGAACTTACGCTGCAGAAAAATAAAACATCAAGTAATCACAATTTGAAATAATTTAAAAGTGTATGCATGTTGAAATCTATAGACTGTATAATGTTCTCATTAAAGGGAAGGATTCTGAATTACTTTAATGAACATTGATTAGGTTTCCTGTTTGCTATTGGCTCAAAAAGGATATAACCAGGAATCTCTGGGAGGTTGCATAGCCAGGCATGGGATACTTCTAACAGGAGCATAATTCTTTTTCAGTAGTCCTGATTATAATTTATTCAATAGACAGAACAATCAGAGATATCAAACTTGCTTTTGGCATAATTATAATCCCTCCTAGCCCCTTAGGTAATAATAGAAAAATGTAACAAGAGAAAAATGTAAAGTGTAGGTCCCTTACTGAATGGGGGAGGCAACCTAGTGACCGATGATGCAAAAAAGGCTGAAGTACACAATGCCTGTTTTACCTCAGTCTTCACAAGCAAGGTCAGCTACCAGACTACTAGATCTGGCAGCCCAGTCTGTGGAGGAGTTGAGCAGCTGACAGTGGTGAAAGAACAGATTAGGGAATCATTTAGAAAAGTTGGATGTGTACAAGTCCAGGGCACCAGATATAATGCACCCAGAGGTGCCGAGGGACTTGATCAATGTAATTGCACAACTGATGGTCATTATCTTTAGAAACATGTGGTGGTCATGATAGATCCTGGACAATTGGGAAAGGGCAAATATAGTGCCCATTTTTAAGAAAAGGAAGAATGAGGAACTTGGGAACTACAGACCAGTAACTCTCATCTCAGTCCTTGGAAAAATCATGGAGCAGATCCTCAAGGAATAAATTTCTTGGAGGAGAAGAAAATAATTAGGAACAGTCAGCATGGATTCACCAGGGCAAGTCATACCTGACCAACCTGACTGCCTTCTATGATGAGATGACTGGCTCTACAGATGAGGGGAGACCAGTGGATGTGGCATACCTTGATTTTAGCAAGGTTTTTGATATGGTCTCCCACAACATTCTCACAGGCAAGATAAGGAAGTACGGGATGGATGAATGGACTGTAGGGGGGGATAGAAAACTGGCTGGAGCATCAGGCTTCCAAGGTAGTAATTAATGGCTCAATGTCTAGTTGGCAGCAGGTTTTAAGTGGAGTGCCCCAGGGGTTGGTCCTGGGGCTGGTTTTGTTTAATATCTTCATCAAGGATATGGAAAAAGGATGGAGTGCACCCTCTGCAAGTTTGCAGAAGACACCAAGCTGGGGAGAGTAGTAGATGCACTTGAAGGTAGGGTTAGGATTCAGAGTGACCTCAACAAAGTGGAGGGTTAGACCAAAAGAAATCTCATGAAGTTCATTAAGGACAAGTGCAGTCTTGTACTTAGCATGAAACAATCCCATGCATATGTACAGACTGGGGATTGGCTGGCTAAGCAACAGCTATGCAGAAAAGGACTTGGTGGTTACAATGGACAATAAGCTTAATTAGAGCCAACAGTGTGTCCTTGTGTGAGAAAGGCTAGCAGCATACTAGGCTGCATTAGTAAAAGCGTTGACAGCAGATTGAGGGAACTGATTCTTCCTGTCTATTCAGCACTGGCAAGGTCACATCTAGAGTACTGGGTCCAGGTTTGGGCCCCCAGTACAGAAATTATGTGGAAAAATTAAAGAGAGTCCAGCAGAGGGCAACAGCAATGGTTAGGGGACTGGGGCACATGACTTATGAGGAAAGGTTGAGGGAACTGATCTTATTTAGTCTGGAGAAGAGAATATTGAGGGGTGATTTTAATAGTGGCCTTCAACTACCTAAAGGGTAATTCAATAGAGGATGGATCTACAGTCTGCTTCTCTTCTCAGTGGTGGCAGATGGCAGAACAAGGAGCAAAGGTCTCGTGTTGTAGGCAGGGAAGTTTAGGTTGGATATTAGGAAAAATATTCTCCCTACAGAAAAACACTGTAACAGGATACCCAGAGAGGTTGTGGATTTTGTATCTTTAGAAGTTTTTAAGACCCAAGGAGACAAAGCCTTGCCTGGGATGATAAAGCTGGGGATGGTCCTGCTTTGAGGAGATACATGACCTCCTGAGAACCCTTCCAACCATAATTTTTTTTTATTCTTTGATACTCCTTTCTTTTTCTTTCAATATGAAAATACATGGATCTGGCAGTAACTTGCCTTGGTTTTCTTTCTTTTCTTTTTTAAATAGAGAAACAAATTCTGCCTTGATTTACACAACAGGCAATTTATTGACTTAAGTGGCTTGTGGTTATACATCAGGACAAAATATGGCTAATACTATATTTGTAGTAAAAAATCCTAGATTAAAATATACCCAAGAGAAGTGTAAAATGACCGTGCCACTGAGCATTATTAATTTTCACAGTGTATAAATATAGCACCATATTTTCTAATACCATAATCTCCTGCATGCAAGCACCCTGTCTATAATATGTACCTTGTTTTTTGAAAGGGATAAGAAAAAAAGAAAACATAGTTATGTTTTCCAAGGGCTGGGGTGGAGCCTAATCTACAGCTGACAGGACCTCCATTGCCTGCTTAACTAAAACATAAACTGCTGCTGAAAACTGATCTCCATGGGTGGATCATTCTGAAAAGAGCTAAAGAACTGTGAAATAGGAGAAAGGGCCCAGACAAACTATCAGACAACAACAATTCTCTAAGAAGGCTTAATCTGATTAGTGGGACATCAAGACCAATAGAAAAGGTGAAATGATTGTTAACACTCTTGTAATAAAGAACAATGAACCATTGACTTAGCTGTCTGAACAGTAATACTAAAGCTGCTGCACTGTGCAACAGGAATCAAAGTAGGATGTTTCTGTCCCTGGCCAGAAAATCAGCTTCCCTACCAAATACAAATACTTTAATTTTATGGGGCCTGATTAGAGGTGAAAAGGTACGTGAGAAAATATGGTAATTATAATTCACAATCATTATCAGAGAAACTGACTGTAGAATAGAAATAGGAACTGTTAACTGTCCTTTTCAAAGAACTTTGTATGCTTTTCATTTTTAACATCATAAACCCTATCCATTGAAAAAAGGCTACACATAGACTATGATACTCAAATTATCTTCTTAAGAAAATGTGCACATGATGGAAATATACCAATTATCTATATTTTAAGAATGGATTAATTTACTTCTTTTGTTACTCCTTTTATCTTTATGAATGAAAAGGTGTAAATACAAGGGAAACATTGTACCTATGGTCACTGTTTACCTAAAGTTTCAAAGTTCATTATAATATTTCTGATTTGATTGCAGACTAGCTATATGGAGATCATTTGACACATTGCTAACATTCACCTAGTCATGAAGTCAAAGTTAGTGATCTTTAAAATAGAATTTACAGCAAATATAAATATTATAAACATTGTTTAGGTGCACAGACATTATTTAAGGGCATTGCTTTCAACAGTTATATTATTTTTAAAAAGACAAAAGGGAATTTTAGGTCAAGAATGAATATCTCTTGCTTGTTTCAGGGACTTATGTTATTTTAAAAAAAACAAAACCAGTATTTTTGGAATATTATCTTTTAAACCATGCTGTGGCACAGTTTTAGCCTTGCCCAGGGATACTAGTTTTCTCTGATAAAAAAAAATCCAGAATTTTCAGATTTAAAAAAGTAAACCAAAGTCCATGTTCTTCTGTGATTAAAATGAAACAGAACACACTATATATATAGAGAGAAAGACAGAGAACTTTATATACAGTTATATATAACTGATTTGTGTCAAACTAGCTTATGCACTTTCTGTCCCAGACCTTCTCCTGGTTTAAGTTAAACCAGAGCTCCCAGTATCACAGCATGCTTTGCAGCCCTAGAATGCGCTGTTCTCTCTACTCCAGAGAGCAGGACTGGCTCCACCCCTCTGTTCTCTAGCTGGGGGCAGGGGCATGGCCAGATGGCAGCCAGCAGCCAACATTGCCTCCTGAGGCAAAGGGAACAGGGGAGGGTGTTTTTCCCCATCTCCCACCAGGGGACCACAGCTGAGGTCTGCCTGGCCAGGGTGTAGCAGCCCATCAGGCATTCAAACCCCTACCCACTCCAGTGGCAGGGGTGGGGGCATGGTCAGAGCCGGCTGTCATGGCACCACCATCTTCCTGCCTTGCCTGCAGCTGTGGGGCTGGGGCTGATCTGGGTCAGCCCACAGGGGCTGCTGAGGGTGGACACACAGGAGCTGGTCCGGGCTGGACCATGGGGGCTAGGTCCTTGGCTTGGGTTGTGGGGGGCAGGCAGTGGGTTACCTGGGCCTGCTTGGAGGTGCCAGCAGGCCCAGAGCCCAGCAACCACCCATGGGGACTCCCAGTCCTCCCAGCACCCTTCCCTGTGCACCACCCACTGGCTGGAGCCGCAACACAGGCAATGCACTGGCCAGGGCTGGCAGGGATCTTCTGCCTCCCATGCCTCCAACTGCCACTGTGACATCCACACAGCTCTGGGTGGACAGATGGAAACTTTATCCCTATGGCTTCTTCCCAGTGCATGGAGCTCTGGCTCCACATCTGGCTGCTTTCCACCTGCCCTCCCCCCCCAGGGATACTCAACATGCTGGGTGGGTAGAGTGGGCGGAACTAGAGACAGAATTCCAGACACTGGGCAGAAGCCACTGGGCTAAAGCTTCCACCCACGTGGAGTGACATTGCACAGCAGGGTAGGAGCCACGGCTGGAGGTGAGGGGAGGAGAAGTGCCCTGCTGGGCCCAGCCAGCATGCAGCTTCCCCTCATCTCCATCAGCTAATCCCCCCTCCCCATCCTTTCTGCACCACTCTGAGTGCTGAGGGGGGAGGGGGAGGATAGCTTTATCTCAGTGGCATCTGCCCAGAGCATGGAGATCTGGCTCCAGCTGCAGCTGCTTTCCACCTGTCCCCCACCCCACCCTCCCTGCATATGCTATTCATTATGTCAGGTGGGCAGAAAAAGGCATCCAGACCTGGAGCCACAGCTCCATCCTCTGGGATGAAGCAACCCACCCTACCTCCTTCAGCACTGGGAAGGGTGGGGAGGGAGAGGGGGAGGAGCTGTTCTAGGTGAGGGGAAGGTGCATGGTGGCTCGGCTTGGCAGGACTGCTCTGTTCCCCTCTCCTCCAGCTTTGGCTCCTGCTCTTGCCCCACCATGCACCTCTGGCAGGATGGGTGGGTGAAAGGTTTAGCCCCATGGCTTCTGCAAAGTGCCTGGACCTCTGGTTTGATATTCAGATGTTTTCTGCCCACAATGAGCAGGGCCAGGGTTGGGTGGAAAACAGTCAGAGCTGGAGCCAGAGCTCCATGCACTGGGCAGCAGCTGCGAAGCGAAAGCATTCACCTTTGCAGTCTGCAACAGCTCTGGCCACCCCATCTAGCCCTGTGCCACCCCTGCCTGCAGCACAGCCCTCCCCCCAATGGGAAGAGGCTTCTGCTCCTGGGACAGCTTGAGAGGGGCTGCTACCCCCATCACAGACCCGGCCCCCTTGCCACTCCAGTGGCAAGGATGCAGAGGCACAGTTAGAGGCTGGCTGGCAGGACCCACTTAGGTTAAAGGATGGAGAAAAAGGTTATTTCCTTCCTCCCATGTCTGGCAGAGGGGGCATGGAGGGAGCTTATCCTGCTGGTCACTCCATGCAGGGAGAAATTGGCAGAGGTAGCAGTTGGGGTAAACAGACCCTGGCTGCAGCCCCTCAGGGACAGAGGGAGCAGAAGGAGAAACAAACCCCCTCCCTTCCCCTTCTGCCTCAGTGGACCATGCCAGCCAACCTCTGGCTGCACCCCCAGCACTGCATCAGTGAGGGAGGAGCACCAGGTAATTTCCAGTTCAGGTCTGTGCCAATGGGAGAGAAAGGGGGAAATTAAATCCCTTCACTGGCCAGTTTGCTTGAGGCTATTGCTGGGGGTAGCTATACCTTCCAGCACAGCTTCCCTGCAGCCAAGGACATGCTCTAGCATACCCCGGCTTTTGGCTTGAACCACTGCAGGCATGTGCCTGCATTTCCTGAATGTCTATTCCCTTGGAAATTGGTTCAATCTAAGCAGGTTAAACTAACCTGCAAAGATTCAATCTATTCAGACTCCAGCTTTTTGAATGTCTGCCCCTAGCCTCAGAGTTTAATTAAATCCTACATAAGAAAGTGAGAAGTATGTTTAAATGTATTCTGTCCTGAAAACATACCACAGCAAGACTTCATGTCAGCTTTCCTTCTCAAAAAGGTGGTGCTAGGGGAAGGAGGTAGTTTGGTATTTCCTTACTGTATTTTTAGTTTGAATTTGTTTGCATCATAAAGTTATTTAAATGCATATATTTATATATATAGGTGTATTTTATAACATTTCCAACAACTGAATACAAAGGATTAGATCTTTGGCTGCTACAAATTAGCATGACTTCAGTGGAGCTACACAGATTTACATCAACTGAAGGGATGGCTCTGAATTTTCAATACCATTCCTGAGCAACACAATTATCTACTGTTACTTTGTTGGTCTGTGAAAACAAACAAACACAATGCATGAAGTGATTAAAGCTTCGAGCCCTGACAAGCACTGTTCTGAATTTCTGTTCTTTTTCAACACAGACTGTCAGGAAATATGATGAACAGGAATCTGTGTGCTACATAAAAGATGTATATAATTGAAAATGGTGGGCACCGTGCATTACATTTTGTTCTTTATAATGCCAGCACATAGTGAAACATCAGCAATAGTTTTTCTTCTTTTTATCTTTCAGATAATGCCACAACTTGTCCTTGCCTCTTTTATTATTTATAGGCAGTTTATACTGAAGTTATATTCACTTGTGAAAAGGTCTCTGTCTTTTATATTTTTATTATAGAGGGGCAATTATATATGCATAGTTACAAACATAACTATTGAAAATCAACTGAATTATACAATGTTCTTTTCCATCATTCTTAGCTGGAGAGCTTGTTTGTGAAATTAGGGCAAAAGAAAAATATTCTGTTACAGACCAACTGGGCTTTGAAGTGTGTTAGTATAAATTGTGAGGATTCAATATATAACTATGTGTCATGTTCAATTAGAAAAGGACCACAAAAAGTGATACTTTATAAAATGTATGAACCTGTGAACCTATGACAATATAAAACAAAGCCCCACAGCAGAGCCTCAAGCTCTGGGCAGACCACATCCAGTGGGCAGCCCATATCCAGCCCTGCCCCAAGCACAAAACTTGGGGGCATGTGAACTCTTGCCCCCGTCCCTGGGATTGCATGCAGTGGTAGGAAGCCCATCCCCCATCATTCCCTCCCAGATCAGCTGTTCATAGCTCTGCCCTGCTCCCTGGATGCCCCATGGCATGCATTCCTGTCTTGCCCTGGTTCCTGGGCACCACCCCAGCTGGGTAATGCCCCCAGCCCCAGCCACAAACCTTGCACTACTCCATCCCTCACTATGGGGCCCTCAACCCTCCTCCTGCCCCCCAATTACCTGAAGGCAGTTAGGGGAGATGCTGTCCACCATTGCCTGGCCCTACTGCTGGCCACATGTACATGCGTGCACACACATGCACATGGCTTCCCCTGCATCTTGCTCCCCCCCAGCCCCAAGAAACCCTTTGCAGGCTGGAACTCTGCCAGCCTGCAAGGGGAAACTTGTGGTTTCCTGCATTTTTCTCCTTTAAAGGAGAAAATCATGGAGCATTTTTCTCCGTTAAAGGAGAAAATGTACATTTTTCTGTGGTGAACAGAAAATTCACATCCCCGCTCACGAGCAGATTTCCTGGTTTTAGAACAGGCTACCAAGAGATGTTGTGGACTCTCAATCTCTGGAAAATTTCAATGGCATGTTAGACAGCCCCTTGACTAGGATAGTTTAATCAGCAATGATGCCCCTTGAGCCACAGGCTAAACTAAGTGCTTCATGAGCAGGGATCTTGGTTTTCTCTGATTAAAAAGAAAACAGCAATTTTTGGTTTAGAAAAAAAATAACCTAAAATCCACATTTTTCCATGATTATAATGTGTGTGTACACACACACACACACACACACACACACACACACACACACACACACACACACACACACACACACAACTGGTTTTTCATTTTAAACATGGAAAAAATGTGAATTTGTGGTTACTTTTTTTACACTGAAAATTGGGGATTTTTTTTTGTCAGCCTTGGTAGCCTCTTGGTAGCCTGTTCTAATGTTTAACCACCCTCATAGTCAGAAAATTCTTCCTGATCTCCAACCTAAATGCCCTGGGCTGCAGCTTGAGGCCATTGTTCCTAGCCCTGTCCACTATATCCAAGGACTATTGTCTATCCCCATCCTCTTTATAATAGCTCTTCAGGTACTTGAAGACTGCTATCAAATCCCCACTTCCCTTCCCTTCCCTAGACATGATTCCCTAGAGTTTGGGGCGGGGGGGCAAAGAATCCTATCCAATATGGTGGAAACATTGGGCACTAGGTGCAGCTCAACATTAAGTGTCTTTGATCAAGAGGATGAAAGCAAAGGAAGAAAGAACGAAGCAGCATACTGCAAACTTGGACTCCAACTCAGACAACATATGGATCTGTGAAACTTGTAACATGCTGAATTGATCTGAATTTGGGCTTGTCAGCTACAAGAAGATTCATCAGTAGGGATCCTGGTTTTCTCCGATTAAAAGAAAATCCCCAATTTATGGTTTAAAAAAGTAACCACCCTGGCCACATTTTCCCTTGATTAAAATGAAACACCAATATGCA
>NW_017728906.1:115601261-115602648 GCF_001723895.1 Crocodylus porosus | reverse complement strand
CCATGATCCAGAGGATAAATGGTTGCCAAAATTATTAGGAGGTCCATGTATGGATCATCAACTGTCTAAAGGTCAGGAAACAATAGATATAAATTATTAGTTCCCAAACTGAAAGGAGGTAAGTAGTAACCCCACTATCTCCTCTCCATCACTGGGTCTGTGGTGAGCCTGCATTGTTTAACATATTAATAAATGATGTGGGAAAGGGGTGAATAGTAAGGAGTCAAAGTCTGAAGTTGTTTCAAAATTATTCAGGGAAGTAAACCAGATCAGAATATGAAAAATTGTGAAGGGGTCTCATAAAATTGAGTTATTGGGCAACAAAATCGTAGATGAGGTTGAACATTGATAAGTGAAAACTTATGTTCCTTATGGAGATAAATAACCTGAACACACACATTATGATGTGTTAATTGTTTCTAATCAGGAAAGATATCTTACTATTATAGTGGGTGGTTCTGTGGGAACATCAGCCCTCTGTTTTGCAGCTGTCAAAAAGACAAATCAAATGTTAGGAATGGTAAAGAAGAGAATTTAAAATAAAACAGAGAATTTCATTATACCACCACCTTGACTATTTCCTGCAGTTCTGGTCTTCCCCATCTCCAAAAAGATATTCTAGAACTAGGGATGGAGAGGCATCCATTTAAAGAGAGACTAAATAAGCTAAGACTTTTCAGCTGAAGAAAAGAAGACTGAAGAGAAGGTTGGTATAGTAGAGGTCTATACAACCATTCATTTCAGATCCAGAGTCCAGATTATTCTTTCAAAGTTCTTAGTAAACTTTTTTTCTATTTAAAGATGGAAATATCCCACTTCTTCTCCCACTTGACTATGGAATAGTGGCAGTGAAAATACTTTCAACTCTGCCTGTTGAATATGATGCAAAAATGGAAAGACTGTGAAGACAAAATAAGACAAGACAGGGATGGGAATCTGCATCTGTAGTTGATGGTGGTGTTCCAGATTACTTTTAAACCATGATAAAATCACTTAAAGCAGAGTAATTCACCAATTAAAGGGTGTCAACCTGTGTTGTGTACCCTGTAAACATTTTTAAATTATGCCAACCCAGGTGAGGGTTATCTTTGATTCATTTTACCTAGGTCATTCTGAGGTATTGTTAGTTTGCTCTGGGGAAATAAAACACATTGTTTTAATTCCTCCAGAGTCCCAGGAGGCACAGTTCCCAGCCCTTCCTGCCCCTTTGCTCTGTGGGAAAAATTTCAATCCTCCTGAACTCTACTTTTCAGAGGGGTGTTGCTGCTCCAGTTTCACTCCCCCCCTAACTCAGTACACCCTGACCACTCTCAACATCCAGGTGCTGCTCACTAATTTGCTGCTTGCTGTATCACCCTTGTGCACACTACCAGCTGGTCATCAGTGC
>NW_017728906.1:115600068-115601151 GCF_001723895.1 Crocodylus porosus | reverse complement strand
GGGGGGGGGGGGGGGTGAGGAGTTAAAAATCTAATTAACAGCTAAAGAGCTCAAACAATTTGCTTTTAGTGTTGGGTAACTGTGTCCCTCCTTCCATACCCATCTTGCATCTCCCCATTGCTGCTGGCCACTGCACCATGGGTCAACTTGCCCTTCCCCTATGGCATTCATTTGAACTAAATGTTTATTCATTTGAAATGGCTCTGCCAGAAACTCCCTTACCCACCCAGGTAGTCAGACTGTTGGGTCTCAGCTCTGCCCTGGTGTGAGTACTAATTAGGGCTGTGAAAGCTTCAGTAGCCAATTAGATTTGGAGGAGATTGGGCCCTATTTGGCAACTGAATCTCCAAATCTGAATCAAAACATGAGACCAATTAAAAGGTCTGAACTGAATCAGAAGCCTCCAAATGAATTCAGAAAAGATTCAGCACCACTTTGGAGACTCGGCCATAGACTAAATATAGTACTCCCTATGTTGGACACAGCTGCCTCCAGCTGGTAAATCTGTTGTGGTGGGTGGAGGGAGGAGGGAAGGAACATTGGGAAGGGAGGGATTGGGGCTGGGACAAGCTGCCCAGATGGGGGGCGCAGGACTTGGGGAGTGGGGGGCAGGATGCAGGTGCAGTACTTAGAGCTGGGACTATGCTCTGCTGCTACTTGCCCAGCCGGGGGGTTGCAATGTGGTTGTGGCTTGCTCAGGGCAGAAGTGAGCAAACAGAAACAGGGCATTGCCCACCATTTGCCCAGTCAGGATGGTGGGGGGTGTAGGATGCAAATGCTGCCACTGCTTGCCCAGGTGGGGTGGGTGGGAACAGGATGTGGGTGCAGCAGTGCTGGGAGCAAAGGCTATACCCTGCTGC
The DNA here is from genome assembly GCF_001723895.1 of Crocodylus porosus. Classification (NCBI taxonomy): domain Eukaryota; kingdom Metazoa; phylum Chordata; order Crocodylia; family Crocodylidae; genus Crocodylus; species Crocodylus porosus. The sequence goes on along the minus strand of NW_017728906.1, from coordinate 115,600,291 downwards.
CACTTGCCCCCTTCTGCCCAGAGTGAGCCACACATGCATCATGCTTCCTCCCCCTGCCCTGGATACGGGGAAAGTGGCAGCAGGGCATAGCCCCCGCTCCCAGTGCTGATGTGGGCACGGCAGCACTGGGAGTGGGGGCTATGCCCTGCTGCTTCTTGCTCAGCCAGTGTAGGGGCAGGGGTGATGCCTGGCTAGTCAGGGGGGATCAGCAGGCATTGGGGGA
>NW_017728906.1:115577739-115599921 GCF_001723895.1 Crocodylus porosus | reverse complement strand
CTTGCTGGGGTCATTTGACCCCAGTATTCTTTCCTGCCATGGCAGGGGGTCAGACTAGATGATCTGCTCAGGTCCCTTCCGACCCTAGAAACTATGAAACTAGGTGCAGCTCACTCCGGATGGAAGGGAGCAAGCAGCAGAAGGGCATAGTCCCTGCTCCCATATCCCACCCCAGCTGGGCAAGCAGTTGCAGGTTATAGACCCCACTCCCAGTGCAGAAGTAGGCATGACAGTGCTGGGAGCTAGGGCTATACCTTGCTGCTGCTTGCTCAGCTGTGTGGGGTGGGGAGGCTTGATGCAGGCACAACTTGCTCTGGGCATAAGGGGACAAAGCCCCTGCTCCCAGTGTTGCTGTGCACACATTCCACCCCCCCAACCCATTGGGCAAGCAGCAGCAGGGCATAGCCCCTGCTTCTGTTCTGTCATGCCCACTTCAGCACTGGGAGTGGGGCTTTTCCCTGCCACCGTTTGCCCAACTGGGGTGGGGGGGCATGATATGGGCACGGTGGAAAGCACTGGGAATGGGGGATATGCCCTGCTGCCACTTGCCCAGCTGGGGTAGGGGGAAGGGGCACAATATAGATGCAGCTCACTCCAAGTGAAAGGGGATGTCGCAGGGCACAAAGGTGCCCTGCTCCTAGAGGGGCAGAAGCTGCCTGGGAAGAGGCCCAGAGAGAGACAGAAGTCCAGGTGCAGGTTACCAGGGCAACAAGCCAGATGGTAAATTAGCCTGCATCTGCACATGGTCAGCTGACAGGAAGGGGCAAGGCTCTGGGCCCATATAGACACCAGACCGGGCCCAGGAAGGGCAGTTCCTGCCAACAGCCAAGGGGGAAGGAGCTCTCCCAGAGCAAGCAAAAGGGAGAGGCCTGTCTGTAGGAGCAGCTTTCAATACTGTTAAGAGACAGAGCATTCCCCCTGTAGGGTTTGTCTGAGGTTATAGCCAAGTGGCTTGAATTTATGTTACAGCCCAGGGGCTTGTGTTTTGTTGATTGCTGTATAACACTGGTGGTTTGGTGAGGCTATTTGGGGATGGAGGAGGCCTTATAGGGGACCCATGGCAGCATGGGGACCCCAGTGCCAGAGGGGACGCAGCATTTGGGGCATACCAACCCCAGTGCCAAAGGGGGTGCAGCACCTTGCAGGGCCACAGAAAGCCCAGGTGCCAGAGAGGGCACAGCACTTTGCAGGGTTGAAGAAAGCCCAAGTACCAGACAAGTGCCGAGCGAGACAGGGCTGTGGCAAGCCCAAGCGCCACTGAGGTGCCAAGTGGGGTAGGGCTGCAAAAAGACGCCGAGTGAGACAGGGCTGAAGAGGGCCCAGGGAGGACAAGGGGGCCAAAGTATAACAGGGCCTGGACCAAGCAATGTCAGTACCACCAGTACTGGGGCATGGTAAAGGGGCAATTGGAGCCACGCATACAACCCGTAAGGCTAGGGCGCCCTGAAACACCCACTGTAAAATGGGACCCACAAGGGGCCTGGGAGCCCATGGGGTCAGAGAGTACAGCAAACCATGTCCAAGAGGACATAAAGGCAGCCTCCCTACTATATATTTTCCATCAAAGACATGGCAGGTGAGAATCGAGCTTGACCACGGGGCCAACTTGGCAGAGTAAGGGGCCTTGGAAGATCATGGCTGTCCTTTAAGGATTCCATCCCATGATAGGGGGCAAGCAGCAGCAAAGCATAGTCATCACTCTGAGCACTGCCGCACCCGGGTCCCAGGCCCTCCCCCCGCCCCTTGTCCCATCCCCAAGTCCCATGCCCCTCCCGCCCCAGCTTGGCACCTTGTCCCAGTCCCAGCCCCAGCCCCAGCCTCAATCCCTCCTTCTTCCACATCCCTTCCCTTCCCCCTCTGCCCACCACAACAGACTGACCAGCTGGAGCAAGTGTGGTAAGGACTGCTGCATGTTTAGTTTATGGCCAAATCTCAAAAGCAGTGCTGAATTTTCAAATCTTCAAATTGAATCACTTTCCCTCCACATTGGCTGAATCCAAATCTGAAGTGAATTCTTGCTGCTTCACACATGCCCAGTACTAACCAAACTCCCCATACCCAGTCCTAATTCAGTGAAATGTATGCAAGATTTTGGTCCTCTTTAGCTTATTTTATTCTTTCTTTTACTTTGTCCTCCCTACTTCTCTTTACCTTCCCCCTGCCTGTTTACTTAATGCAATTTTTTTTTCAAAACTTTCTTCCCCACAGCCACTCCTGGCTACATAGTGAGGGAAGCCATATGGTGGTTTCTGTGTCCCTGAGGAATATGCTACCCTCCTCTCTAACCCCTGAAGAGAGATAGGGTCCTGGCTTCTGTCCATACCCTGCCTGCCAAGCCTTCTTGTGGTAAGTCAAGAGTTGTTCAGGTCTAAGACTGCATTAAGTCTTATCCTGTGACTAGTTCTGAAACTCTTCTAACTTTATGACAGCACAAGAATCCACAGACTTAAAATGTTTTAAAGGTAACCTGCAACAGTACCCCAAGAATTTATGGAACTCCAATGGGGAAAGGGAAATTCTGGTCAAAACTGTCAAGATTATTTTGGTTGTTTTATCTTATTTTTAATAAAATACATTAACTACGTAAACATTGCTGGGAATAAGCAAGACAGAACCTGTCTCTTCACTCTAAGGGGTAAGGCACCCTTGGGACAGAAGAGTTCAGGGTTCTGGTTCCTGCTTTTGAGCACTTTTTATACAATTTATATTAGGTTGTCATTAGCAGGGATCCTGGTTTTCTCTGATTTTAACTACCCCCCTCCCCAACAATTTTCATATTAAAAAAGTAATCCCAAATCCACATTTTTCCATGATTAAAATGAAAAGTCACTAATATATATATTAGTGGTGTGTATGTATGTGTGTATATGATAGCACAAGACAGAGAGTGGTGTTTCAATTTAATCACAGAAAATTGTGAATTTGGGGTTACTTCTTTAATATGAAAATTGGTTTTTATTTTTAAATCAGAGAAAGCCAGGATGCCTGGTCATGAGTTAAAATGGAAATAATCTGAGAGTAAGCACATACTAGACCCCATTCTCTGCATAGAGCACCTAGGTCTGTAAACCAAAATAGTTTTTAGATGTCTCTGAAGTCTCTCCATTGGCTCTCTAGTGATATTAGACACCCTCCTTTTTTTCATCCTTGTGACAATGTACTTAGTAGAAAGAATCAGTGGATCTGACAGGGCTGTACCATGAGCATTTTTGCCGTAACCTCAACTTGCAACCTTTGGGCTGTCAACCATTCGCCATGATGCCCACACCACCGCAGTCACCATTAGGCACTTAATGGAATCAGTCAAAGCCAAGCATTCTCCCACATAAATTTAGTTACATAGTGAGAAATTTTGAGTCATAGTATGCTCAACCTGAAAAGATTAAAAAGTAAAATATTTACTTATTTTTGCCACGCAGTGCATAAAGTACAAAAATACTTAGAGATGTGATCTTTGTGTTACTTAAACTAGTTTCACCATAGGGTTACTATTTTAATTTCATTTTATTTGTTGCTGCTATTAATTACTGTGATGAGAACTACACCCAATATTTACATAATCACAGATACATACTTTAGGTAGAAGCTTCTATGTATCTCACAGTAAGAGATCTGTCCTACTTAACAAAGAAAGGATAAACAGATGCAATATTGCTGAAAATGGATTACTGTCTTTGACAGTTTCAAACAAACAAACAAAAATATCTCTCCTTTGAAACCTTAGCCAAAAGAATTCATCAGCCTAGAAACAATATTACTTGCTTCCTCATTTAAATAAAAGGATATTCAAATACAAGCATGTTTTAAAATATTTTAAATATTAATTTAAAATGTTCTATTCCTCATTTATGATTCTAAAGTAGGGCTATTAAACAATGAAAAAATTGGTGGCTGGCATTTTATTTTTCCAGGTTTATTTGTTCATAGTCCCCCTGGGCAGCTTGCACTGTGCCCCCTCTCACACCAGCAAGCCAGTTGACTCTTCTCCCCTGTTTGCCTCCTGTCCCACGAGGACAAAGAGCTCCTATCATTTCTTTCTCCTTGTTCTCTCTCTCTCTCTGTTTCTCTCTGTCTTGGATGCCCTCTGCCTATGGCTTAGGTGGATCTGCCTGCAGTAGGTTGGGCCCATGGAGGTTTGGTCTGCCTTCCTTGAGATGGTAGGTATGGTATAATAGAGGGAGATGATACTCCCAGCTCCCTAGTGCTTTACCAGCATTAGATAGTCCCTACTGTGTGAAAACCACTTTGTTTGTTGTCTGCTGTGACAACTAGCCACAACTGTGCATCACACAGTTATGAACAGAGAGTCCTTGTTTTATCTGAAAAAAAAAAAAATCCCCACTTTTCAGATTAAAAAAGTAACATGAAATTCACATTTTCCCAAGACTAAAATTAAACACATTCTGTTTAATCACAGAAAAATGTGGATTCTGGGTTACTTTTTTAAATACGAAAAGTGGGGATTTTTTTTTAAACAGAGTACTAACATCCTGGCATCTATCATCCTGGACAGCACTGATCATATTCAGTGCCCTATCCTGCTAGAGGTGTTCTTCCAGACTTTCCGAGGAAAGCAGGAGGCCAAAACCCCCTTCCAAGGTCTCAGAAGGGTCAGAGTCCAATGGGAGGCAAACAACTCACCCAGGGAAGCCACAAGTCAGCATGAGCAAGAAGTTGGCACTGAGGTCAGTCAGAGTGACTCTGAAACATCTGACAAGCTGACCCCTAGGGGGAGGCTCTTGCTGAGCTGTTCATCCTCTGACTGATCACAGGCATAATTCCAGATGGACTCAAGGAGTGTTGATCCATGGTGATCCTGAAGGTGGTAAAGCCCAGTCAGCTGTAGGAGATGAGGAGGCTGCTGACCAGATCCTATGGTCTGCTGTGCTGAGGCTCTTCTCCCAGATCCTAACCACCTGGCTTGCTGAGAAATGCCCAATCTGCTCTAGGCAGAGGAGTTTCACTCAGTGCCAGAGTACAAAGAGAACCTGAAGAAGCTCAAGGTCATCCTGTGGAAGATGAAATGAGACAAGCAGTCAGTGGGGACATAGGCAAAGCCTCCAATCTGGTCTCCCACAGCTACATCTTTGCTGTGTTAAAGGAGAAAGGGGTGGACCCCACACTGTGGGACTCACTGAAGACTCCTACCAGAATTGCATGACAAGGATTGAGATCAAAGGGAAGTCCACACACCCCCAGACCATGGAGTGAAACAAGGCACCTCAATGTCCTCATTGCAGCTCAGTATAGCAATGAACCTCCTGCTGGTTAACCTAGAAGCCAAGGGACAAGGGGTGGCCATCAGGGGGTGGGGAGGCAGCCATCCACATTTTTCCCTGATCAAAACGAAATACCATTATATAGATATAAATATAGATATATTAGTGGTGTTTCATTTTGATCAGGGAAAAATATGGATTTTCGGTTACTTTTTTAAATCTAAAAACTGAGGGTTTTTTTTTTGTTTTTTTGTTTTAATCAGAGAAAACCTGGACACCTACTCACTATCTTGTCCACTACCAGGGCCTTATCATCCCACATCAGGATGAGGTCAGGCTTCTGCAGTTCACTTGCTGCATTGCACAGGTGCAATTTGTTGAATATCTATTCAGGTATCCTGGTTTTCTCTGATTTGAAAAAACCTCCAATGTTCAGTCAGTTGGCCCTGGATATCTGGCTGTCCCCTGTGGGGGGCAGGTCCTAGTGTGAAGAGCTGTCTGTATAGCGACCAGAAAGCAAACAGAAGGAAGAGCACCATAGCACACCATGTGTTTGTGGGGAAGCTGGTATTAAATCATTCATAGATAACCTAATTCTGGGTCAGCAGAGCAGCTACCCTGACTGTGATTTACTGAAAGTCACCCCTTGACACAAGCTTCTGTCCTAAATCCCCCAACCACCACCTCTGCTGCTGGGAGCCACCAAGACACCCACAACCTCTGTGAGGTAGGCAGGGGCCCTTGGAAGGTGGCAGGCTGGTGGTCAGGGGATCTGAGGCAAAAGTTTGTGTCAGGAGCTGGCCCAAAAGCTGGCCCCAGCCCCTCCTGCCTTGCCCCTGGGTCTGTTTGCTGTGCAGCAGAGTACCCATGCAAGGCTGTGCCTGGGGACAAATAGCAGCAGAACAAATAAGTGCTGGTGCTGTTTGTCTCATAGGAAACACATGCTGCTGCGAATGTATGCTCACTGGGATGTGCCCCATGTGTCCTACTTCCAAGGAGACTACTTTAACCATCAAGTAATAGAATAGGCTAAGTGAGGGCACTCTTCACTTCTGACTTTTTCTCTCTAGCCTGAACTATCAAGTAATCTTTATTCAGTCACATGTTTGTTTTATTTTTGTTTAAAATCTTCTTTTCTGGAATTGTTGTATTAGAATCATAAGGGCAGTGAGTTTGAATTATTGTGGGATTAAAGGAAAAATGGCAAAACATGGCATGTAAAGAGGTGTGAATTACAGTAACAAACTACCCTTCTTCGGCATTTTCGTATTTTTCTATTTTATTTGCATTTCCAACTACAACTCTTGATTTCAACAGAGCTGTACCGATTTATGAAAACTAAGGACCAGTCTCATGGGGATGAGTTACACTAGATTGATCATGTGCAATTCACACCAACATTTATTCTGCTTTTGAACTCAAATAGAATGCAATCAACAATAGTGGAGAAAAAAATCTGTCAATTTAAATAAGTGGATGTGGGGAAGATGACTACAAAATAGGGAGTATGAGAAAACAGTCAGGTGCCTTGGATTCCACATAGGTAAAGGATAAGGAAAAAAACCCCCAAAAGCACATTAATTAAATCTCACATAACTAAAAAATCTAGACTTCATGGAGAAAAGTATAATTGGGTCATAATTCATATAAAGTGAAAGATGAAATTTATCTTTCCCCTCACACTTCACTATAATCCTTAAGTGCTTTTGATGACTATTTCCTCAATCTTTCAATGTATTTCAATGCATCCCTTTAGCTTCAGTATGATAATTGCTGCTAAGGTTTGGTTTGATTATAATCATGTTCTTTAAAATGGTTATTTTAACTTTAAAAATACTTAGGCTCAAAGTAACTTCTCCAGTGCTGATAAAGTGTTTCTCCCCCTCCCCCCATAAATTAACAGACATATTCCCCTTCTTGCTAACTAAACTAAAGGAATATGTTCTTATGATTACTTAATGATTTGATCAAATGTGTCTCTTGAAGCACTATTGTATTATAGAACTTTAAATATATATAACCTCTACCTTATTTCACATAAGCACTGGCACTTTTCACATTTCCACAATAAAAATTAAATATGCACATATAAGTTATTTTATATATATAAAATATGATGTGAGATTTATTAAAATAAATCCTATGCAAACAGAAAATATTTTCCAAAATCATTCTGGGACTCAATAAAATGCATAAGCAATTGAATAATTGTAGGGTATTATAGGCTACCTTGTGGGGTGCATCTGCAAGGCTAGCATGTTGTCAGAAGCATATCTGGCCAGGCACCTCTGCCACTGGCCACTTTCGCTCTAACTACCCAGGGTCCCACTCCAGATCCCCAATATAAGAACTCGAGCTGCCCTTGCAGTCCAGAGGGAAGCCACTCAGGCCTCAGATGCCCAGTTCCTGGACACTCCCTGCTTTGCTAAATCTGAAATCCCTGGTTGGCGCTAGAAACCCTGACCAGGATGTCACTGGGGCTTATGCAGAGCCCCCCCAATGTAAACAAAAGGAAAATTTATATGAGGATTCACTCCATTGTCCTGAGGCAGCAGCTCCTCTGATTCCTGCTTCTTCCTCAGGGGTTCACCCAAAGACAGCCACAGGAACTCTAGCTGCCCTGCTGCTCTTCTTTCCTTTCCTCTTATTCTCTATGACATCTCTGGTCACCTGACCTCCTGGCCAGCTGACCCAGTCACATGTTGTTCCAGCTGATCAGCAGGGACCCTGGTTTTCTCTGATTTAAAAAAAAAAAAATCCCTGATTTTGGGGTTATAAAAATTAACCTAAATTCCACATTTTTTGCATGATTAAAATGAAACAGTACTAATCTATAGACCTATATATAATTATGTTTCATTTTAATCATGGAAAAATCTGGATTTTGGGTTCCTTTTTTTAAATTGGGGCTTTTTTTTTTTATCAGAGAAAACCAGGATCCCTGCTGATCAGGTACGGCTGAATGCTGGGAAGGGGGACAACTAGCTCTTTGTAAGTGATTACCCCACAGCCACTGGAGAGGAATACTGAGGTGTGGGGAGGGGAGGCAAGGGACAGGAAAGCCCCATGAGGAAGTTGGAGTTCCTACTCCCACCCTTCTTCTAGTAATGGGGCCCTATTACAGGCATACAAATTATACAACTTTCTTTAATTTTCTTTTCTTTTTGATCTCCATGATCCTCTATTTAATTTAACTCAGCTTCTCTAAAAGATAAGAAAGGTATAGGTACTGAAACATTAGAGCTATATGTTGATGTTACACTTAGATCAATCTAACTAGGGTTAGGTTGTTCTAAGTACTGAACTGTACATATGTTTGGGGAATTTAGATTGAGTAAATCAAAATGGCTGGCCCAATCTAACTTGGTTCACCTAAGGAGGTGTACTACATAGGTCAGTTTAGCCCATGTCCAGTCTAACCGAATGTCTGTACTTGTTTGGAGTGCAGTCCCAGGTCTGGGAAAGTCCAGCAGCTCACCTTAGCCCTGGGGCTGTACTGTTCCTACCCAAATTAGTCAAACTCCCATGGACCTGCTACCCCTGCCAATCCCACTTGTCCCTCCTTCCCCCACACCCTAACTTGCTTAGATAGCATTCCCAGTGTAGATTCCAATGCCAATGAATGTATGCACAAGTGAGGACCCAGTTTTAGATCACAGAGCTTAAAGTAGTCTGTGCGACAGTAGATCCGGCCCTGTGAATGTGTGCACATGCCCAAAGACAAATGGAATTGGGGTAGTCCAGAAAAGTAAAACAGAAACCAACTACCTAAATGCAACTTTCTGATGTAGACAACTAATGCAGGACTTTCTTGAAGAATGCCATCCAAATCACAACCTTGAGATAATAGGATCTCTCATTTCATTTCTAACTAAATCCTGCAAGGATTAAGACTATCCTGACCCTTGCATCGTGGTCTAGAATGGAGGGTTTTTATACTCTGTGGCTGCATCTGCATGAGATGCTGACTGTGCAGTTATTACAGTCATTTAGTACTTGCATGCACAAGTACTAAATGACCGCTCAGTAACTGGAGTTACAGTGGTGTAGCATTGCCAAATGGCTTTTAGGTGATGCTGACTGCTCAGTAGCTTGCTACTACTGCACAGTAGCATCGCATCACACTTCATGCCATATGACACTACTATGCAGTAGTAATGAGCTACTGTGCAGTCAGCGTCTTGTGTAGATGCAGTCAGTTAGTATGATCTTTGAGAGATCCTTTCCATGTATCTCTGTACCTATTCACTTTTCCTTGTCAAATTCAATGGTCTATTTCTTACTGAGTAAAAAAAAATAAAAGAAATATTTGGCAAGGGAGGAGAAAGGGATGAGAGAAGCAGGTATAGCAAAGATATTAAAACTGCTGCTTCTTATCTTAAACAGATTTGAAGAACTACAATTTAGAATTGATCCTACCTCTCTATGCAATTATAGATCTGCAATTTGTATCCATACAAGTTTGGAATATATTAAAAACATTTTATGATATTCCCATGGGAGCAAACTGGTTTTGAGTGTTTAAACTATTTCTTTTCCTGTTGCTTGTCTTTGCCTCAATTATATAACTTGGGTTATTCTCTTGTGAGTCTTGCTTTACAAATTATGCACTCTATATAATGTTGCCAAGTAATACAGTGGTTATTAGAAAATTGTCACTGCAGATAATTAAAATTAAAAAAGGATATTCAGGCTCTGTGTTCATTTATTATTTCAGCTTCTTGACTTGATCTTTCATTTGTATTTTTCTTCTTTATCTGCTCTATCTACTGAGGAAATACAATCAATATATCTAGACACAAGCAAACTATGCAAGATTAATTTTTTTGTTATTAGCTTGATGAATGGCCATATTGTTATATAGAGTTCAGGATATTAAATGGCTTTAGTTTTTAATATTTAAATTACGGAAAGGCCAACCTGAACTGAATAAAAAATCCAGTTTTCTATCTTTATGGTCATAATAGAAATATCTTTTTATTTGGCTATCATATATATTAATAAATATTACAAGAACTTGTTTTGGTATGTGATAATGTTTATATAGACTAATAATGTAAGGACTATTTAAAAAAGATGCAAAAAGTAATACTTTTAGTGACTCAGGGAAGACCCTCCACAGTTGTTTTTCCAACCCAAATATATAATAGCGTATGTACCATTCAAATGTGTGCTCTGATACAATCCCTCTCTTTCAGCATCATATCTCTTTGAAAAAGATATGTTTAGCTTACCTGTCATGCAACAGTCAAAAAAAGATGTTGTTGATGCCCAATTTTGGATTAAGACTGAGTCACAACATGAGTTAAGGGTGAGGGTAGATTCCAAGTCCCACTGAAGTTATTAGCAGGGAACCTGGTTTTCTCTGGTAAAAAAAAACAATTTTGAAATTAAAAAAAATAACCTGAAATCCACATTTTTCCATGATTAAAATGAAACACCACTAATATACATGCACACACACACATTTACTAGTGGTGTTTTATTTTAATCATGGAAAAATGTGGATTTTGGGTTACTTGTTTTAATCTGAAAATTGGCAGGGGGAGGGGAGGGGAGGGAGGCGTAATCAGAGAAAACCAAGATCCCTGGTTATTAGAAGCTTTTTCATTGACTTCAGCCAAACCATATTTCACCTATATATCTAAGTATATTCCTTCTCTGTACCTCTAAGAAAAGTTATTATTAAATTGAGAAAATGAGTTTAGTGGCTGTGTTCAGTTACCAAAAGCATCAGTCATCAATTATCTTTTCCCAATTCCCCAGCTGAATTCATACTAGTAACAGAGAGGGGGCATATTTCAAACTTAGAGACTCAGTTAGAGCTTATGTTGATTCTGCCAACCGTGTCAACAAATGCAGGAGTTGTTGTGGCAGCACAGTCAATGATTTGACTCCACATGCATCTCTGTCCAATGCATTTCCCTTCTCTTTCTGTCATAGCTGCAAGAACTTCACTGATTCAAGTTTCTCATACAGTGGTAGTGTTGTGCATTATCTTCAATCAAAAATAAATGAATTGATAAATAAAGCACCTAAAACTAGAAGCTTACACTTTGTGCATGAAGTTAACAGCTACACTAGGTGAACCATAAGTAATACCTGTCAATTCTAAAATAAATGGGGGTGAAGGGAAGAACCACTCATTTTCTTTTTTCCAAAAGTTGCTTTCCTGGGAAGTGGACTTCAAGAATTGGAGCTGTGACAATAAAAAATTAAAGGCATTTAATGAAGTTCAATAATAAAATATAATAAGGGTATGGAATGGTTCATTACTGATACCTACAAGGCACCACAAAGTTTTCAGCAATTGAAAAGAACCAGAACTGACAGCAGTGAAAATGGAGTACATACACAGCAGAGTTTTTGGAGGGGTCTGTTTTCAAAAACCTTGAATTTTAGGGTATGTAATAATTATATGTTACTTGAGACTATTTCATGGAGCCAGATGTATGATTTGAAAAGAGCTACATGGCCCAATGAAAATGAGTGTAATAGAAGAAAACAGCAGAACCGACAAGAGCTTTAATTTAAAGTAGTACAAGCCATGGTACAGCTAATACAATTGGATTTTCATTAGTAAATAATAGTTTGTTTAGTTCTGTAAGGAAATAGCATGTGAGTATGAGTGTGAAATTTGAATTCTGGACTACATATTAATTCTTTTTTTTTTACTGGTCCTTAATGAGAACAGAAGAAGGAACCAAATACAAACATTCCCGTTTTAGGTTTGAACTTAGTGCTGCTCCTTTTATGTTACTAACGAATAAGACCTTTATAGTAGGCAATCTGTTTTGCCAAAACTGCTGAGAACTATTAGAATTCCTATGCTTTTTATTGTTGTATGAGTAATGAATGACAAAATGTAAAAAGTGCCCCAAACTGTCAGCTGTGTGTTCCTGGAGAACCCTGGTGCAGTACCCAGCCTGTCTGACACACACAAAGAACTCCTCCCCTCCCCACCCACCTCTGCTTGAACCAGGACTGATCAGAAGGACTTACAAAAGGCCATGAAGATGAAGTGAAGGACACACCTAAACCCTCCTCAATAAGGGTGACAGGATTAAGGCAGCTTCCCTAGTCTCATTTGCACCAGAGGTGAGACAGGGTGGCAACTCCTCTAGTCCCATTTGCATCAGAGATGGGAAAGAAAGACACCTCCATTAGCATTCAGAATGGAGAACAGAGATTACAGGGCAAGGACCACACTGAACTCTGGGACCAGAGAAGCACTGCATGATGGGGGATCCCTGCTCAAAATGCTAATCAACCCACATCTGCACACATCCAGCTTAGTATTTATCACACCAGTTCTAGTGATGACTCCTTTATTAGCACCCAAAACTCTGAATCTGCCTGTTTGCATTGTGAGATCCCTTAGGGTAACACTGCCCATAGCCAGGAAAGCTCATTTCTCATTGTCCAGCATAACAAAACAACTCTGGTATACTCCCTTGAGCTACCATTTACCCATAAACAAACCTAGTGTTCTCCCTTGAAACATTGTTATTTCCCCACAAAAACCCCTATCCAAGCTCAAGTTTCTGTTCTGGTACTTGGATCCAAAAGCTGCACCAGTTCCACTGGGACTTCACCTTCTCCTTTCCTGCCTGGAATACCTCCACTGAACATGCTGGAGGCTTTGCCTGTCTCAAGCACTCTGGACCCTAAACTGAACAACTTGTCTACAAGCTCCCCAAACACCTGGGAACCTCAACTGCTTCAAGCTTTGCTGACTGGTGAGATCCCAACTCTCTCTCTCTCTCTCTCTCTCTCTCTCTCTCTCTCATTGTTTAAGGCCACTTTCTATGGAAAGGAGAGCAGAGGAGGATCGAGATAGTGAACCAAAGACTTCCATGACCACAGTCAGCTTTTTGATGAGAGAAGCAGCAAGATGCTGGAAGGGACAGCATGCACCTCTCTCCACTGGGGAGGAGGCTCTTCTCAGCTAGGCTGGCTGACCTGCTTCACCAGTCTTTAAATTAAGACCTCTGGGAGACAGGGAGACTACTGCCACTGAGCAACCCTTGCAAAGCCAGCATGCCAAGGTACTTAAGGAAGCCCACCCCTGCCCCAGCCCTGAAATGAACTGTAAGCAAGGCAAGGGCCCCCAAAGGGACACTTGTGTGCCTATACACAAATGTCAGGAGTTTGGGGAATAAACGGGAGGAACTTGTCCTCCTGCTTAACACAAATAATTATGATGTCATAAGGATAACGGAGATTTGGTGGGACTCCACCCATTGTTATAGATGGCTATACCCTCTACAGGAGAGACTGAGTGGACAAAAGGGACGGGGTGTAGCTCTCTATGTCAAGGAAAGCTATGAGTTCTTTCAAGCCAACATTGGCACCCAGGGTGGATGACTGGGGACCGTCTGGGTTAAAATCCATGGGAAACATGGCACAGTGGACACAGTGGTAGGAATCTTTTTTAGATATAGGGGGATCCAGAGGAAAAGCAAGGGCAACATTGGACCCCTGATAAACCAGATGGGACAACTGACAACAGATGCCCAGGAAAAAGCAAACTCGCTAAATACGTATTTTGCATCAGTTTTTTCACCAGTCCCATGGGATGCCCCTGCCCACTATGGGACAGGGAGATGCAGGTGAGGGAGATTCCTTACCCTCCATCAATGCTGACCTTGTAAAGGAACACCTTGAGAGGCTGGATACCTTCAAGTCAGCTGGCCCTGACAGTTTACAACCCAGGGTACTCAAGGAGCTGGCTAGCATCATAGCTCAGCACATAGCACAGATCTTGGAGAACTCCTGGTGCTCTGAGGAAGTCCTTGAAGATTGAAAGAAGGCCAATGTGGTGCCTATCTTCAAGAAAGGGAGGAAAGTGGATCTAACAAACTACAGACCCATCAGCCTGAACTCTATCTGGGAGAAGATTCTAGAAAAGATTATCAAAGAGGCCATTCTTAACAGACTGGCTGATGGCAACATCCTGAGGGATAGCCAGCATGGGTTCTGTTGTGGGTAGGTCTTGCTTGACCAACCTCATTTCCTTTTATGACCAGGTGACCTATCACCTGGAGAAGAGATTGATGTCATATATCTTGACTTTAAAAAAGCCTTTGATCTGGTATCCCATGATCACCTCTTGGCAACACTGGCTAACTGCAGCCTTGGCCCCACCACAATCTGCTGGCTTAGGAATTGGCTCCACGGTAGGACCCAAAGTGTAGTGGTTGATGGAAGTCAATCATCATGGTGTCCTGTGACCAGTGGGGTCCCTCAAGGCTGTGTCCTAGGGCCTATACTATTTAACATCTTCATTAATGATGTAGGCATTTGTGTCAGAAGTGGACTGGCCAAGTTCACTGATGACACCAAACTCTAGGGTAAAGCATCCACACCTGAGGACAGGAGGGTGATCCAGGCAGACCTTGCCTGGCTCAGGAAATGGGTGAATGATAACCTGGAGGTGTTTAACATTGAAAAATGCAAGGTTCTCCACCTTGGGAGGAAAAAATCTGCAGCATGTTTATAGGCTTGGCAGTGCTACACTGGCTAGCACTATGGATGAAAGGGACTTGGGAGTCATGAATGACCACAAGATGAACATGAGCCTTCAGTGTGATGCTGTGGCTAGGAAAACAAGCAAAATGCTGGCTTGCATCTACAGATGCTTCTCAAGCAAATCCCAGGACATCATTGTCCCATTGTACTCGGCCTTGGTGCGGCCACAGCTGGAGTACTGTGTTCAGTTTTGGGCTCCACAATTCAAAAAGGATGTGGAGAAGCTTGAGAGGGTGCAGAGGAGAGCCATGCACATGATCAGAGGTCAGGAAAACAGACCTTATGATGAGAGGCTGAGAGCCATGGGGCTCTTTAGCCTGGAAAAGCACAGGCTCATGGGTGATCTGATGGCCATCTATAAGTTTATCAGGGGTGACCACCAGTTTCTGGGGAAATGTGTGTTCATCAGAGAGCCCCAAGGATTGCAAAGTCAAACAGTCACAAACTCCTACATGACCGTTTCAGGCTGGACATAAGGAAGAACTTCTTTACTGTCCGAGTCCCCAAGGTTTGGAATAGACTGCTACTGGAGGTGGTTAAAGCACCTACTTTGAATACCTTCAAGAGGCAATTGGATGTTTATCTTGCTGGGATCCTATGTTTCCTGCTGACTTCCTGCCCCTGGAGTAGGGGGCTGGACTCGAAGATCTTCTGAGGTCCCTACCAGCCCAAAAGTCTATGAACTATGAATGTAAACCTTAGACTTAATTTAATCCCTCTCTCTCTTACTCCAGACACAGCTTTCTAAACCTGGCTTTTGCCAATCAAACTTGAGCTAGACTTCCCCAAATAGCCAATTGAAACTGGAATATTGTAACTGCTTTGTTTGTTTGTCTCTCTTTGTATGGCTATTACTACTAGTATCATTATAAGTTTCATATGCCTGGCAAGAAAATAACTCTTATGGCCAAGCTGATTGCCATACTCTCTCTGAACCTCATTTTCTCTTCCTTTTCAACCTCCTCATTTGCTCTGAAGCAACACTTCTGTTACCTAAGCCAAAGATCCCTGTGAAGCCCAAAAATCAAGTGGGGTTTACTCGTAAAAGGATTTACTACCAGGACAATTGGGACAAGAGATTGGGAAGTGCTGAGCTGGGGTGTATGAGGGTGTCAGCCTGCTAATGCTGATTGACCTGGCCCCACTCAGACATTCCCTGTTCCTATGCTAAGTCCAGGGCACATGAAGGTGTCAGTCTGGAAATGCTGAGTAACTCTGCCCACTCAGACTTGATCTGTTAACTTGTGTGTGTGCATTGCGTCTGACTGCACTTTATTGTTGCCCTCCTGTACTAAGCTCTGTGCTGAGTCTGTGGAGGGTGAGGGTGTCAGTTTAAAAGTGCTGATTGACCCTGCCAGCTGAGATGTTCTCTGTTCCTGTGCTGAGTCTGGGACCCATGAATGTATCAGCCTGGAAAAGTTGAGTAACCCTATCCAGTCAGACATGCCCTGTTAATCTGTGTGTATGTATGTGTTCAACTGATTTAGTAGCTGGAGGAACCCAGCCCCTTTGAAACTAAGCCCTGCAAGGTAGCTCCAAGGCAGGTGAGGACTTGCAAAACAGAGAGATAGAGCTCCGTATAGAAACACAAGTGACACAAGCAGTACATTGATAGGGTTGCAGACACACCAGAAATGTAACTCTGTTAAATGAGCACACCCCAAAAAGGATGGGCAAATCTGGTAACAATCACTATTCCATTTTCAATAAATAAGTAATCTTCATTATCCCAGTAATATTAGCAAGTAAGAAAACATATTTATTGGCTTTTAGGGCAAGAGATATTCCTTACTCTCTTTTACAACCTATAAAGATGCTTATGATACACTTTGACTATTTACTAGTTATAAAAAGAAATATTTTTCCCCAAATATAGTTAAATAGGGTGTCAGCATCTCAGGTATGGCATTTATTATTAGTGTGCATTTTTCAAAAACCTCAGTCTGACTTAGGGCCATAGGCTCTATAGACTTCGATGGGATTCATGTTTTTATGGACTTTGGTATGTTATACTTAGAGCACAGTTATTATGTTACTTGCACCATAAATGGTAAGAGTGCTACAGTACACTTGATTTATGAGATATAGCAAAAGTGTGGACATGATTTAAGGTACCATGAAGTATCAAACCATCCATAAAAATGTGTCACATATTACTGCTGATTTGTATAATGTCTTAAACTGAAGATGTGTCATGCCCACACATTGGTGCTGTCTGGGGCTGAGTTGGGGGGTGGGGGGGGTTGATGCAGAACAAGACAGCAAACCCGCTAGGTCCTAGCAAGCCCAGAGGCATCACATGGACCAGAACATCAAAGTGCCTATTTTCATCCCATTGTCAGAATTATCCCTGGATATCCCATATGTCCTGGCCAGAAGCAGCCAGGGGTCTCCAGCCAGTCCAAGAATACCCTAGTGCTCCCAGCAGAGGAGCTCCCCACAGGTGAGAAGTACATTCCAGATCCTAGCATGCCACTGGAGCTGTCAGGCATGGAAGATCAAACTCCTGGCCAGGGCTGGGTTAACCCTCTAGTGGGCCCAAGGCTAGCAAACACATGGTCAAGACACTCCTGCCCACCCTGGCATTTCTGCCCATGGGAAGCAGGGCTTGGAGCCACTGCTAGGAAGCAACCATTGTGGTGATGAGGCCAGTGGAGGGGAGGTGAAGGGAAGGGAACGGAACGGAAGGGAAGGGAAGGGAAGATAGGCAGATGGGGTCATTCACACTGCTGCTGCAGAGGGAAGGACTGCCTCCCCCCACCTTCAGCTCAGGTCCGTAGGCATGTACTTAGCTTGCCCATGCATTAATCTGGCCCTCCTCCTCACAGTATTTTGATAGTGATTATTTTCAGCGTCACAACTTTCAATAAAATTATTTTCAGCATCAGGACTTATATGGCCCCCAACTTGGATCCTGTCTGGGTGTTTCCCTTGATCTGTTGTTGTCAATTCCTGATTGTCAGCATTGCAATACAGTTTGCCAGGGCTCTGCTCATTTGCTTCTTTGCCCTGCAGTTCCCAGGAACTGCAGCCAAGAACCTTTAAGGTGCTAGGTCCCTGTGAGCCTTCCAGACTTAGTGAGCCTTCCAACCTAGTTCTGGCTAGGTTTTCTGCCTTGACCTGAGGTCCCTATGGGGACTTCAAGGGAAGGCAGCAAGATTACCAGGGTCCAGTGAGCCTGTGAAGTTTACCAGAGCCCTGCACTTCAATTTTCATAGATTTCATAGTTATTAGGGCTGGAAGGGACCTCAGAAAATCATCAAATCCAGCCCTCTGCCCCAGGGTCAGGAAGTTAGCTGAGGTCACAGGATCCCAGCAAGATAAATATCCAATTGACTCTTAAAGGAATCCAGAGGAGGTGCTTTCACCACCTCTGGTGGCAGTCTATTGCAGGTCTTGGGAGCTCAGACTGTAAAGAAGTTCTTCCTTATGCCCAGCCTGAAATGGTCTTGTAGAAGTTTGTGACCATTAGACCTTGTCATCCCATGGGGTGCTCTGGTAAACAGGCTTTCCCCCCAGGTCCTGATGTATATCCCTTATATACTTATAGGGAGCCACCAGGTTCCCCCTGAGCCTGGAATTTTCCAGGATGAACAGTCCCATAGATCTCAGCCTCTAATCATAAGGCCTGTTTTCCTGCCCACTGATCATGTGCGTGGCTCTCCTCTGGACTCTCTCTCAAGCTTCTCCACATCCTTTTTAAATTATGGAGACCAGAATTGGATACAGTACTCCAAAATTTAGCTATTTATATCTTTGGCCCTGGCCCTGAGGTCTGGAACTGGCTCAGATTTCTACACAAATAAGTGACCCATATTCAAACACTCCCAGGTCCCAAGACCACCCCCAGCTTGATCCAAGGGATAAGTTTGGAGATAACCCTGGGTATGTGATAGAGATGTTCTCTGCCTGATCTGGAAAAATGAAGCTGGGAGCAGCTCCACAGTGGATGCTTGGTAATGGAGAATATTTCTTCCAGATGTGCCTGAAAGAGGCACGGTGTTTGAAATGGGGCATAACATTATTCTGATCCTAATTGAACCATCAGTTTAACATCTGCCAAGGGCCTACATCTCTGAAGCCTCAGTCCTCAAAAACATCTAGGTACTTAAATCCAACTGCCTTAAGACAAATTGAAATGAAGAAAAACTTTGAAGATCTGAGCCTTAAACATTTTTTTACAGAATTTCACTCCTTTAGACACTGAAATAGACAATTAAGTTAGGCCTGCTGAAATGCTTATTTGCACAATTTTGTTTATCATCTTTAAAGAGGACCAAAACTTCCAATGTATTATGAATCCTTTGTTTTGATTTTAATTTTTTTAAAACTGTGACTGATGATAAAACTAGATTTTACAGATAAAGATGACTATGTTGCAATCAGCCTTTAGGAATTTTGCTTTCTGTGAATAAACCAATGCTATTTAACTCTAGTGAGAAAGCCTGTTTTTCTATACTACTTCCAGTCCTCTACTTTCTCTTTTCTCTCTGCTCTCATTCCTATTCTTCTATGGAATTATCCTTCTCAATGCAAACATCTTCCCATGTGACTTTTCCTTGGAACAGCTGCCTAAAATCTACCTCTACTGTCTAAATCTTCTTCAAGACTAAATAATCAAGGACATGATGGGCACCTATACATGAACAGTGAGGCTGCTGTGATGCACCATAATTACAGGGTGTCAGAGAAAACTTGATTAATCAAGTCTGCTGGAGCATGGTAATTACTGCACTCCAGCAGATTCCAGCGTCTTGTGTATCAGCATCCTCACGCTGAAAAACTAGGGATGCTGTAATGAAAACTCATTAGACAAGCTTTAGTTAAAGTGCCTCACTCATAGCTTGTTGGTATTGCAATGCAACTAGTGATAAATTGTAGAGCCGTGTGATTACTATGTTGTCATAGAGTACCATACAGCAATGTAGTGCATTGCTACATCACCATACAGTGACATGTAGGTGTGCCGACTGATCTCAACAGTTTAGTAAGACTATTGCTTAAAAATCAATATATTTTATACCAAAAACCTTTTACGTAAGCTGTCAATTGTTCTGACCTTTTTATTAATCTTTCATACAAGAGTTCAGATCCTTTACATTTGATATTTGGGCCATATTCAAACGTATGTGTTCAGAGCCCCAATCTGAACAAAAGCTATTAAGGAGTTCCATGAATCCCCTTTGAATATCTTTTCCCCTCTGCTTCTGTTTTTATAAAAATAACACTTGTAACTGTAATTAATGTGAAGATAACCATCTATTGAAGGAATAATAGCTACTTAGCTCTTTTGGTGATATAATTTAGCCTGGCCAACCTACTTAAATTCTGTCACATTTCTGTGAAAAAGAAATTGTGATTTTTAAAAGGAAAAGTCATTGGGATAAATCCACAGCTGTGTAAATTGGCAAAGTTCATCTGAACTTCATTGAACTTTTCTGAATGATACCAAATGAAGGTCCAGCCCAGTATTATATACATTTTTTACTATCAGAAGGAACTTCAAATTTATGACTATCTTTGCCATTGATTTACGTATGGGTGCAAAGATAAGGTAAGATGCATTTTATTTCATATGATAATGATAGTAATTTATTATCTGTAGTGACACTTTGGCCTTACTTGATCAGAGATACTTATGATTTCAGTATGTTTCACTCACTTCTTCCATTGTTCTTGAGATTATTTCAAGTATAAGGTATATAATTATTTATGTACTTTTCTTCCAAACCATGTTTATAATAACACTAGTTAATTACTACTACAACTATGGGGTTTCTTTAAATAATTTCAGTAACTACTTACAGGAAAAAATATCAGTATAAAACTTTAGTCCATTTTGAGTTACACAAAGAAGAATGAATGGATGGCTTTTCTTTGAAACTGCTATCACAATTGTATAGGAAAGCACTGGAGTCAGCCAAGAGAGGGGATAAAATCAAACAAAAACTAATATTAAGAGATTGTATTTAAAGTTACCTTAGACAATTTATACATTGAAAATAAAAATCCAAAGATTTTAGATTTTGTCTTTTTTTCTCCTTTGGGTGTCGTTTAAATGTTTATAATTTATTTTGATTAAAGAATAATCAAGCATTTCAATGCTAGAAGGATCTCTTTGGAGAATTTCTTATATCTAATTGAAAGGAAAATTGACGCTTTGAAATAGAAATTAGTACTTAAGAGATAGCATTGATCTGATCCACATTGCTAAATACATTTAACACTATAAAGAAGCCTTAAATGGATTTAGCCATTTTTGATAAATTCTAAACATGAATTTGCACTTAGTTGATCAATGAAAAGGATGTTAATGTAATTTTGGTGACTGGAATAAATAGTGAGTGGACTGGCTGCATTCTGCTGTAAAGAGGGAAAAAGTTTTCATTAAATGATTCATATAGTTTCAGCTGCAGTGATTATTCTGTTAGTACAATGGTGATAGAAGGGGACTTAAACATTAAAATATCTGGCAAGTAGTAAGATTTTGCTTAAGTTAAAAGTTGTGAGCCTGGTTGTTATATAAATAAGCCCAGGTAAGCACTGAAAGGCCCAATAGATACCAGGACATGGCATGTACTAAGGTCACCAAACGGGGGGCTTAAATGTCTCTACACTAATGCTAGAAACATGGGGAACATGCAGGAGGAACTTTCACTCCTGCTTGCAAGAAACAATTTCAACCTGGCTGGACTAACTTAAACCTGGTAGGACCCTATTCACAATTGTCCGGTAGGCTTTGAAGGTTGCAGGTTGTACAAATGAAATAGAGTGGGGGAAAAGGGGAAGGTGTTGATCTCTAAATTAAGGAGAAATATATCTTCTATAACAAGATGGGATCAGAGGAGGGCCAAACTAAGATACTGTGGGTTAGGATACAAGGGGGGAAAGGACTTGGTAGTGGGGGTCTACTATAGACCGCCAAACCAGGAGGACGAGTTAGACCTGGAATTCTCTATGCAGCTCTCAGAGGCCATATGGTCAAGAGATACAGTCATCATAGGCGATCTAAACTACCCTGACATCTGCTGGGAGGATCAGTCAGCCAGAACTAACCACTCATGTAGGTCCTTAACCTGCATACAGAACCTCCACCTAAAACAGGAAGTATATGAGCCCACTAGGGGGAACACCTTGCTGGACTTTATGCTGGTTACAGAGGATGACCAGATGGGGAATCTGCAGGTACAAGGTACCTAGGAGACAGTGACCATCAACTGATTGAATTCACTATCCAGTGAAGGATGGTAAAAGTAGCTAGCAAGGCAGAAGTGCTAGACTTCAGAAAGGCTGACTTCAGTGTGCTTAGGAGATTAGCTAGTTAGTTAGGGTACTTCTGGAGAGGCTGGACGTGTTCAAGTCCGCTGGTCCAGACGATCTTCACCCTACGGTTCTACAGGAACTGGCCGAGGTCATTGCGGGACCCCTGGCG
>NW_017728906.1:115559359-115576652 GCF_001723895.1 Crocodylus porosus | reverse complement strand
GGCTTCCAGGGGAAGTGGTGCAGGCTCCTAGCCTGGGGATTTTTAAAAGGAAGTTAGATGAGCACCTTGCCGGGGTCATCTGACCCTGGTGCTCTTTCCTGCCAAGGCAGGGGGTCGGGCTAGATGATCTACCTAGGTCCCTTCCGACTCTAGCTACTATGAAACTATGAAACTATAGTGGGGCATTAAAGCTTAAAAGCATTGACAAAATAAGGGTCCAGGAAGGGTGATCATTCCTCAAGAAAATGATCCTTTGGGCACAGAAGGAGCCAATCCCATTGGATAGAACAGGGAGAAAAGGGGCCAAGAATCCCTCTTGGCTAAACAAGGAAATCCAGGAAAGCCTAAGGGCAAAAAAAGGGGCACACCAGCTGTGGAAGCAGAGAGTAGCTACCAAGGGGGAGTATACCTCCATGTAGGTATAGGGAATCATTCAAGAAGTCCAAGGCAGCATTAGAACTTAGGTTGGTGACAAAAATTAATGACAATAAAAAGTCCTTCTTCAGGTATGTAGAGAGCAAAAAAGAAATCAAGGGGCAGCATAAGACCCCTACAGGATAGACTAGGACATTTGGTGACAGATGGGAGGGACAAAGCAGAGCTCTTTAATTAGTTTTTTGCCTCTCTATTCTTGAATCATGGATCTAGACAAAACTCCCAAAAGCATTACTGATAGAATCAGCAGGAACACCAGTCCACCAACTGTCAGCACCAATCTAGTAAAGAGAGACTTGGAGAGGCTGAACATGTTTAAGTCAGCGGGACCAGATGAGCTCCATCCAAAGGTGCTGAAAAAATTAGCTAGTGTCATAGCAGAGCCACTGGCACAACTGTTTGAGTACTTATGGTGCTCAGGTGAGGTCCCAGAGGACTGGAAAAGGGTCACTGTGGTCCCTATTTTCAAGAATGGGAGGATCAGAGTAACTATAGACCAGTTAGTCTCACCCCTATTCTTGGGAAAATCCTTGAAAAAATTATCAAGAATCACATTCATAGGAGTCCAATGCATAATATAATGCTGAAGGGAAACCAACCTGGGATCATAGCAGGTAGATTCTGCTTGATTAACCTTGTTTCTTTCTATGACCAGGTCACTAAATGCTTAGATGCAGAAGTCAAGGTAGATGTCATCTACTTGGATTTTAAAAAGACCTTTGACATAGTATCCCATCCTATTCTCATAAACAAATTGAATGGTTGTGCCATAGATGATTACACAGTCATATGGGTAGAAAATTGGTTTAAGAGTCATAACCAGAGAGTGGTGGTGGATGGGTGGGTATTGACCTGGAAAGATGTGGGCAGTGGAGTCCCCAGAGGCTCAGTCCTTGGGCCGCTGCTCTTTAATATCTTCATCAATGACCTGGATGAGGATATGAAAAGCACTCTGTCCAAATTCACAGATGAGACCAAACTATGGAGCAAAGTAAACACACCAATGGTAAAAAACTGAATCCAGGCAGACCTGGACAGTTTAGAGAAGTGGGCAGAGAACAACAGGATGCAGTTCAACAAGGACAAGTGCAAGATGCTTCACCTAGGGAGAAGGAATCATCAGCACAACTATAGGCTGGGGGATGACCTTCTCAGCAGCACGGTGGTGAAAAGAGATTTCAGAGTCTTTGTCAACTCCTAGATGAATATGAGTCATCAATGTGATGAACTAATTAGCAGAGGTAACTGCACTTTGTCATGCAAGTAAGTCCATCTTGAACAGATCCAGGGAGGTGATGCTTCCCCTCTATGAGGCACTGGTCAGGCCACAGTTGGAGTATTGCACCGAATTCTGGGCCCATGATTTAAGAGGGATGTGGATGACCTTAAGAGGGTCCAAAGGTGGGCCACTAATATGGTTAGAGGCCTGCAGGGAAGGCCCTATGAGGAAAGTCTGAGGGACCTGGACCTTTTCAACCTCTACAAGAGAGGGCTGAGGGGGGATCTTGTGGCAGTATACAAATTCACTGGGGGAGGTGGGGAAGCAGGGAATAGGAATGGGGTGGGCAATTATTTCGGGCAGAGGGCCGCTTACTGAGTTTTAAGAAGCCATTGAGAACCGCATGACAGGCAGCCAGGGGCAGATAAACTTTAATTTTCTAAATTTTAGGGGGGCCCCACAAGCCAGATAGAATGGTCTAGCAGGCCACATCTGGCCTGTGGACCACATTTTACCCACTCCTGGAATAGAAGATGCTCTGCTTACCAGAGCACCCCTTCGAAAAACCAGAAACAATGGTCACAAACTGATGCAGAGCAGATTTAGGTTGGACATCAGAAAGAACTTCTTCATGGTTACAATTGCCGAATCTGGAACTGGCTTCCAAGGGAGGTGTTACACTCCCCTGCCTTGTGAGTCTTCAAGAAGAGACTGGTTACATGACCCCAGCAGTTTTTCCTGTCACGGGCAGGGGGTTGGACTCGATGATCCTTTGAGGTCCCTTCCAACCCTAGCATCTATTAATCTATGAAAATTAATGTCTATTAAAGAACATAAATATTGTCATTTACTGGGTCAGACCATAGGTTCATCTTGCCTAGTATCTTGGTGTCAGAGGGTGCATCTACATGAGACATGTACTACAGAGTAGACTAAATATCTGTGCAGTAGATATCTTAGCATCTACACATGTAGCCCAGTTAGGCCACTGTGACAGGCATATCGCTACCACAGCCTTTCTAGGGGTGACTCCACCCTCCTGTTATTGGCCAAGGCCCTGCTTACATGCCTGCCTCGCCTGATCTTAAATGATTAATTGATTGATGTAATTAGCAGGAGGCTGCCCACTTTATGTGCCCCGGTGCCAGAGGGTGCTACCTGCAGCTCCTTTTCCTCCCCTACACCACAGCCCAAGCCTCACAGATGATCCTGATGTGGTTTTTGACCTGGGCCCTGTTGTGACTTGGTCCACACCTTTACCCCCCTTGGGGCTTCTCCCTGCCCCCTTTGCTTTGGGGCTTCTCCCTGCCCCTTTTGCTCTGGGGCCTTTTGCTCTTCGCGACCCTCTCTCCGGGCTCCTCACTGCCCACCTTGCTCTGGGACTTCTCACTGCCCCCTTGCTCTGGGGCTGGAGTCGATGCACCCCAAATGCTGCATCCTCTCTGGCGCCAAGTTCCCCACGCTCCCGTGGAGCCCCATGAGGCCTCCTCCAACCCCTAATAGCCTCACCCAGTCCTCTGGTCTAGAAACAACAACAACAAACAATAACACAAGCCCCCAGTCTATAACATAAAAAGCTAAACCGTCTGGTCAGAACAACATTCAACCCCTACCAGAAAATACTTCAACCCATGTGTGACAGCAACCAGGGGATGCTCATGCAGTCGGGCTTTTCCCCTCTATCTGCACTGGCTGAACTCCCCCTTCCTTGGCTGCCAGAGGGGAACTGCTCTCCTGGCCTCACGCCTGGGCTTAAGAAGGACCAAGCCCTGCCCCTTCCTGTCAGCTGGCTCCACCGGTCACCCTAGCAACCAGCACCTGCGCTGCCCTGGTGACTGGCAACTGAGCCTCCCCCTTCTCACCACTAGGGGCCTCTCCCGAGCCAGTTCTGCTTTCAGGCGCAGGGCACCCAAGTGAAAAATAATAAATTCAGTAGCAGGATAGTACTATCCTGTTACAGAGAATTTAATCCACAGAAACAAACATGTCCATATTGCCTGGCTGGCTGGGGCATGACAGTGCTTCAGTGCAGAGGCTGCCTGCTGGCTAGCCCCAAACTGGAGCACTCTCATGCCCCATTCAGCCCTCCACAGAAGATAGAGCTGGGACAAAGCAGCCTTGGGTTGGCAAGCTGACCCCCTAGACTCCCTGTGACCTGGGGGTGCTCCAACCTGGCTCAGGGTGCTGCAGTCCTGGGTGCACATGTAAACGTGGTGCCCAGGAGCAATAAACTTTGTCACAATATGCTCTAGTGTTTGTTGTATCACATTAGTATGTACATGTAGATGGACCCACACAGTGGAAGGCAGTTTATGCTGAAGAGGTAAGTGAACTGGGCATGACCAAGGTCAATTTTCCCCACAGTTACTCTCTCACTAGCAGCCTTCAGCATTTGATATCTAGGAAGTTCTGATTTAGAAACTGTATCCCTAACTCCTCTGCTCAGGAGCTACTGATCCTATTTCCTTCAGGAATTTGTCCAATCCTTTCTTGAATCTGGCCAAACTTCTGTCAACATTTGGTGGCAAAGAGTTCCACACTTTAATTATGTAGTGTGAAAAAGAACTTCCTTTTGTTAGTTTTAAACTTACTAGCTATTTGTTTCATTTTGTAACCTTAGTTCTTGTATTCTGAAACAGTAAATAGGATTTTTTTTCTCTTCACCATTGTATACCTAAATTACACTTGGAAGCCCCTTTTGACTCTCAAGTTGATGTAATGGGTTAGTGTGACTGCTGAATATTTCAGATCCATACTTACAAACATAGAAACCCAGGCATAACAAACCTGCTTGTGATCATCTACATAGGAGAGTCACATGATATATATAAAAATAGTGTTTAATTTTAATTATGGAAAAATGTGGATGTTGGGTAACTATTTTTTAAACCAAAAATTGGGGATTTTTTTTTAATCAGAGAAAACTAGGATCCCTGCAGATAACTATGCACATTTTATTTCTACCTGGGAACTGGACAGACTAGGATCTGCCTGTTTTTCAAACAGAGCTGGTCCACCTTATGTCTGTCAATGTTTTTACCATGGCTCAAGCTGTAGTGAAGGCAATTGTCAACTATGTCTTATAATTAACAAGATCTCAGCATTTCTATCCAACAATGCCATGTACATGTGCAAAGTCATCTTTCTCTGATGTGCTCCAAGGAATGCTGCCTAATGCAATTCATGTCATCTGCAATGCATACATTCTACCTTTAGTAAGTGATGTGTGGTGCACACAGTTTTCCAATGTGGATAGACTGGTTCCTCCTTCAAGAAAGCCTTCAAGCACTGTCCAGGCTGTAAGCTCTGGTACAGCGAGTACCTCACCAGTCAAAGTGGGGACTCATATGTAACTGTGTCACTGTCACAAGAGCCTGTTCTCATAAGGTGAAATTTGTTGTTTAACACAGTCAATTAACACATCAAAGTATATGCAGTACTACAAGCAGTTTGTGAGTGAGGAGCTGGAAAACACACACAGATTTTATTACATATATGAATATAGTGGTGTTTCATTTAAATCATGGAAAAATGTGGATTTAAGGTAACTTTTTTAACCAAAAATTGGGAATTCTTTTAAGTCAGAGAAAACCAGGGTCCCTGGATAACTTATGATGATAACTCAAAACGGTAGTAACAAATTTTGTTACTAGTACTGTGGCTATATTCCTATTTTGCTTTCAAACAAAAGGAAAGTACCAACTTTTCTGTCCCAGATAAATTTTAATCTAGGAAGATTTAATTGTTTCTTACCCCCTAGAGGAAATATTTTATCATACAAATTAGTTAAGACTGTCAGCAGCCAAACTGTCGTGCCTAATCAGGAAATAGCTAGCTAAATATTGTTCATTGCATATGACAGGAGATGGATTTACCACTGTGTTACACTACTTTTACACTCATATAACTCCATTGAGGTGATACAGTAAATCCAGTCCCAAATTTTACACTTCAAACTTTGGTGTACAAATCTTTTAAAATTGATATAATGGTAAGTTCCTGACACTTCTGGATTCTGACCCATGCCTGCTTTCTTCCTATAGAAAGGAATATGTATTTCTGAGAAAACCAAATGTTTGTGAACTTAGTAATAACATGTTGCTACTTGTTTACTTCCTGGACAGCTTAAGGACAATACTATAAGAACACTTAGAATTAAATCCAGTAATGGGAGTGGACTTAGACTTAAAGGCAATGGGAGTTTTCCATTCATATGAAACAACCACAGATTTAGAACCACATTTCTTGTGCAAATGTTTAAGCTTATGATTTCAAAAGGTTGTTACCTATGAATGTTTTTAATATGTGCTTAAAATTACTCTTTGTGTGATTTTTTTTCAGGTAAATTTGTCTCCTAAAATATTCAAAGACTAACAACAAAAAAGGCATGGCATGCCACCCCCCCTTCCCTCACTGAGGCCTCTTCCATTCCACCCACTTTTACTGGGCCTCTTGCATACCACCCATCACTGGGTCACTCTCTACTCACCCTGCTCCCCTGAGCAGCCCCTCTTGGGCCATTGAGCTTGCCTGCTTTCTCTGGCTGGACCCCACACAGCCCTTCAGGTTGCTCAAGCTTCCCTAGTCTACATGGTTTTATTCTTCCTTACATCACACAGGGCTGACTCTACCCCTAACCTCTTACTAGGCAACTTACCACATTCACATACTCATGGGGTTTGGCCCATGTGCTTCACTTCATGCCACCTATACAGCCCTACTCAGCATTCTCCCTGGCACAAGCCTTCAGATTGCCCCTGCAGTCCTACTCAACACCTTGCTTATGCACTGCCCTTGAGGTTGCAATGGTGCACTGTACTCTGTGTGGGCCCAACATACACTACCGCCCCGCTCTGGAACCACTCTTCTGCCCTCTCTTTGGGTCATGCTACTGCCCCCTCACTGGGACCTCTGGAGTCTTACACCCCTGTAAGGCTCAGGTGTCAGCAGTCACATCCCTGTAAGGCTCGTGTGCCTGGCTCCTGTGCCTGTCCCTAAGTCTGCTTAATCCACCAGGATGTGGGGGTTGGGCTTTTAAGGCACCCCAAATGGCCTGGCATTTCTGGGGAGCTCCCCCACAATGGGTAGCCCCACCAGTCCATCATTCCCCAGGAGGGTGCAGTTTTTGGTCATACCCAGGACCTAGAGCCTCCTTCCATTCCCATACCTCTTGCCCTTACCTTCAAGGATGCTCTGAACAGCAGCTCAGCCAGGTGATGTTTCTCTGGTTGCCAGTAGCAGACTGCTGTCTCAGCCCTGAGATCCTGGATCTAAAATTGAGGCCTTATGAGGGCTGGCCCACACCTGTCAGCTGCCTGCTCACAGCCTTAAAGTGGCAGGCACTACAAGTGCCCTGCCACAGTGGGCTACACCATTTTGAAACTCTGGAAGGCCCAATTTGACATCATATGCAGTATATGTGAAGTACAACAATACACTGTTTTAGAAATGTGAATCACAGTATGCTGAAAAAGGATCTGGAATAAGGTGCATATATCTGAAGATCATTGTGATTCCCCAAATCTTACTGGAAACATTCTGTTCTTTTCAAAATCTCATTCTATCAGGATAGGAATGATTTCAACTAAAAAGTACAACTTGACACAAACCCCCCTTTTTCCCCCCTAAATCTTGTCTAAAGAGAATACTCTTATTATTGTGTGCTGCAGCATTTAGGACTCTGAGGCATATCTGTGCATGAAGAGTTGGTGTGATGAATGAGGAATTAGGGAATACTAATAATGAGTATGTCAAGTCTTTTCAAGATGCATGTTGCCATTTGTGAGCTTATGAGGATTCAGAATGCATTGAAAATCAGTGAATCACATTTGTTGGTGCTCATATGATGCAATATTTTTGTAATAAATACCAAAACATGGCTTTAGCAAAGTACTTTTGAAGCAAACAAGGCCAACAAACTCCCTTGCCAGTTCTGATAACTGTAAAAAGGGCACATATGAAAATATCAGATGATTTACTCTTATAATAATGCATCCACTCAAATACTAGAAGAACAACATACTTATGATGGGCAGAACTACCCTGAGGTACATAAGACCTATGTGTCAGTAAACAGAGGTAAAATTCAGATGCATGCAGGGCATCTGCCAGGAGTTTGTTGTGCAAGAGTGCTAACAGGTGTCATCTTTTGTCTCCTTTTCAACTTCATATCTATATACAGATCTAGATATATAGATCTATATATAGATAGATATAGATCTCTCTCTCCCTATGTATATATAGATCTATATATAGCTCTACAGATATATCTATCTGTAGAGATATATATAATATATATCTCTGTATCTGATTTTTATACACACACACACACACACACACACACATATAATGGCAGCATAAAATCCAGGCAAACAGACATTCATATGCCTCATCTTGTCACAAATGCCCCCAAATTGGGGGCATGGCAAAAGTGGTATAAATTTGTGTTGTTATTCTATTGTTAAATTCTGTTTACTCTATGACATAAGGACACTAGCATCCTGAAGCTGCCCACACTTTGCAGCAACCCAAGGCAGGTTTTCTGTGGGTCAATCCTACACACCACAGGAATTTCCATGCAGGATCAGGCCCCTCAAGCCCTTGGAGTGCAGGCACAAGGACATGCCCACAAAATCTCCGGGGTACATTTCCTAAGGAGGGTAAGTCAGGGTTTCCCTGGTTAATTAGATGTACTCAATAGATCCCAGGGGTACACCTCTAAAAGTGGGGAATGTTGGAGTTTCCCCACTTATGGAGATGTGCTCCTAGGATCTCCAGGCAGTTTCTCCATGAGTGCAGAAAGCTTGCGGGTTTTTTTACTTATGAAGACATGCCTCCAAGATCTCCATGGGGTGTGTTTCCATAAACTGGGGAAATGAAGGTATCCCCACTTACTGAGAGGTGTTCCTGAGACATTTGTCAGTAAGCAGAGAAAGACTTTCTCTGTTTATGGAGACATGCCCCAGAGATTTTGGGGTATGCCTCTGTAAGTGGGGAAACCCTGACTTTCTCCATTTATGGAGAAATGTCCTAGAGATCCCAAGGGCATGTCTCTATAAGTGGAGAAAAATAAGCATGTTCTCCCAGGGCTTGTGTTGCCCAATCCCATGAAGGAATTGCTTGGGTATACAGAACCAGCCCCCCCAAGTCCCAGAAGAACACATTTTTTGTCCTGCAGTATCAATGGTAGTGTAATAGGTGAGGTGTATTTCACTTAATTAAGTGGATCAGCTGTGCCAGGATAGATCCTGGCATAATTGATCTTCTCCATTTGGCAATGCCTATTTCTACCCTAAATTCCTTAAGACTCACATTGCTTGAGCATCAGATTATCAGGACTTATAACAGACTACACCAGGCTATATATTTATAAGACTCTATACCAGAGCTTGTTGACTAGTTGGGGTAGATCAGGATGGGCACATGTATATACCTCCTGATTAAATGAGAGGAGTTGCAGGACTTGCTTTATAATTCTATCTTCCCTGTTTCAAGAAATTTGGTACTTGGCTTCATGACTGAGGCTGCTGGTATAGGTTTCTCCCCTGGCTGAATGGTACTGGTTCTAAACAGTAGGCCCACTGGATCTTTCTGTTGGAATCCTGGTAGCATAACAGCTTTAAGAGCCCCTTACACCTAAGTCTGTGTCCAAGTGGAGTGTGCTCTGGATGCACCTTTAATGAGTGACTTGACAGGGTGGCCCACAATCTGTAAACCCAGGTGGCCACACTGGCCTATATAAAGAGATCCATGCCCTCAAGGTCCTATCCTTTGCTTTATCATAGTTGTGGCAGAACACCTTTGGGTGCCTGCTACTTTAAGGGCAGAGTCAGGTGGCTACCAGGTGCCAGATGGCTGTACCCATTTTGAGAACAAGGGATATAAAGGATGCAGTTTTCTGCTGTCAGCCCAGGCAGAAACATTGAGCTGCAGCAGGAATATTGTGAGGCTCTTGGTTTTGGGCATGACCTAAAACTGCACCCTGCCAGGGAAGGGTGGCCTGGTGGGCTCCTGGTGGCATGGAAACCCCCAGGAAATTCCCCAGGAAATGCCAGGCCAGTGAGCTCCCCAGTGAAAGGTGAGGAGGGGTGCCTTAACCCCATCTTTGGGTGGGCTTTGGAGGCAGTTGTGGAAGTAGTGGGGCTAGGCACGGGAAGCGGAGTGCCATGTGAGCCCAGCAGCAATACGAGATCCTAGAGACCCAAGGGGAGGCAGTGTGAAGATGTGGAAGTAGTGGGGACCAGGTATGCTCATGTGTAGGTGCGTGAGCCCAGCAGGGATGTGAGATTCCAGAGACCTCAGAGGGGGTAGCATTCAGAGTGTAGTTGTGTGGCTCTGCACTAGGGCTGAATGGGAGTAGGCCTGAAGGACTGTGTGTGAGGGGGGCTGAGTAGAGCTGATTGGGCCTGAAGGGCAGTCCCAGGGGTGCATTGAGTGGGGCCAAAGTGGGAGTAAACCTCAAGGGCAGCACAAGGGCCAGCCACATGAGTAGATGATCATGAAGATGAGAAAGCTCTGGGGTGGGGTGGGGTGGGGTGGGGTGAAATGTGGTGCAGTGTAGAGTCCCTAGAGGGGGTGTAGTAGGAACCCAAGTGTGGGGAAGAGGACAAGGCATGATGCCTGAGGCTGTAGTTGGGCCAGAGACTGAGTAGGGGGCTCAGCCAGAGAGATAGGGGTGAGTCCTGGCCCCAGTAAGTCCTCCACTGAAAGGAGACTGAGAGTGGGTTGAAAGAAAGACCTAAAAGGCAAGCACAATGAGCTGCTGCTCCAGGGAGGGAGGGAGAGCCCCTGTGAGACCCTGGTGCACCAGTAATGGTATAGGTTATGATTATGCAATGTGGATGCCATCTGCAAGGCATGGGCTGCAGTGTTGGGAAGATTCAGAGCCGCAGATAGCACCCTTCGCATCAGGGCAAGAAATGGGCAGCTTCCTGTGTTATACCATCAGTTTCTGGAAACAACAAAGTCATGGCAGGTGAGACTGGGTGGACTGCCCCATAGAGACAGGTGGGCAGCCAGTATGAGATCCAGCCCTGAGATTGCCTGTCACAATAACTTAGGCAAGGTGAAGGTGTCAAAAATATTTTGGGAAATACTCCTTATGATTTCAAATGGATTGGGATTTCACAACAAATCCAAAATAATAAAATAGGGCCAGAAAACTAAGTGATACAGTCATGCCCAAGTAACTGTAGTTTCTAGCACTTGTGGTTTTGAATTCTATTTTGCCTTGTATGCATACCTGATGGAAATGGAGGAAGATGAAGATGATCCTTTCATCTTTAGCACAGTAGCTTATTGGTTAGGGAACTTGCTCAGAAGTTGGGATATCTAGCTTCCAACCCCTCATTCCCACTCTGAGGAGGGTTAAGCCTCTCCTCTTGGTTTTCAGAAAAGTTTTCTACTTACTAATCCATGGATCAGGTATTACAGGACCCTTTCTTCATGATTCCCTTGAAACTGGTCCACTGGTCAGCTAACGGAGGAAGCTAAGTGTGGTCAGAAAAAAGACAGCCAGAGGGTGTGTAGCTGATTGACATGGATGCTGCTTTGACAGGGTATGACCCCCAGGTTATAGGTTCAATGTTTGCTCCCAATGAGTGCAGGAAGTTTAGAAACCAGGTCTCCTGCTCCCAGAGAACATTCCCTAGCTTCTAAGTTTTGGGTTAAAAGATGGAAGAAGACTCTTAATCCCTGTTCATTGTGGTTTTTACTCAATGAAAATTTTGTATTTTGACCATATTTGCATATTTGATGGGTAATTCTGTTTCTCTGCACAGCTGCCCGGCTTTTGAGCATATCTAGTAGGCTAGCATAGGCAATTCTGAATCACAAACTGTGCACTAAGGGCCAGAAACTGTAATTATGTGGCTACATGTGCAGCATTTAGACACATAAAGTGAAGTGGAATTTAGACTCAGGTGCCTACATGAGACTTCAAAGGACGTTAGATGGTTTAAGTCATGCAAAGTGATCCAGATCACAGATCACCCTGCTTCAGGGCACAAGCAGCAATGACAAAAAAAGAAAAGAAAAGATGTTACCATATTCCAAATCCAAAATGCCAGGATCCTTGAAAAAAAATCAATACCAAAGATATATGAATCCCTCTCATGGCTTTTTGTTTGTTTATTTATTTATTTTTTTGTGATTCAGGCCAGTTGCAAGGATAGATTCATTACCTGAGGGTAGACTGGATTTTCAGGAACTTGAGTGGGATGGCATAAAACTGCACTTGGGTACCTAAAGGACTTGTTACATGTTACACTTAGGCTTCTCAAAGTGGCAATTAGTGTTGATGTTAGCTTGAGTTTAGTGGTCATATGATCACACAAGCAAGGCCCTTGGGGACTGAAAGGTAAGAATGCCCCCTCCCATCCTCTCCCATTCTAGGCTCCCCTCTCTGCCTCTAACCTCTTGAGGCTCCCTCTGTTTCCTTTCCAGCCCCAGGGCTACCTCTCTAAACCTCAGGATTCCCACCTGCCCCTTGGGGTTCCCCCCCTGCCTCCATGTCTCTGGGACTCTTCCTGCCCCATTCCCAAAGCTCTCCCTCTGCTCCCCCAGTTGTTATGGCACACCCACATGTCCTGTGTCCCCCAGCTTACTTGCAGCTGCTGGTGCTATCCCAGGGAAGCAGGCAAGGAAGGGAAACCCACCTACCCAGCTGCTGCCACTACCACCACCAAGCTGCAGCTGCTCTCCAAGCTGAGCCCAGCCCGGAGAGTGGCAGCAGTTGCAGTGGCAGCCAGGAAGATGGGACATTTGGGGGAATGAGTGGAGATCTGTGTGCTGAGGTGTAGGAGGGAAGCAGGCTGATTTCATTTAGTAGGGGTGGGGGGGAATAAATCCAATCCAAGCTGATAAAGGATGACAGAAGGGTGGCAGTGGACCTGGTATAGGTTGGCATGGGAGGAGGTGGATGGAAGGTGGTGGCTCAACTGTGGGGAAAGGGAGGTGCAGCAGGCATGATCAGGGCCAGCAGCAGAGTGGTATAGGGTGGGATGTTACATTAACATGTAGCCTAGAGCGGCCACATATTAGTGGAACATGCTGAGTAACACAGATGATAGATAAATCTAGTCTGAAGTGGAATAACTTTAAGATGATGGGTGCTTAATGCATGGGCATTCCTAGAGTTAAGAGTCCCTTGAGCTATCTAAAATTAATGTAAAACAAAGCTCTTAGTCCACTTAGTCTTCCTAAGTCACATATTTAACTTAACACTTACTAAGTGCAGTGAAAACATTAGCAAATGAATGTTCAAGCAGCTTAGTACATGTTAAGGGTCATTATGTCATTAAAAAGTTGCCCCCTTTCAGGCAAGGATTATCATAAGTACATGTCAGGTATTGTGTTCCCTAAAATGTACTAACTTTAATACATCACATTTAATACATGCAAAGTTTCCAAAGATTTGCAACCATTGCAGGTGAAAGTTTGAGTGCACTCTTAGATGCTCCAAACAGGAAGTGGATTCTGGCCCCGAGTGCTGAGAAAACATACCTAACTCAGACTAACAATTTGAATAGTACAAATTCAACTGTATTCTCTGAAACTTGAAAATATGGCCAGTGTTTCCAGTTTGTACATAAGAAGCTAGAAGGAATGACTGTAGCCCACTAATGAAAGCAGTTTCATACAACATTCTCTTGTTGTCAATGTTATTTCTGTTGGTCTTTTTTTTTTAACCAATGACACTGTAATGTAAAATACACAAACAGTTCTGGCTGTTGGCTGATGTGGCACAGCTTTAATGGGAAGGGTGAAGACTATTTCATAGCTTAATGGATAAAGCCCACTTTGGTGAATAAGTGATATGGGTTTGAATTCCCTTTGCCTGAGGAGGATCTAGAACTCTGGTTCCATTTCCTGGATGAATGCTCTAATTTGGCTATTATATATGTAACAGCTGCAAAGCTCACCTGGCTGCAAGCTAAGTGAGTGAGCTCTGCTTAATAACTCTTCAAGCAAAATGTTTGCAGAGGGTGCAATAGCTTTACAAGACAGGAGGGTATATTGTACACATTGCATGCTTTTTATAGGAGTGTTTGAATTGTGACCAGAGCCCCCATTGCAAACTGAGGGCTCTGATTAGCTACTGAGCCATAAAAAGCTGAGGGAGG
Source organism: Crocodylus porosus (assembly GCF_001723895.1). Taxonomy (NCBI): domain Eukaryota; kingdom Metazoa; phylum Chordata; order Crocodylia; family Crocodylidae; genus Crocodylus; species Crocodylus porosus. Next base: position 115,562,876 of record NW_017728906.1, on the reverse strand, counting down.
GAAAAACTGTGGGTAAGCTGGGGAGGAGCCAACTCCAGCCCTGGAGAGAGGGGCAGAGACTCAACCCCCAGCCAGGGGAGATTGAGCTGAAATTTGCCCAGGGAGCAGGCATCAGGATGGAAAAGAGCCTGTGTCATTCCCTGAGAAGCTAATTCCCCACTGAGTTCAGAGATGTGCAATCAGGGACATAGGCACCAGGGAAAGAGTGGAGAGGGGTTGATAAGCAGAACTTGCAGGCTTGCTGGAGCTGAGAGAAGCTTCAGGGTTAAAGGCCTGCAAAAGGATGCCTCTTTCTAAGCTGGGAGGCTCCCTGCAGAATCAAGACATCCAGAGGGAAGCCCCTGTCTGCAGATGGATGTCCTGGGAAGGGGAGACAGCCCCAAGAAGGAGTTGACTGAGAGAACATAAACCAGCATGGGTTTGTGAAACTACACCTAATCACTAGTGTCTGCAGCAGCTGTTCAGAGCTCATTTCACTGTATTACCAGGAAGGATTAAAGGGGTCCATTTTCCCTGGAGCAGCAGAAGCCTTGCTTCTGCCATCTAGTGGTGGATCCTAGTTATAGCTGTGTTGCTATTTATTGTTATGGGAAGTGGATTGTGACCAGAAGAAAATCAATTGAGTTATGGCAGAGGGTGTGGAAGAGGGGTACTATTGTAAAGGTGAATTTAGTTATTTAATTTAACACAAGTGAGACCACCCAGTGTGCTGGAATTATTCACCTGATATTGTATTTGTAAATTTATTCTAGATTGTTAGTTTTATTAATAATTGGTATTATATTTCTTTCTTTATTTTTTCCTGTGTATAAATTAGTTGCATATAATAAAAATAATGTGTTCATCAGGTTCAGAGCTGATCCCTGGGCAGTGCGGGTCTCCACTGGACCACTCAGTCAGTAGTCTGTGTTAGGGGCTCCCAGGGCTACTGGCACCCCAAAATCTGGCACATCACCCAGCCTTAGCATGCTGGCTCACGTTACATGTAAAAGATGGAGGTGATACAATCAACCTTATTTAGCTAGAGATACATCGAAGGAGCTGCAGAGTGAGAGTACAAATGCAAACCTCTGTCTGGTATTTCCTGTTGAATAGCTCCAAATGTCTCTCTTCTCACCACTTACTTTCTCAACTGTTATTTTTCTCTCTCACTTCTATTTAGATCTATGGCCTGGGAAAGGGGAACTATTCTTTAGGAGTAATGAAGCCGAAAGATAGGAACCCACTGGACAGTCTGAATCTGGTCCTTCAGTTTTATCTTGTAATGGCCTCAGTGAAGCATTATATCAGAAGGACTGTTTCAGAAGTGCTGAGATGTGCCAATATACCCTGAACTGAATGATATATTTCAGCCAAGCTAACCTTTTTATTTCCTGCTTTATTTTGGGGGGATGATATATGTGGAAATTAAGATTCTTTTTTCTTTTTTTTTCCAAATTAAATATAACTTCCTCCAAAAATTAAATCAATACTTTTAATTTAAAAATCTAACTTGCTCAAATGTAACATGAAAAAATTAGTTAAATTAATTATAGTGAACTCTTTTCTTTGATGGGAAAAGATCATTCATAAAATATAAGTAATAATTTGTGAGCTGGTTATTCTGTACCTATGAGATACATTTCAAACTGATTGACATACCTACAATAACAAACCACTAGGTTTTATTAGATATTTTAATTTCTGTAGTAGTCTGTGCCCTTTGCAACAAGTTCAAATGTTCTGAAACAGCTAATACATGTCAAGATAACTGAGAATGATGACTCAGTTTCTGTGAGAAACTTGAAGAAAACAGTTTTTTTTTCATTTGTAAGATACTACCTTTTTTTTTTTAGTACCATGAAATAAATGTTCTACATCTGGAATGTTGTATGGGAGCACAAACTTACACACTGAAACTTTAAATAGCTAATTTGATGTAGTTTGATTATTTGTTCTCCTTATTTGATGAATAATGCCAGTCCTAAGCATATCAACTAGGCATGAATTAATGCATGAACTAATACAATGCCAGCTGTCTGGACATACGTAAATGCAGAAGTGGCAACTGAAACTATTTGGACAATCTGTCATCATTTAGGATTAACATTCCTAAAGGAGTTTCTGTTTTCTTTTGTCCCCTATATCCCTATTCTCCTTCTTTCACCCACTGAATTCAGCTAAAGAAAAATAAGGGTCTCCATTTTCAAGCAGCTGCATGTATTTCAGCATGAATTGGGAGCTCATCACAAAAAAGTGAATATACCCTTGCAAAGAGATGGAACTGTGTAAAATATTCAGTGTAACTTGAATGTATATTAGAGATGTATATTACAGATTTGAAAATCAAAATATATGCAAAAACAATAACAAAATGGTACTAGTATGCTAGCCAAAAATCAACTGAATCATGCCATCATATGTCATTTGAGGTTTTGCTTTGTTTTGACGCCACACTGAATAAGGGCAACTAGCACAGTACAGACAATCTGAGCTAACTCTGAATGCACCCCCATGAGTGGAAATGTGAATTTCCCTCCAAATAATTAGCAAAGGCACGTATTTGTTGTCCTCCGGCACTCTCCTGCACATGTGTTCTGGAATGTGGCAAATTGACCTGGGTGGAGTAGGGGAGGCTTCAGGGAGCACCTGGGCCGGCCCCAGCAGCCTTATCTGGGGGCCCCCTGGGGCTGCAGCAATGGCAATCCATGCATGCAGACCCTGACTGGTAGCCAGAGTGTAGCTCTGGCCAGCCAGACTCTGGTTTCCATGTGGTGTATGCTACAGCCATGTGTGTCATGTCACTTGGTATTTTTTTGGCATGTTGTTTTTTTGACAGTGGGATGTTCTGGTGTCAGAAAAAGCTGCTGTGCTACAAATTAGCAGTACAGTGACAGCATGTGCATGCTGCACATGCAGTTTTTGGCACTGCAGATGGGTTTTCAGCGCTGTAAACTATATGTGCACACTCGTGGGGATGTGCTGTCTACGTAGAGTCTTACCTGTAGAACTGGAAGCAAAATAGCTGGACTAGTGTGATGTTATGTCTGGGCTAACAAGCCCTGCTTCTCAGCAGAGCTAAATACCTTGAGTCAGTGCCAACCTAACTTCTCCAGAGTTAGATGCTCCAGAGAAAGCACATATGGAACTACCTTAGGGTACCTCTGAACAGCACTACCTTGCACAGCACAGGCTTTAAGCATAGATGCAGGAACATCTTCCTATCACTGGCATGCTGCTGAAGCCACCTGGTCCACATTGGACCACAGCTGGATTGTTCCAACTTTTCGCTAAAAGGATGCCATCTCTAGCATAGAGCATTTATTTCTACCAGGATGCCTTGATACCCTAGGGTACTATAAGATCCCTTTAAGGGTGCCACAAAGAGATGCTTAATATTAGCATTGTTTTTTCATGGTTTTTTCCAACTGTTGGGATGCTGAGGTGTGGGGGGCAGGGACTGGGGACCTGGGGGAGATGGGGGCGGGATGAGGCCAGGCAGGGCAGGGATTGGGGAGGTCTGGGGGGCAAGTGGGGG
>NW_017728906.1:115555346-115559175 GCF_001723895.1 Crocodylus porosus | reverse complement strand
TCCTCCAGCCCCCACAACCCCTTACTTACCAGCACTGGAGCCCTGGTGCTGAAGCAGCTGCCTGCCCTGCATGGGCAGGCCATGTGCTTCAGCATCAGGTTGAAGGGCCAACTACAGAGATGCTCTGGCAGCCAGAGCATCTCTGTGGAGGGGCCAGCCGCCCCCATTGCCTCAGGGCACAGTCCCAGACCATGCCCTGCCTTGCTTTTTTTAACTCTGTTTTTTTTAGATCCCTGGACCCCTGGATAAAAGTTTGCAAAATTTTTTTTTTATTCCTGCATGTGCCTCTTCCCCATCTCAAAGGGGTTTGAGATGGGGCAAGAGGCACATGCACACTCATCTGTGTCAGGGATGGGGGCCCCGGTGTCACGGTGGGCCGAGCATGAACAAACAGGTGGGATTAGCGGCGAGGAGTCAGAGCTGGTGGGATGCATGCAGTTTCAAAACAGAATGCTTTTTATTGTAGTTGTTTTACTTACGCCACTGATGGTATTGTAGCATAGGTCAATCTTAGGCTTGGTTACAACGGTATGATAACAAGGTTACAATGAAGAACGAGAACGATGAACAATCGATGACGAGAACGATGAAGAGACATGAACGAGGCCGGTAACAGTGGCAGAGGCGATGAACGAAGTAACTGGAACGAAGAGCATGAAACAAGTGGCCAAAACATATGCGACGATAACCAGAACCGTGAATGAGTGTTTGAGATGTAGAACGAATAGTCAGAACGAACGAGCAATTAAAACTATAAACAAGTAATCAATTGAGGATGAAGACGAGCGTTTTCTAGGACGGGGTACGTCGGAATACAACAGTGGCGGGGAGACCAATGGCTCTTACAAACCTGGAGTCTAGGCCTAAGGCAGTCTTTGCTGGAGTGATCTCTGCTCAGATCTGTCTAGTCTCCTCTGGTCGCTGGTCTCCACCGTAGATGAAGACTCCCTAGCCTTAAATATGTTTTGAGTGGCCAATCACACGGCGTTCCTTGTGGAAGATTCTAGCTAACTTACATCATGCCTGAGGCAAGACTGGGCATGTGCATGGTGTCAGTTCAGATTACCTCATTGAAACATTTTGATTGACAAGCGTGGGGTCGAGCGTGGGGCATGTGCAGGGCATGCTCACTAGCCCTCTGGGGATTTTCCACTTGCTTGTCTGCGCATGTCTGTGCTTAACCCTGTGTTAGCCAGCACCTTTCTTAAATTTGGCTCTGACAATCTGGAATGCCCGAAAAGTGCAACCCACTTGGATCTGCAGAAATGACTGAGTAAATCTGTATTTACTCAATGGGATCTGTATATAGAGCCCATTAAATATACACAATTCCAAGATCCTTGTTGTACATAAATGAATAATATTATCACTAGAGATGGGCAAGCTTTTGAGTGATCTTTAATATGACAAAAATGAGGTGTCAAGGGATTTAAATTACTTTAGAACTGAATACTTTGGGGCTAAATAGTGTCCGCCAAAAAAAAAAGTGGTAGAATTTTATTGACATTTTCAAAACAAAACTTATTGAAATTTTTTATTTGAAGTTTCCATATAAAGATTGCTCTCAATTTTAAAGAAAATCTTAAATATGTTTACCTATCCTTAGGTTAAATGCTATGTTTAAATTTCATTTCAAATTAAATATTCATTGTGACCCAAAGTGACTTTCTTTAGTTCAACCTGAATGGATTTTCACCAAGACTTTTGATTCACCCATAATTCACCAATATTTAATTACCATTTCAGATATCAACCAAACTTATTTCATTAAAAAAAGTTGAAAGGAGATCTGTGTTTGCATAGTATTCAAATCAGTTGCAAAAAGCATGTATACTTACATACATTGGAATAAAATTATATTTATTTATATATTGGTATATCATATGGGAAAATATATTATATAAAACACTTAGGGTTCTATTATCAAAGCAGATGTTTTGGCTTCACTACCCAAGCTAGAAGGAAGTTCCACTACCTGATTGCAATGATGGTCACTTACATTTTTTTCTAATGTCCACTCTAAGGGCCTTGTTACACATAATACTTAGTATGTTCTAATTTTAATTGTTGATAAAATTAGCACATGCTTTAAGAAGTCATATATTATGAGTTAATACTCCCTGTAACAAGCCCTGCTCTGACCTGCCCATAGAAGGCTGGCAAGCAGGAGCATGGCTGAGAGCCAAGTTGGCTCTTTGCCTGCCTAGCTCACCTGCTCTCAGGAGCAGAGTAGATGGCCCAGACTACAGGTATCTGGGGGTTGGCAGGATTCCACCAGGCCTGCCAGCCCCTGCCTGCCCTGACAGGGTCTCTTCTGCCTCCCCCTCATTGTACCCACTGCCCGCCCCCAGCCAAATCCAACATACTGCTGCCTCCTCCCCTTCCTCCAACACCCAGGACTCCCTGCCTTTCCCTGCAACCCCTTGTGGCTCACCCCCACCACTGGTGTCCACCAGTTCATCTGTTTTTTTACTTTCCTGATATAATCTATTGATGCCCATATAAATAGCAATCTCACCTCAGACTTTTGTAAGGTTTTCTAATCTATTCTCCTAAAATGGGCTTTCAGTTCCCCTAACCATCCTGGTAATCCTTCTCTGCTCTTACTTCATTTTCAATACCAGTTTCTTGAATGTAGGTGACCAAGATCATCTCCAGTATTTCAAATAATGTCTCACCAAATCCTTGTACAGTTGTCCTAATCTTTATCTCAACTGCGAATCCTTCTCCTGATATATACTGGGATCACCTTTTTAAGAAAGATTTTTTTTAAATAAATTTCCTCTTTAGAGTGGCAGTTTCACTTTTGCTAAATCTAAAATTAATATCAGATAACTGTTTAAAACATGATATTAAAGCAAAAATGATATATCAGATTATTATACTGATGAAGTATTAAAAAAGAAGGGGGAAAAGGAATTAATGTTTATTGCTGAAACACTAAAAATGTGTGATTATGTGGGTGGGGGTGCACAAGCTATAGAATAAACAATAGTTCTTAATTGCCCCACTGGTGATGCTCTCTGCCTTCCCAGACAGCCAGATTTGCAACTGTTGGCCCCACTCAATTGAGAACATAAATGGGTGCAAACTTCATTGGCTTAAATTATTTTTGCAAGTTTTACACTAGCAGTCAATTTATCCCACTTACTTAAATAGCAAGATAAAAAAATTAACATCAGACCATAGTCTCTGATTCAGCACAACCCTTCAATATATGCTTAACTTACACTGCGGGACAAGACTACTTTCCTGATGCGTTATTAGATTAATAGCCCTTTAATTTATGTTGGGTATAGAAAGATTTATAATTATTACTTAAGAAAGAAAGAAAAAAAAATAATTGTATTACTGAATACCAGAAGATTAAATTTCTAGCAGAAAAATCTATATTTATTGTTGCACATACCTTTCTAATTCAAAGTATCATTTTAACCAGTTACATAAAATCACATTAGTGGTTTTCATAGACATCGTCACCAGAGCTGGAAGGGACCTCAAGAGATCATCGAGTCCAGCCCCCTGCCCGAAGGGCAGGAAGTCAGCTGGGGTCATAGGATCCCAGCAAGATAAGCATCCAATATACTCTTGAAGGTGTTCAATGTAGGTGCTTCAACCACCTCCGCTGGCAGACTGTTCCAGACTTCGGGGGCTCGGACAGTACAGAAATTCTTCCTTATGTCCAGCCTGAAGTGGTCTTGCAGGAGTTTGTGACCGTTCGACCTCACCATCCCTTGGGGCGCTCTGGTGAACAAATGTTCCCCCAGATCCTGGTGGTCACCCCTGATAAACTTATAGGTGGCCATCAGATCACCCCTGAGCCTGCGCT
>NW_017728906.1:115546474-115555246 GCF_001723895.1 Crocodylus porosus | reverse complement strand
GGTCCCTGAGGGCCTGACTGACAATCCTCTTGAGCTTGTCAAAGTCAGCTTTTCTGAAGTCAAGGACTTCTGTGTTGCTGACTGACTTGCCAGCTTTATGGTGGATGGTGAAGTTGATCAGCTCGTGGTCGTTGTCACCCAGCTTCCCATCAATCACTAGGTCGCCGATTACGTCGTCCCCCATACCCAGTACCAGGTTGAGCAGTGCTTTGCCTCTCATTGGCCCATAGACTTTTTGAGTCAAGTAGACTCAGGTAAAATCAAAGATGTTGAGGTCTACTTCAAACCTCCTTACTTTGTTTGAACTAGACTTATAAGGTTCTAGGTAACAGATATCATAAATCTTTAGATTTATGTCAGATACTCAAAATTTGGAATGTAAAACAAAACTAAAAAAACAACAATCCCAAAACAACTTCTTTTTGTAGCAAATAGTAACTGTGCTTGTGCTTTTCCTCCTAAATGAAATAACTCATACATTTCCAATTAGGAAAAAAGCAAACAAACAAATTGTTACTGTGGCAACTGGCTCCTACTCACAGAACCTTTCCTGTAATGAAAGTTGTAAGGATAGCAATATCACTCCTTTGAGACTGAAAATATTTTGCTATGCACTTCAAAGTCGACAACAATTTCTCCTTTTGAAGGACATGGTAAAAGGAAGCACAATATAGTTGTATTATTTTATCCTGATCAGGCTATAAAAGTATATAATTAGGGGTGGGTGAAGTCTGGCCAGTGGTGGATTCCATTTCCCAGCAGCCCCTGCCTGTATCATTGAAGCCAGTTCCATGGAGACTCCAGTAGCAGCAAGGCTGTGATAGTGTGGGGCCACTGTTTCCATGGAGACAGGCCCCAGCAGCACTGGCAAGGTATGTGACTGAGTGGGGAGCTGCAGTAGGGCCAGGATTTTGTGACAGTGACAGTATGGTCCAGAGCCAGAGGGGCATGCAGGCAGCAAATGGAGGCTCTTCCCTGGATTTGGATCATACTGTCATCGCTGCCCCCAGCCCCAGCCTGAGAGCAGCTCCCCATCCACCGATGCACCCTGCAAGTGCTGCTGGGGTCAGTCTCCATGGAAACCTTGGCCCTGTGCTGTAATGGCCCCAGCACTGCTGGAGTCTCCATGGAAAATAGCCACAGTGATACAGACAGGGCCTGGTGGGAAATGGAGTCCAGCCATCAGCCAGATCCATCATTTTGCCCACCCCAATCTAGATGAAAAGGGGGATGGAAGACTAAAAATCTTTTAATAGATGTCATAGACATTAGGGCTGGAAGGGATGTCATTAGTCATTAGGGCTGAAAGATCATAGGATCCAGCCCCCTGCCCAAGGGGCAGGAAGTCAGCAGGGGTCAAATGATCCCAGCAAGATAGGAATCCAAGTGTTTTTTTGAAGTATCCAGAGTAGGTGCTTGGACCACCTCTGGTGGGAGTCTGTTCTAGGCCTTAGGGACTAAGATAATAAAGAAGTTTTTTCCTTATGTCCAGCTTAAAATGGTCTTCCAGGAGTTTGTGACGATTGGACCTTGTCTTCCCATGGGGTGCCCTGGTGAACAGATGTTCTCCCAGTTCCTGATGCACACCCCTTATGTATTTACAGGCTGCCACCAAGTCACCCCTGTTCCTACGCTTTTCCAGGCTGAAGAGTCCCATCTCTCTAAGTCTGTACTCATAAGCCCTGCTCTCTTGTTCTCTAATCATGTACATGGCTGTTCTCTGGACTCTCTCAAACTTCTCCACATCCTTTCTGAATTGTGAAACCCAGAACTGGACACAGTATTCCAGCTGTGGCCTCACCAATGCTGAATAAGGGGAAAAGCACACTTCCCTATAGCTTGCTGTCATCAGTGAACTTAGCCAGTCTGCTTCTGACACCAAAGTCCAGATTGTTCTTTAACCTAACTTTTGATCCTTTATTAAATGTTCTCAGCACAACATAAAGACTATATATATATAATATATATATAATATATATATACACATACATATATATATTAATTATTCAGTGAGTTGATACAGTTAGACTGTAAAACAGATAATAAAATAATACAAAAATCTAGAAAAATCTTGGTTCCAAAATGATACCTTAGACCAACTGCGAAATTGCAAAAAAAAAATCTTTTTCTGAAAGCTTTTGTGCTCATGCACCCTTCATCAGGCTCAGAGAAAGTTCAAGATGGTAAAAAGTTCCCATATGTAGGATAGAAACTTAATTTTTCACAGAGGAAGCAGAAGCTGGAAAACTGTCTCTCTGTGTCCATGAGAGTCTTTTTGTGAACTTGCTCTTTGTTGTGTAGTTTGAGCAGGTTTTCTTCCCTGGTGCTGTCAGATGGCAGACAGGGAGGTGTAGAAATCTTTATTTGTTGCTCATCAATGAAGTTTATCATCCAAAATCATAAAATATTGAAACTTCACTAATAGTAGCTTTTCAAATATTACTATTACAGTATGTTTTGTCGGCAGATATTATCAGGAAGTAAAATACGATTAAAAGTTAGAATTAAATAACTAATGCTTTAAAGACATTTATTTGGTTAGCAGTTTATAAAGAATTTTTATGAAGGTTTAAAACTCATTACAAGCATGCATAAAATCCTTCAGCAGGGACAAGTTTTTGGTAGCCACAAATGTGAGTTCAAGGTATAAGCTCACACAGCCAAAATACTTTATATCTAGGAATGTAAAAGAGGTCTGACAGAATATAAAAGTAATGCATGAGATTACTTTTGTAACATATGGCATTTGTTCACAACACATAGAAAATAGAAATGGAATTAACCTGCAAAAGGTCAGGCTCAATTTAATACAGACTTTTTTTACAAGTGAATTAATGCATACATTTTACTTTGATTTTGTTTCTGCTATCTTTTGATGTGAAGTCATTTAACTGAGGTTTGTTCACTGTTTCAGATGGATGAACATCAACTAATTCTTCAGCAAAGGCAATATCTTTTTTCTCTTTCACATTTGACTTCAGTCAAACTTTAATTTATTTCAAATGGAGCAAATAACAAATTAACATGGAGGGAGTGTCACAGTGCATTTTCTCCTTAGTTGCCAAGTTTTATGCTAGTCCAGAGTCAGTGACAACCCCTGCTCCTTGTGTAATTACTACTGGACACTATACCTGCTAATCATTTTCTTCATTTATCTTTGACATTCTTTGGCAAGCTAAGGAGAAAGCCATTCTTCAGAGGGTCAGAGAGAGCTAGACTCCAACACAGTTGTTCATATTTGGAGGCCATAATAATTACTACATCAGATGTGTTCTATAAAATATCAGATGGATTTAATTGGGTTGGGGGGGATTTCCCACAGCTACTCCTCCAAAAAAAAAAATAACTATGGCATTTATACACATGGTCTGGGAGGTAGGGAGGACAGCACTTTAAATAGAGCAGCTCTCAGGGCTGCTCTAATTAAAGCACCCAGAGTGTCATATATATCAGTGTTCCCACACTGAAAAATGGCAGCAGGGGCAATGAGCTTTAGTGAAAACACTCCTACAGCCTGGGTACACTATAGGTACACTAATACACGTGATGCTGGAGTCAGCTTGAGCATGGTAATTAGCACATCCCAGCAGATTCAATTAATCGAGTCTGTTCCAATTCACTGTAATTACAGCACATTGGAACAGCCTTGATGCATAGGTATAGGCACCCCGTGTAACTAGAAATCAACTAACAGTATGCTGTAATACACGTTAAAAACATAACAGAACCAGAGAATTATCCTGAGGTTATTGGATTATTTCTAATACCCTGTAAATATTAAAAATTAACCCTTTCATTAGTGTATCCCTTTTATGTTTATTACATCCCTCACAAATTAGCTTGTATTTATTTCTCATGGCCATTCAGGCCATGCAGCTAATACAGTGTTGTGTGTTTATTGTTGATAGGCTGAAGGCAACTCCAAAGAATATATTTACATTTATTCATAAAATATTTTTCACTAGTCTCTTTCTAGAAACTGTATAAGGTGATGTACAACTGTCACCTAAAAATAATGACATTTTGCTTTTAGTATTGCAAACTTTTTACACTAGAAATTCTACATTAAAGTGAAGTATAGACAAAGAGATAAATTCATCTGTATATGACAGTTCTTTGCATTGCACCAGTGATGCATGTGATAATTCTTAGTTTAATTTAACTGTGGTTATAAGTGTTTTGCATGATCTATAAAATAAATACAAATAGCCTGAAGCAATTGGTGAATCTTTTCCTGATGCTATTCATGTCACAATTAATGATCACACTATAATTATTATGCTTTCCTGTTATGTTGTTCTGTTTTCTTTTATTTATTGTTAGCTAACATTGTGTCTATATTTGAGTTTTATCAGACTGAGAGCTATGATGCAGTTCATAATTTAAGTCTAGCTAGAAATGATTGCCTTTGACCCCTGTATGGCAAGTAACTCAGAATCTCATACAATAACTTGGAAGCAACTTTGAATCATCTTAATTCAGAATGTTAATAAGGAGATACTGTCATAAAAAATTTAAAATCATTATTTTTTTAAGATGCTGTAAAATTGTGACATATACTCTAACTGAATGATGACGCTTCAGATCTTTGTCAGAAAATAAAAGTAATATTGATCATAATTTAACTAGAAAAAAATCTTGATGCATTTAGGAGTTTTTTATTCAGTTTCCAAAAAGGGCACAGATGGATTTGAAAAGAGTCACTTAATTTGCAATAATACACGTATATTATTTTTGTCAATACTCACAAACCATTTACAGCACAAGGATACATTTGAATTAATAAAATAAACTGCATTGCTAAGTTTTGATATTTTTTTCCATTGTAGCTACTGGCTTAAATTCTGATCCTATGGACCAGGGGTAGGCAACCCCCGGTACGGGTGCCAGACTGTGGCACACAAAGGTATTGTGCTTGGAACATGTGATGAGGATGGGGCCAGAGCTTCAGTGCCACAACAAGGATAGGGCCCCTCATGGTTCTTTTGCCATCTGCCTCTGGCACACCAATATCTTACAAATCAAGACTGAGGATTTTTTTGGCAATCTGCCCCAAAATATTGCCAAGTCTTACTATAGACTAGTGATTCTCAGCCAGGATTCTGTACCACCCTGGGATGCCCTGAGATCCTTTTAAGTGTGACATGGGGTAACATGCAATATTAGCTTTTGCTTGGTGTGCAAACACACAAGATAAACCCATTTCAAATAGGAAATCTATAGTGGAAATCCATAGATTCCAAATAGGAATCCATGGTGTCCAAATCATTCTAACCTGCTGGGGCCTTTCTGAGTTTTGAGCAAAAAAAAATTGCCCTATTATTTTCCCGTAGTCAACAACAGCAACAAAAGCAACAACAACAAATAGAAGTTAAAAGCTGGCATTTAAAAGGTCCCTTGAGTCTATAATGACTGACATCAGCTATAGACTGACTTGAATAAGCAACATAAAATAACCTTGTAGAGGTATATTGACTTCAAATACTTATTAGTGTAAAACTGGAATAATACATTTGTGAGTCAAATCCAGTCTTATATATTCAGTACGACAAGTTCTCATTTCTAAGAAAATCTGAATTGTCTTCATTTCATAATTTAATTTTGTATAAATATGTAATTTGAATGCAAGCTTTGGCACATCATATTGTAACTCACTGGTCTGTTATTCACCCTTTGACTGTATGAGAGAAAATAAATATTAGCAAGTATTTATGGAAAAAAAATATTTTCAGTTTCTTGCCACTTGGGTCAGAGACAATAATTTCTATCTAGACTTAGATTATGATATACATCATAGCTCTCAATCTCATAGATTTCATAGACATTAGGACTGGAAGGGACCTCAGAAGATCATCCGGTCCAGCTCCTGCCCAAGTGGCAGGAAGTCAGTCTGATAAAATTCAAACATAGGATACAATGATAAAAGAGAACAGAACAACATAACAGGAAAACATAATAACTAAACTGTGATCATTAATTGTGACATGGATAACACCAGAAAAAGATTCAACAATTTCCCTTGGCTAGCTGCATTCTATAGATCACATAAATTTAATAGATTACACAAAACACAAGCACACAAAAGTACAGCCAAAAAAGGTACATAGCGACAGATAGAAGCTAAATGATAATATATTTTAGCTATTATTTTTAACATAAATTGTATATGCTCAAAAATCCATGCTGAAAAAAAGATGCAAGTTTCTGGATAGGAGAAAAAAAGTTTCAAGGTTGTTGGGTTTGTTTAATATAGAAGTGGTCTTTACAAATATTCTTGTGTGCGTATGTTCTTACATGTATATATAAATATGCTATATATGTATATATGTATGTATATAATCTGTTATTTACAGTACAATTTGTCAAGCCATTTTAACAGCCAATTCAGCCCTAGAGATGCACATACCCAATTGCCATAGTGAATGAACATCTTGTTCTATATTGTGGAATCCACCGCCCCTCCCCCCCAGGCAAATCACTGAATTGAGTATGATTGATTAGCTTAGATATGTTGTATTTTTGTGGAGGATCAGACTACATGGCAACTTTCTTGGAGCAGTACATAGTTACTTTTTACTTCCATGGGTGAGAAGAGAAGGAATCCAATGGGTTTTTAATTTCTGTTCAAACAGTATACAGCTATTGTTAACAATGTAATACTGCACATGACTAATAATTTATTTAAACAAGCAAAGGACTGCGTGCAAAAGGGTAGGTCAGCAGAAGCAGATGGCCACAAAGGAAAAAAACCCCTCCAAAATGCACACTATCCACACTCTGAAATGAAGGAAAATGGCTGTCGTGCTGTCTCTACTATGATCAATCCAGAGCATATAAACTAAATATGCCTGGTTAATATTAATAAAATGTTAGAAGCTTTCCAAAGAGCAATTTACAGTAGAGATTCCAGATTACAGTGTAGAAGAACCTATAGTTAGTAATTTGCCTTGAGTAATTTCTCACAATACTGAGGGAAAATGTGCACCAGGAATTGTTGATTTCTTTTTGCTTACATGGGCAATTGAGTTCTGACAGCTCTATTAGTAAGAATACCTTTCCTGAAGAGAGAAAATATGGAAAGAGGAGGAAGGAAAGCATTGTAGTTATGGACATGGTCTCATACTCAGCGGGCTCATCCACACAAGCAACCACATGTGCTTTAGCAGCTCAAAAAGAAGTGGTGCAAATTTAAGCCAGGGCTATTTGCCTCAGCACACATGCCTGGACATGCACATTGCTGGAAGCAAATTGTGTCACTTGGGGCAAAATAACCCTGCCTGGCACCTCCCAGATCTGCAGCCAGGGGAAGCTAGAGCCTGGGGTCAGCAACTGTGCTGTGTTCAGCAGTATAAAAAGCTGCCCTGTCCTAGCCCCATCAGTACAAAAAGCTGCCCTGGCAAGTAGCTCAGAATTTTTGCTCTCAGGAGCTTCTGAGGCCCAGCCAACTGGTACCTGGGAACACTACCCCTTGTGCCAGCTGGACTGCTGAAACAGCTTGAGAGTTCCCTGCACCCTCTACCCACTGCCGCAGTCTGGCAGTGGGGGCTGCTGCCTGGCTAAGACCTGCTGCGTACCCACCAGACCCGGATGGGGACTACATAGCCCATAGTGGCATCTACCCCCCTGGGCCAGCTGCCAGTGAGCTGTAGCTGCAGGGTTGGCCTTCATAAGGCACTACTGCCATGTGTGCCCCTCCCTGGACATCTGGGCAGGTATCACTTGGAAGATGTTCCTAGTCTGGTGGCCTGCTTTGAATTGTCAAAGCATGTCCTTCTGACCTCAAATGGCTAGGAGGTCAGCCACCTCTAGCTGGGTCCAATGTGCCACCTCTGAGCAGGAAGGATCTTGCCACTGGCCTTCCTAGCAGGAATTCTAGTGTTTCCTATTGGAAAACTGAAAAATCCCTGATAAAAAAATCCCAAAGTCATTTTGTAAAATATCCCAAAATCCATGTTCCTCCACAATTAAAACAAAAACACCACTATATAGAGAGAGAAAGAGTAAGAGAGTGTGAGAGACAGGGATCAGTTGGGCAATGCTTTATTGATATATCTACAGTATTAAATCAATTTGGAAGCTGACCAGTGTCTCCATCATCATAATAAAATGAATTCTCAGTACCTATATATTTTGTTGCCCCCCACCAGGGGCTACAGCTCCCCAACAGGGGCCAAATGACATCTGCAGGGGCTACCACCCCCCTTGCAGGGCCCACGTGCCCCCCCCCCGCTTACTTCTCTAGCCCCCTGGATTGCTGCTCTGCCTGGCCCCATCCCCCATTGGCTCCTGCAGCTGCCCCAGTCCTCCTCCTCCAGACCCGCCAATGGCAGCCCCACCCAGTGCCATCCCCTACTTGTACCACCAGCCCCCCATGGCTGCCTCTCCACCCCAGCCTCCAGCACTTAAAAAATTAAAAAGGCTTGTACTCACCAAGCAGGAGCTATGGGGGTTCTGGGTCCTCCTGGAAGAGTTCCCTTGCACATTACAGGGCAGCAGGAGGCAGCAGGGCCTTGGCTTGGGCCACTGGTGCTGTCGCCCAGCCTCACATTGTGTGACAGATGGCAGAGGTACTGCCAGTAAGTGTCAGGGTTTTTTGTGTTTGCTTGTTTTTTTAATTGTGGGGATGCTAGGGTGGGGGGCAGTGATTGGGGAGATGGGGCCAGGCAGGGCAGTGATGCGGGGACTGGGAGAACAGGCAGGGGCGGGGCTGGGCAAGGCAGGGCTCAGGGGGTCCAGGGGTGGGACTGGGCGGGGCAGGGATTGTGGGGCTTG
>NW_017728906.1:115532911-115546345 GCF_001723895.1 Crocodylus porosus | reverse complement strand
GCTTGAGGTGCAGCTCCCCCCCAGACCCCTGCATACCTGCAGTGGAGCCCAGATCCAGCTTCCTGCAGCTGCCATGCTGCCTGCCCTGCATGGGCAGGAAGCATGCTTCAGCACCAGGTTGAGGGCCAAGCACAGAGACACTCTGGCTGCTATCAAAGCATCTTTGTGGCAGGCCCAGCCTCCAACTGCCTCAGGGCATGGTCCAGGACTGTGCCCTGTCCCACTTTTTTTTCCTCCATTTTTTTTTTTACCTCTGGATATCCAGGGGTCTAATTTTGCCCCACACTCTGAAAACTTGCAGCGGGGGGAACCTTTTCCCATTCCCACACATGCCTCTTACAGCATCTCAGAGGGGTTTGAGATGCTGCAGGAAGTACATCTGGGCTCATCTGGATGCACACAAAGGGTGCAATTACACCCACACTTTACTATGGAATTGATTAATTAGCTCCACAGTAAAGCATTACCATATACATGTGTACCAGTATTAGGGTGCAGTAGTTTAATTAATTGTATTGTCAGGGACAGTACTATCTTATGGTGCAGTTATATACTGCACTGAAGTGCATGTATAGATAGTGATAAGGGCTGGCTGGGGCAAAAGGATGCAAAAGTGCAGGAGCTGCTTCTTTCCTACCCCTGCACATTATCATCCTTGTGCTCCAGCCAATCCCTCTGCTGCCCAGTGCTCACACCCAGAGGCTGGGGCTGACACCCTGAACTCCCTGCCAGCCCAAGGCTGCTCTGACCTGGCTCAAATTGAAGCATATGCATGTGCACCCTGGACCGCAGCAGTTTTAGCATCTACTTGTGCCATTAAGGTACTATGATAAACTGTGGTGGAAACTGTGCTGGAATTTATCATGTCACCTTAAAGCCATGTGTAGATGCACCTGAGGTTTTTAAGTTGAAATTAATGTTCTACCTCAGACAACTCTACAGTTAAGGAAGGGGTGGGCAGGAGAAGGGATTGTAAGAAAATTAGTGAAGGGGTGAAATCTGTAAAGTTTCCAGTGGATGAATAGGAGGGGTTGGGTTATAGCAATGGTGTTGGCAGAAGAAGTGGGAGGAGGAAGTGGCTGTGCTCTGCTCTGCTAATGGGCATCTGAATTTGTATTTAACCTGGCAGCAGGCACATCATTTTCTCTTTGCACAAATCTAGGGAGAAGAAGAAGTAGCTGCACCACTTATCTTTACTCACCATGCTCTTCTGGGAACCCTGGGGCCACCATATTCCAACATAAAGTGCCAGTGTTGATACAGGTCTACCGAAAACTTATCCAAAGGCCAAACAGAATCAATTGGTGGGATGCATATGGCTGGTGGGACATATTTTGCCCACCCCTGCTGTATTGTGATTAGTATTTGTGAGGAACTTGAGTTCCTGGAAAGACCATGTCTAATTCACATCCTCCTAGATCCCATTCCCTGCTTCCTGGACCCTTTTTATGATCATTGTTGAAAAGAACAAAAAATATCCCTAAATTCGGGAATTCATAACCAAGGTATCCCCACGACCAGGGGGATGATTTGCCTTCTGGCCCCAAAAATCTTTTATTTTTTGCTTCTCAGTAATCCATGTTCAATAGGAAGAATGGAAGATTCACCCACCCAAAATATCTGTAACCTGGTGGTTGAGATACTCTCCCACAAGAAGTAGGAGATGTAAGGCCTGAATCACCTCAGGCTGTAGAATATCTGGGAATGATGTCTCTCATTTCCTCAGTGTATACTCTAACAGCTAAAGTTGGGGTCATCACTCTCAACAAACTCCTAACTCTCAGAAATGGGACCTGCCTGACATTTTGGATTGTAAGTGAGAAAAGGTGTCTAATTGTGCAGACTAAGCCAACTTTTGAAAAGGAGGGAATTCAGGCACACTTTTGTGCTTAGTGTTTCCTGTTGACTAACTCAAGACTCCAGGTGCCAGGAAATATATGAAGCCTGCTAAGAGATAACACCAGGACAAGAAAAAGGCTAAGAACACAAGGGACCAAAAAAATTCTGGAAGCCTTAAAAGGGATACAATAAGATCAGAGCAGAACAGACTGAAGGGGGATTTAATAGCAGCCTTCAACTACCTGAAGGGTGGCTCCAAGGAGCATGAAGCTAGATTATTCTCAGTGGTGGCAGATGACAGAACAAGGAGGTATGGTCTCAAGTTGCAGCAAGAGAAATTAAGTTAGATATTAGATAGAATTTTCTCATGAGGGTGGTAGCAAAACACTGGAACAAGTTACCCAGAGAGGTAGTGGAATCTCCATTCTTGGAGGATTTTAAGACCCATCAAAACAAAGCCTTGGCTGGCATGATATAGTTGGGGACAGTCCTGCTTTGATCATGGAATTGAACTAGATGACCCCCTGAGGTCCCTTCCAACCCTAAATTTCTATGTTTATATGACTATATGCTCATGGAAGGACAGCAGTTATCTGAAGGAACCTGACCATAATGCACAATGTGCTTTGATGATGACTGAAAATCGTAACCATGTTAGATGGTAAAATGGACATACATGCAAGATATATAGGATATTTGATTTTTGCTTTTTTTTACCATCTTCAAAAGTTGGATTCCTAATGAAAAAGTATGCTGATACAAAATCAACATTATTTTGGCTGAAGAAGTATGTTTTGGGACACTATTCCCTATTAGCTACAGAATCCCAAAGGAAAGGCTTGAAGGGGTGTAAACTTCATAAGACTTTCTAGGTAACAATATTGCTATAGTTAAACATTTATAGTGACATTCTATTCCTTCCTTGTTGACTAAATGGCTTTTTTGTCATGTACATGTAATTCTTGACACTTATACACTCAGAGGAATTGCATCCCTAGATGTTTAGTCTTTCATGTCATTTAATTTCTGGTCTAGGACATTTAGACAGTGATATATATGCATGCAGACTGGGCATACTTTGAATTAGCCAGGGCACATATGCATGCCTCTTGTGGATGTGTAGATGTACAAAAATGGAACTGAACAAACCCATTGCTAGCAGACTCAGGAATGTACAAAGACCAAGGCAGACTTCTCAACTTTTATGGCATTTACCTGGGAACCTTGATGACCTGGGTTATAGATTCAGAGGGAGCTTAAACCTGGGCCTTTCTCATTTCTCAGAACAGCTCACTAACCATCACACCAAAGGCCAAGCATTATCCAAGGTTTTCTTTGACACCCCTTTTGAAGTTGGTCCAATGGTAAGTCACAAGAGGGCGGTCTGGTGGAAACATAGAGCCTGAGAGGAAATGAGTAAGGCAGTGTGTGTGTAAGTTAGTGGGTTGCTGCTAGCCTAAAAGGAGGGGGCCTTCGAATGTAGCCTGGGCCCTTGCCCAGTGGGTTGGAAACTTCCCCTCTGCACTGCCCTCCATCTTTTCCAATGACTGTTATTAGCTCAGCTTCAAAAGGAGCACTGTAGAAAGGAGTAAATAATTCCTGACCCATGGAATAGTATAACCGTGTCTATGCTGTGCTAGTCTCACTGAGGCACCAAACTTGACAAGGTACCCAGGTGCCTCCAACATTAGTACAGACCATATCATCCACAGACAAAATAACATGGATCATAACATTCAAAATGTATTCATTTGCAATTTTCCCAATGTCATACACACCGTCACCTTTTCACAGTGCCTCTCTGCAATGTACATTGGGCAGCTTTTGTGACTCCTTTTGTTCCTATAGATTTATTGTCTGATTGTTTGCCTGTCCCAGTCTTGCCTCCCTTCCCCTTCCCCTTCTATCTTCTCTCCCTCTCTGCCCTTCCCTTCTGCCTTTTCTATTCAATTTTTCCTGTTCATAGCTTTGTGCATGTCTTTTCAAAGAATCTGATGAAGTGAGTTTCAGCTCATAAAACTTTGTCCTTTAGACAGACAGACAGACAGATCTATCAATTGATCAATTAATTGATCTACTTTGGTTAGTTTATAAAGTGAAAATCTACCTTGCCTTCTAAATCAGAGAACCTTGGCTTCTAGATGAGAAGGCCCTAGAAAACATGGCCCATTACTAGCTGCTGGTAATATTGGAGTCTCCCTTGATTTAAGATACTGTTCTCTCCCAGATTACTCTAAGAAGCCAGTCGACTGTCAATCCTTTCTATTTTAATGGAATTTTGAGAGAAAAAGATCATAGGAAAAATTAGAATTTATTGGTTGGGTATGTTATTTTTAATTTAGTTTTTGTTGTATTTTTTCATGGGTAGTTAATTTTGGATCTAAGGCTGCTAGATTTGTGAATTGTGTTAAGAACTACATTTTTAGAATTTGTCAAATGTTCTAGAAAATTCAAATAATGTATTTTTGCTTTTATGCATAAATCAAACAATGTCTTTTGAAACAAAAGCATTTGTTTAAATCCCTCCACCACAGTGCCTAAGCTACCTGCCAGAAAGTCTGTTAGGTAGCAGCCCTGGCTGTTGTCTTTCAAGACTCTTTTTCATTTCTTCCTGGCTTTTCTTTTAGGGTACAAACAGTTATCAGCAAAAGAAGTAGATCAGCTGTGCCAAGATATGCCCCAACACAGCTGATCTGCTTCATTGGGTGAAATGCATTTGACTTGTTGTCCCACCCATTTATGTGGAAGGGCAGAAGGCTACATGTTCCCAGATGCATTCTGGAATCTGCAAGGTGAATCTCTGAAAGTAAGGATTCTTCAGCTTTCCTTGCTTACAGAGGTGCATCTGTAGACCATACTGAGTAAGTTAGATATTCTGGTGCAGTCCTAGGCCTGGGACTGTCAATAAGTTGGTTGGTGGTTTCAGTTCTGGGATCACCCCAGAGTAAATTTGGTGTAGTACTAGGGTTGGGCCACTATTAGCTGGTTGGCATTCCCAGCCCTGGAACCACACTGGCATGCAGACAGGAACCTGGAAAATCCCAAATGGGGGAACCCAGGCAGGCATTTCTGGTGTTTCAGAAGCCAAGTTCTGTGCACCTCAGGAATGGGAATTCCTGGGGCATAGTGAACCAGGTCCCTGAAGCACTGGGAGTGCCTGCCTGGAGTAGCTGTAGAGTGTGGGCAGCTTCAAGCTGACTACACTCTCCCAACATAAACCGAGAAAAAATCTGCCTCAATAAAGCACATCTATTGATAAAATTTAGGGTGTAACCACAAATTTGGGGTATTTGTGGTACACAAGTGGTATGGACATTTGTTTGCTTGGCTTTTGTACTGCCATTAAAAATGTTATAGAAGCTTAAAGGTGACATCTGTTTCCACCCTTAATTACATTATACTAATTAAAAAATTATCATAAATATGATTTATTGACTCCAAAATTGTCAGTGAATTTTAAACTTATGCTGCAAAATAAGGAGTTTCCCTCTCTGAGTGAAGATGTACCCAAAGTTCAGGCTGAAATCTTGATAAATATCTGAAATAAGTTAAAGTTTCTGCTGAAGTTTGAATGAATTATTTTAGTTCAGACATGCTTTTAACACTGAGAAGAAATGTTTTTTGGGGTATTTTTTACAAATAATGTTAGATATGAGTAGCAACACCATACCAACCACCTATTATTTGTCCAGTTCCATTCAAACAAATTGAAAGCTGAAAGAATATTAAGATCATTATATAATAACACACCACTAAATGTCATCCCATTACAAAGTTAGTTCTGTACTGAGCTCAATATTTTGTATCTGACCAAAATATAAGTTATTTTAATCAAAACCTACTTTCCAGAAATATAGTCCATTTTGATTGCAGTGGTCTAGCTTCAGGTGAATAGGAATGGTTCCCACAAATATGTGTTCTCTCTAACTATTTTGGGTGGATACCCTCTCCCGTTAAATAGATAGGAATTGTGCATTAAGGAAGAATTTTAAAGGTAAGATGCAAACAAAAATATAATAAATTATTTTAGCAAAAACTGTGAGGTTAATTTCTCATATTTGGCATAATTTTTCTTTAACAAACTTCAGTGCCTTAATGAAATATTTAAACATGCATTTATATTACCTACGTAACATGACATTTGTTCAGCAGGAAATATTTTAGTTACAGGAATAGCAAGTTCTTTTTGAAGTAAAGAGAATAAATATAATGGGAATACTTTACCTTTTCCAATCATTGTTATAGTTCTTTGAATTACTGAATATTGTAAGTAGTTAAATAAACTGAACTAAAATTAAATGATATCCCTTTACACTAAAAGGAAAATGTAAATCCTAGTCATTTTCAGCATATTGTCAGTACTGAATGTTCAAAATAGTTAACATTACACTTTATTAGTGCTGAAAACTAGTTAAGGCAAAGGAACAGCTACAGCATATTCATTCCCATGTTCATGTAAAAGGTGATCATTATACATCTTGGGCTTTTATATATTTAAGGTCTAAAAGAGGTTTGTTATGTCTTTCCATTTTTTCCCCTTGACTTCCATCTTTGCACAGAGAACTAAAGGGGAAAAAATGTAATCTCACATTTTTGATATATATTTTTCAGGAAGTGAGAACCTACATTGTAATGATGGCCAGGGATCCTGGTTTTCTCTGATAAATCAACAACATTTCCCGTGTCTGGAACTCAGCCTGGATGGAGCTCATTGTAAAACTGCAAAATCCACAGGTTTCTCCAGTGAAATGAGAAATCTGTGTTTGCCTCTGGTAAAAGGCAAAATCTGTGTTTTACTTAGCTTTTCCATGGGAAATGAGAAACCTGGATCTGCGATGATCAGTCTTTTAAATAAGAGCTATCTGACCACAGATTCAGATGAACTCTTTCATAAGAAAGCATTCACTGACCTAATACCTCAAAAAAATCTCTCTGTCCCTTTTGTAAGGGAAGCCTGAGATGTGGAAAGGACAGTTTAATGGAATTAATTATGCGCCAGTGGATAAAAGGGTGATGGGGAGAGGGACAGACATTTCTGAATAGAATATTTTGCTGGAGAGGTTTTTTTAATTTTTAGCATTATCTTCTCACAGCAACACATGATAGCTGTTTTTCACCTGAAAAACAGTATGGCATAAATTCCTAATGATTAATCTATCTTTTTAGAGATGTCTAGGATTACCATACATCGAGGTTTTCCCAGACATGTCCTCTTTTTCAGCCCTCTGTGCTGTGTCTGGGTCAGTTTTGAAAAAATAAGAGAAAATGTCCAAGTTTTTTTTACTTTTCCAGGCTACTGCTTGAGACTGCTTGGGGCTGGGAGCAGTGGGCAAGGTGACTGGCTGTCAGGGTCAAATGCTCCCTGTGCATGCCCCAGTAAGCCAGGTGAAGAGACTGTGTGTATGTGTGTGTGTGTGTGTGTGTGCGCATGCACGTGCATGCACACGCACCGCAGGAGCTGCTTGGCCAGCAGGGCTGGAGGGAGGAGGAGTCTGTGGGTCAGGAGTGAGGTGCACCACAGGGCTGGAGGAGTAGGGATCTGTCAGTTGGGAGTGAGGAGAGACTGTGGGGGCAGGGGCTTAGGAGTGAGGGGCAAAGGAAGGGCATGAGCATATCACTGCTCCCCCCACAATCATGTTCCCCTCCCCTCCTCTCCTCCCCCCACTCTCCCCTCCTCCCTCCACTTCCCAGGTGTCCTCTTTTTTGATGCTGGGAATATGGTAACCCTAGAGGTGTCTCCAGCTGCTCCAGCTGCTTCAAGTCCTTGACTTTTGAGATGGATCTTATGGTAGTCTTTTCACGTCGCTAGAGAAGAAATGTAAATTGTCACTCCAAATGTTTCTCTGTCCTAGATATCCTTAAGGAAACAATATTTTTAACAGAACCCTTATTGCAGGAAGGGTCAGTACATTTGGGAAAATGGTTTGAAGAGATCACAAGCAAGCTCACTTTACCCCTTTCTTTAACATTTGTTAATGAATATTAATGATTCTAAAACAAACTGAGCAAAGCATACTGGATTTTTTGACTATTCAGTAGATTTTTGTTCCCTTGTTATAATGCTTGTGAATGGCACCAATGCCTCAGAGAGGATCCAAAGTGTAATATTTCATTTCTATGCAAGTTTTATTTTCCAGAGCTGTAAACATTCAGAAGTCTGATCTATATTGCATGTGCCTTCTCTTCACCTGAAAGCACGGTCAAAAAACAGTGAATTTAGGGCCCTGTTACGCCCTACACTGTAAGCCACACAAATGTTGATTGGTGTTAGGGCCTTGTTACATGGTAATTTTGGGCAGCTTCTGGAGCTCTTAACTCCTTGATTGTCCACACATTAACACCTTAAGGTGGGTTTAAGCACTCATTATGCAGCTGTAAATTATGCCACTCCAGAGGGCAGGACTTTCTCTGACTTGCACTACCCAGCTTCTGTTCCCTTAAGGTGTGGCTACTCTTCACAGATGTGTTACCCAAACTGAAGTCTTCTGTTATCCCAAGATCTCTCATATCCCTCCCCATAGAGCAGGGACAGACCAGCCATCCAGTGGCAACTCACAGCTACAACACCTAGTCCTGCCCCTGCTCATATGCCCCCTAGTGGCAAATAACAGCTGAGTGGCAGGGGGGCAGTTCAAGAAGGTTTCTAGTCTGAATGTGACTGCTCCAAATTCCAAGTTAGCACTAATGCTGATCAATATTTGCTCACAGGGTAAGATGTAACAGGGCTCTTGGTACTAACTTGAGTGTGGAGCTGTCACACTTTAGACCAGCAGGGGCCTGAAGGACCGGAAGGAAAGATTTCCCACCCCCCATTCAAGGTTTCTTCCAGTTCCCCCTCCCCACAGCTCCAGGGCTTCTCCCTTGCCCCTATGGGTTTCATGCTGGTCCCCCTGCCTGCCACAACCTAGTTATAGGTGCCCAGCTATCTGGCCCAAGGGAGAAAGCAGGTTATGGTTGATCTGCCTGCCCAGAAGCTGATGCTGGGCTGCAGCTCTTCTCAGAACTGAACATTTCCAGAGCACTGTGGCAGCAGTGGCCAGGCAGGAAAGTTAACCCTTCCTTCCCTGCTCTCCTGGGACAGACACGCCAGGCAGCAACAAGTAAGGCGGAAGGAGCAGAATAGATCTGGGGATCTGGGAAGGGGGGATAGTGGGCCCAGTCCAGGTCAGCAGTGGAGGTTGGTGTGTTTACATATATGTGTAGCCTAGAGGGGTTACACCGTGGTTGAACAGGCACTGGGTAGCAGATCATTAGAGATAATTCTGCCCTGGAGTGGTGTAACGTTGAGCTGCCTAAAGAGTGCTTAAAGCCAGTTGTTAAAGTCATGTGTTAACGTGCAGACAATCCAGGGGCTAAGACTTCCAGGAGTGACCCAAAATTACAGTGTAACAAGGCCCTTAGGTTGGTACTGTCTGCTCAAGCTTAAAAATCCTGTTGAAAAAAATTTAAAACTAAGAACTTCTTCAGAAATTCCATTTCATCTTTGTAAGAAGAAAGAAAAGAAACTGTAACTGGAAAGGCTAAATCAAACTTAGTTTCCCTAGATAAGAATTGATACCTGATATGACTCATAGAATTATTGTCACCTACAAGATTTTTTTGTACAGTTTGTTCTCAGATATCAAATCTCCTGCAATTGTCTCAAAGTCAAGGCTCTCAGACTGCTTTGTTTACTTGAACCTTATGCTTTACTATTAGGACTGTACTGGGACTCTTTCCAGTGATGAGTTTTGTCAGTTTTCAGAAGGATATTTACATAAATTGCATTTGACATACATTTTATGATAAGTTTAGCAATCATAGGATTAGCATTTTGATAGTATTCATTCAACTGTTTGAATTGAAGCAGGAAACAAGTTATAACTGAACAAAATGAAAAAGAATCATAGTCAATGTAACACATTAGTAATTTTAGAATCAAACCTATAAAATATCTTTATGAAGATCATTCAAGTTAAACATTTAATTACTTTTCATACTCTGACAGTTATTAGGTTCAGAGGCTAATTAATTAAAATTATCAAATATATAATTACAACAGAATTGTCTATGGTAATCATTTAGTCTATCTGTGATGTCTCCAAGCTCTTGTGAATTATAAGGGCA
Source organism: Crocodylus porosus (assembly GCF_001723895.1). Classification (NCBI taxonomy): domain Eukaryota; kingdom Metazoa; phylum Chordata; order Crocodylia; family Crocodylidae; genus Crocodylus; species Crocodylus porosus. The sequence goes on along the minus strand of NW_017728906.1, from coordinate 115,536,400 downwards.
AATTATAAGATCAAAGTAAAGTCAGAAGAACAGAAAAATGAGTTATAGACAAGGACAATATTTGAATATGTAGTTGAGTTTTAAGTTCCTCATGGAAGTAGTGGAAACCAAAACCCAAATCTAGACATATATCAAAAACTCAGATCTACACATAGAAGATAGACTAGAAGTAAGATTCAAAGTTTTAAGTGTGGGTAATTCACTACTGAAACAAAATGTCAAGGGATAGTCTGCATTTTTATCCCATTAAAATGTCCAAGGAAGATTAAATATCTTTCTAAAAATCTATGACTAATATTTCTCCAGGGGAGATAATTATCATAATTGTACCTCTCTGTCTTAGAATTCAACATATGTAAGCATGAAACTAGATTGGGTAAACCGCTGCCCACCTAAATTTTAAGAAACAATTCTGGACTGGGAGAACCATAGGGATCTAATGAGCAGAATCCTATTCACTTTGTGCTCAAATGATGTTTATCCTTCAGTATTCTGGTACTTGCACGTAGTTTGTGATCCTATATTACATGAAATGTGGATTCATAAATGGATGAACTGCTACTGAGCAGGTGCAATAGGCTTCACTTTGGTTGGCTAGGTATATGGCTCCTTACACACAAACTTCAGTGTAAATCCAGAAATTTTATTTTGATATTATGCTCACTCAGAGTGTGTGATCACAGAGTTTTATTCCTAACAAGCTAGTGTGCAGCCTACTATATATACTCAGTAGCTGTGTGGACACATGTACATACACACTGCACAGGGTGTAGGATAGTAAATTCTATATAAGGGTCAAACATGGCAGCGACATGGTTGGAAAACTGCAACATGGCATGTAAAGCAAAATAAGATTCTTACCAATGTGTATTTTCTAGATCAATTTTTTTTTTTTGTCATAAGACAGTTAAATCATGCTGTGCACATCTACATATACAAATGCTGCTGGATAGGTATACTACAGAGTAATTTACTCCAGGACTAATTTACTTTGGAGGAAAAATCCACCCTGGGCAGGCATCTACATGTATGTGAATTTGGGAGCATATTTCTTTTTCACCCTCCTCTATAAAGCAGGGTGGGAGCACCCTGAAGCAGCTGGAGGGGTGCTCCCACCCTGCTCTACCAGGGCTGGTTATGAACTGCTGCAGTCAGGACAGGTCCCAGCCAGCTCCAGGATTGGCAGGGAACACTCCCTGTGCTCCCCAGTTTATGGAACCCACCCTAGCAGCAGACACCTCCTGCTGGCAGGAAGCAATCTTGTGCTTCCTGCTGCCCGGCTGACTAGGAGCAAATTTGCTCTCAGTCAGCCATCTACATGTGCCTTACTGCACAGTAATTACTAGGCAGTTGATCTGCTACTTGCATTTGCAGGTAGCAAATAAACTGCTGAGTAGAGCAAATTACTGCATACTAAGGGTCTGCATGTGTAGACAGTGATTCTTACTATGATGTAATTTGCTCTACAGTGCAGTAAAATGTTGCGTATAAATGCACTCACTATCTCTATAAGAGGTGAGAACCCTACAGCATATAAAGTATGAATTTGAACAGGGACCTCAGTGAAGGGCAGGTTTTAAACTCCTGATATAAGGAGCTTAGGGTATAGGAAGAGAACCTAATTCAAACATATGGGGCCTGATCCTTTTTGTCTCTTACTTGGGCTAAGGACCTATAGAATTTTGTCCTTGGATACCTTAAATTTGGCAGGTTCTAAACCCTGGTATCAAATTGACCCTATATGACAAGCTGTAATAGGATTTTGTTGGAATTCTTATTTGCTAAGATTTAAACATGCAACATAATTATAATTTTCCTTAGCTGCTTCAGTATGTTCTGTCACTCAGTATCACCTCATATTGTTATTTTATCTGACAGTGGATTCCTGGCCTGTCATGGCAAGGAAAATGAGAGGGAGGATCTCTTCACACAGTATGGGAGCAGACTGTAATCATCATTGCCATCTTGCTTTTTTCTTTACAAGCATGACAAATGTTAGAGAATATTGTAGAGTACCAAGAAGAATGCAGTGTTATTTATTGTTAGACCTATTGTTTATAAAATTATTAGCTACTGTTAAACTTTACAAAAGACTATTTCAGTCAGCTTCAAGTCTGTAACAGCCTGAATCACTCATGAAATGGTCTGGAAACAACAGTTTGTATTTGTAGCAGGAAAGGATAGAGGCATGGAAATGTATTCATATAAAATGTTGTACATCTGAAACCCAAAGAATATTTATTTATTTTCTTTATATGAAGACAACTTACCTGAGTCAAAGATAAGCCATGCAAGATGAATTCTGCATTTCAATTTAAAGGGACTGGAAGTCCACCAAAGTTTTGCTTTGAGGTTAAATTTAGCTTACTATACTGTTTTGGTTGTCTCATTCATTCCCTCTCCCCGGCTCCCTCACACCCTCCACACTTTCTCCCCTCTTCCCCCAACTGGCTACCATTTTCATGAAACTTTCACATGGTCTTGTCAAGGAAAGATCTTCTGATTCCAGGGAGACTCAAAATACTTGAAGACTTCAGTATGTAGTGTTTCCCCCTTTACAATCTCATAGTTTCATAGTTTCACGGGTCGGAAGGGATCTGAGTAGATCATCTAGTCTGACCCGCTGCCATGGCAGGAAAGATTACTGGGGTCAAATGACCCCAGCAAGGTGTTCATCTAATCTCCTCTTAAGGGCCCCCAGGGTAGGAGCCAGCTCCACTTTGCTTGGAAGATGGTCCCAGACCCTAGCCACCCTGACTGTGAAGTAGTGCCTCCTGATATCTAGCCTAAATCTACCCTCTGCCAGCTTGTGACCGTTATTCCTGGTCACTCCTGGTAGTGCTCAGGGGAACAGGGACTTCCCCAGTGGCCGCTGATCCCCCCTGACTAGTTTGTAACAGGCCACTAGATCCCCCCTCAGCCTCAGCCTCAACCTCAGCCTCAGCCTCAGCCTCAGCCTCAGCCTCAGCCTCAGCCTCAACCTCCTCTTGTGGAGGCTGAACAGGTTCAGGTCCTTTAGCCTCTCCTCATAGGGCCTGCCCTGCTGCTCCTGATCATGCAAGTGGCCCTCCTCTGGACCCTCTCCATGTTGTCCACATCCCTCTTGAAGTGTGGCACCCAGAACTGGACACAGTATTACAGCTGCAGCCTGACCAGTGTGGCATAGAGAGGGAGGATCACCTCCTTGGAGCTGCTTAAGATGCATCTGTGGATGGCCTTCATGACTGCATCCCCACACTGCCATCCCATGTTCATCTTGGAGTCAGTGATGATTCCAAGATCCTTTTATGCCTCTGCACTGATGAGAAGGGAGTCCCCCAGCCTGTAGGTATGGTGCTGGTTCTTCTTTCCCAAGTGCATCACTTTGCACTTGTCGATGTTGAATCCCATCTTATTCTCATCCACCCACCCCTGTAACCTATCTAGGTCCGACTGTAGCCTATTGCTCCCTTCTAGCATGCCCACATCCCCCCACATCTTAGTGTCATC
>NW_017728906.1:115526859-115532776 GCF_001723895.1 Crocodylus porosus | reverse complement strand
CAGTTTCTTAATGAGAACAGGGTGAGAGACAGTGTCAAAGGCCTTCCGAAAGTCCAGGAAGACTATGTCCACTGCTACCGCTGCATCTAATGATTTGGTAACCTGGTCGTAGAAGCCCACCAGGTTGGTCTGACAGGACCTGCCACTGATGAACCCGTATTGGTTACCCCAAGCATGAAATTTCCTGCTGGCCCCTCGTGGATGCATGCCAGAATAATTTTCTTGAACAGCTTGCCTAGGATCGAGGTAAGACTAACTGGCCTATAGTTTCCTGGGTCCTCCTTCTTCCACTTTTTGAAGATGGGAACCACATTGGCCCTCTTCCAATCCTCTGGCACCACACCAAAGCACCATGAGTGCTCATAAAGCCGTGCCAGGGGTCCTTCAATAACCTCAGCCAATTCCCTTAGTACTCTATGGTGGAGATCATCTGGACTGGCTGACTTGAATATATCCAGGCCCTCCAGAAGCTCCCTAACTAGTTCTTCACTAACCTTGGCCTAGGTGTGCCTCCTCTGGGGCTTAAGGGGGGCCCAGTGGGGGGTGGCTGTTCTGGTCCCTGCTTAGGAAGATGGAGGCAAAGAATACCTCTTTCATGGTATAAAACACATTAGGGCTTAGATAGAAGTGACAGTTTTTGAGCAATCTGGACCCTGAAAGTGCTGCACAGCAATGGTGTAACACATGTGCATGGCTGCAGAAAACTTTAAAAATGGTCAATTGCACAAGAGGTTAACCCAGGTAGAATATGGCATTAGTTTAAGGTGCTCAAAAACAGAGAACATTAGGGGACTTGTATTCCCTTCAGAGTTATTTTTTCACATGGGGGCAGGATGGGGATGGGCTAGTGCCCAGCACCATCTCCTGGGCTGTCAGGTAGAAGGAGAGGAAACACCCCACTTCTGAATGGCTAGAGCTGGGGGAGGGGTGGGGAATGGGTCCCCAACTATGCCCAGTTGGGGTATGGGGGGAGCTGTGTTGGGTCCCTGAAGTAAGGGTGCTCCATTCCCCTCCCTGCCCCTCAACTGGCCATTCAGCAGCCAGGAGCAGCCAGCACAGAGATGCCAGTTGCTGAGTGGCCAGATATGAGGGAGATGGGGAAGGAATGAAGCCTCCTCACCTCATAGGCCTGCCCCAGCTCCTCCCCAATACCCTAGGGTATCTGGGGGGAGCTGTGAGGTGAGGGGGGCCCATTCTGTGCTTCCCTCAGCTTTGGCCCTTCAGCACTGATATCCCCAGAACTGGAAGGAGGGTAGGACTGGGGCAAGGGGCAGTTTGACAGCCTTCTTAGTAGCTGATGGAGCACACCCACCTGCTGTCCTGGGCCAGTGCAGGCTGCCTCCAGCCCCCACCACCCCTGCCCAAACCAACAAGTGAGCATCCATATTTATGTAAAGCACCGTGAGTTAGTGAGGCCCTGACATCTGTCTGTTCCTTTAGTTAATACAATTAAAATATGAATATGGAATAGCTTTATCCATATGCAAAATAATTTAATTGTAGCAAACCTTAGCCATGTGATTTGGTAGGAATCCATTGCTAAGATTACTCAAGGTTCACAGGCAATTACTAAGAAACACTTTTCCCACAATTGTTTAATTTGTAAATATTCTAATTAATTTTATTCTTTAAGAGTGCAAACAAGCATTCATGGGACCTGATATAGGTTTAGACAGCTTACTTTAAGCTGTCTAAACCTAAACTTAGAGATGAGCCAAGAGTGGTATATGCAGGTATTCATCATTGCTGAGAGTGGTACAGGCAGCCTGAGGTAAATAAGGTGGGGAGGGGCTGGCTGATCCAGGAGGGTTGCTGGGTGGGGATGCTGAGTCTGGGAAGGAGTATTAGGAGTATCAGGGAGGGTAGAAAAACCATAGTCCCAGTGCTAAATCAAGTGACTGGGCTTTCCCAGCCCCAGGTCATGCTGTGAATGTATACAGCTGTTCACTGGACCAGATTAACCCACTGTATATCAGATTAACCCCTATTGATCTAAAATTACTTTACATCCTGAGGTGAAGTAACTTTAGTTCGGGAGCACCATTTTGGGGGCAATTTAAGACTTGTGAACATTTTTAGGCCTGGACATTTAGATTGACCTAATCTTGGTCAGGTCAATCTAAATGTAATTCTTCTATTTACCATAAGTTTGAAATTTTTCTGGGGAAGAAACTAGGTATATTCTTATTTTGAGGCATGGGAGTAAGCAATATGATCTTTCAAGTGCATTTTAACAACCCTTGTAGTTGTAGGACATAGATAGCCCTCACTACCCTGCTTTATCTATGGCAGATTTAGGTGCTTTTATCCTTTGTGTACAGTCTGTGTATGATATGCCTTGTAGTTGGGCAACAGGATTGATTGTGTTGTTTGAGGAACAGTTTACACAAAGACTTGTATGGAGTGTTTTGGATGGGGAAGACTTTTCCTCAAGCCACAGGCTGGATTTGATGACCTCTGGAGGTCTCTTCCAGCCCTACTTTTCTCTGATTCTGTGGGTAGATTAATGCAAAACAAGTAATGGAAGATTAATTCTACTTTATTTTCAGAGCCCCTTGCTTTGTCCCAGCAATGAAGTCCTGGTACTGCGTACTTCAATAGACTTAAGAATAAAAGTATATGCTTCAAGATTTCTTATAAAACAATATCTTGATGAATGGAAAAAAGAAATCCAGAAGAGTTGATCAAATTTCACAAGTTTTCTTCTTTCTTTTTTTTCTCTAAGCTGCCAAGAAGACACACTGCAATTCAATAGACTGTGAGAAACCCATTAAACAAGCTGGAATACCAAAACTATCTGAAAAGAAATTGCTGTCTTTAGGCACTCTGTAAGAGGACAATACAATGGCAGAATCACAGATAATGGCAGGGTGCACAATGGAGTGAAGGCTAGACATAGATTGAACACCTTAGAAAGAAAAGGTAACAGCCACAACAGGTCTTAACTGAAAGTGCTTATAATTGGCTATTGGCTATTGCACTCCTCTGTGAAACCAGAGTTGTTGGGTTTTTTTAATGTTCCCTCTGCTCAGGAAAGATCTCTAATTGTGTGAAGACATAGACAAAAATATAAAAGACAGGATGCCTTTCTCCAAGTCGCAGTCACCGAAGAATATAAATAAAACAACCACAATGCAATTAAATGTATGACAATCTTAAAAGTAACATATTGGAAAGAATCTCCTGGTTGAGAGTAGATAGCAAAAGACACAATGTAATATCATTGTTACTTAGTACTGGCTGACGAAGTAATCTATGGCTGTAGGTGTGGAAGCTCAGGAGGCTGGTTGGTGCAAGGTTTAATTGGTAACTGGTAATATCATTGAAACAGAAAGAAAGAAAATGACTGAAGGATATTGTCAGCTGTCCTAATTTCTTCTTTTCTTTTGAGAATATGTATTTCAAGTAACACACTCCTTGATTAGCTCCCCCATAGATAACTAAATCAGGAATATTAAAATTCACTAAGTTTTGAACTGCCTAAGTGTCTGCTCTAAAGCCTATTGATATAAACAGTCAATTCTTTCCACTGGCAGCAGTAGCCTTAGGATCACACCCTAAATTTATAAATTACTTTACATTGTTCAGAATGGTGTTCTCTAAAATAAGATAGAAATTCAGGGAACATATTGTCGTTAAATATGTTTCTTACACAACGGTTTTATACTGGAATCCGACAATCTGTGAATAACTCAAATTTTATGGTAATATTTCTGCAGTACTAATGTATAGTTCATTGTTGAATACATTTCTCTTCATCATATCAAAACACATTAGAGGAGGTTAGAAAATTACAATGTCTGACTCAGAATCTTATCAAAAGTAAAATATAGCATGTGGTTTATTTCTTTGGCTTGGTGGTATAGATTGGCAGATGCTTAATGGCAAGGTTTTGAGAAAACATCTTTCCCAAAAGTCACTTTTAAAGCTATCTATATATCATTTTGATTGAAAAACATAAGACAGCCATTCTTCTTATTATGAAACCCAATATTATGATAGAATGTATGCAATTTTTGACATAAGTGTCTACATCATTACTTGGTTTCTTCATAGTTGTAGTATATTAGTCAGACATAAGCCTTTGGATGATAAATCACTGTCTGCACAACTGAAACGTGATTTATATTCCACTTTCATACATTTGTTTAGAATGGTGGAGTGAGATTAAACAGAAAGCTAAATTGGCTGTTGACTCATCAGAAAACTGAACATTTTATAAGTAAATTATGCTTCATAGAATGGTTTGAGTGACAGAAAAAATAAACGGCTTTCCACTTTTCCCCAGTAAATGAAATGCCAAATTGTATCTAAAGAACAAATTACCTTTGGGTGACCAATTTGCTAATGTTATGCTATGAGATATGCCAAGTTATTCATAAAGGTTAAATTTCCAATCCCTCAATTTAGAAGTAACATGGGTAATGCAATTTTTGCTTAGAGCTAGCTTTGTATATCTCCCCTTAGTACTCACTGAACTTCTGAGGAAGAACTGAGTCATTATTTACAAAGGTAGAAAATCCTTGCTATATTAATTCTAATATAACCTACATATGTAGAAAATTTAATCCAAAATACATAGAGAATAATTTAATATAGTTTTTGATAATCAAACTACAATATGAACTAGAAGACCTGTGGTAATTTCTGTGAGGGTGCCTTTATCATTCAAAACCCAGATAAATTCTCCCCTGAGTGGGAAGAAAAAAACCCTCTCATCATACATTATACATATGGTGAAATGTTTTGGTTTCTGGACTACTTCCACTAGTGTACTGAAGAAGACCAGTATTTCCATTAGAACACAAGCAGAAAATTATCATATCACCAAAGGTGTGATATGAAAAGAAATGTACTCTTCTCCAGGATGATGTAGTTTGGAAAGTCACCCAATTTCAAACAAATGAAAACACTTTTTTCAATCAAATTCATAATAAGAGAAGTACTTGAAATAGGTAGTGAGAAGTAGTGAAATAGTTGTACCATGCGAAAGTATGTACCTACACATTTTTATTATAGATGTGTATATACAGTATAGTTGTATATACTGTAGATCATTATTTCAGCTTCTATCATATCATCATTAGACATATGAGGTTTTCAGTAGCCAAGAGAACAGAAATATATAAAGAAAAATATGCTTAGGGGAAGAGTAATTTCTTTCTGCAGAATCAGAATTCAGCTACACCATATAAAGGTATTCATAAAGATGTATGCCAGATCCAATGCACAATTTCCATTTATATTTATTTTTATTAAATTTAAATATAATTTAATTAATAAGTTTATCCCTAATAAAGGATAAGTATTGTGCTTTTTTAATGTAGTATTTCAGTAATCTAGATGGTTATTTATTTGCTTAATTTTGTACATCATTTCCATTTAAGTGAATAAACTGTTTTCAATATAAGGTGCTTAGGATACTAGATCTGTGGTGGTCCAAATTATGTACTGAGTTGGGTTGGGATATTGTGGGCCTTAATGTGGGCTTGACTGGGTTGGGTTAGTGTGGGCATAAGCAGTATAATACTATTGCTCAAACTGGGCAATAAGACATCTGGTGAAGTGCAGCTGTACAAAAGGAAGCATCTAGAACAGGAAATGAGGACAAGGAAGAGGGAGGTTTAGTTTAGGAAAAAGGAGTCATATTTGTTGGTGTCACTGGGCATAACCCTAGGTAACTCAAAAGGATGGAAGACCACGAGTGTTGATGAAGCCCCTGTGCTCTAGGCCCGGGCAAGCCAGGGCCTCACCCCTGCTTCCTGAACCTTTGTAACCCTTTCCTTGAACTTTTTGTAACCTCCTGTAATACTGGAAAAACAGGATGAGTAGCAGGCAAGCTGAAACTCCCTAAAACTTATCTGTGGAATGCAAGGGTACCGCTCAGAGAGAGAAGGGAGAAGGGAAGGGGGTTGAG
>NW_017728906.1:115516924-115526759 GCF_001723895.1 Crocodylus porosus | reverse complement strand
GATTTGAGACCATACAGTCTCCCTGCGCCTTTTATTTGAGCTCAAATAAACTCTGTCTACTTCTCCCCCCAGTGTGTTTATTGGTGCGACGCACACCGGGCAACGAACCCAATTGTTGCCTCCCTCGGGCACCCTGTGCTGGCAACATATTGGTAGTCTCAAACCCTCAAATATTGTAAACAATGGCCACTGTCTACACAAGATGCTGACTGTGAAGTTGTTACTATGAAGTCATTAATATTTGCACACACAAGTACTACTTGACTGCACAGTAACTGTGCAGTAGCATTCCCAAATGGTTTCTTAGTAATTCTGGCTGTGTAGTAGCTTATTCCTATTATGCAGTAGTAATGAGCTACTTCATAGTCAGTTTCTCATGCAGACACGGCCACTAAGTCTGCTTAGAAGATTTCTTTGCCCCAGGTTAGATGCCCACCTTTCCTATTGAATATATGAGTGAGTGAGGTGCCTGAAAAAGGGATCTCCAGAAGCTAATGCAGAAGAAGCATAACCTAGAATTAAAAAAATAAATAAATAAAAAAACAGAGGAAAATAATAAATTGAGGTAGCTAACCTGTTTAAAGATAAGAGCTTCCCTTTGTTTGGGATCCTCAGCTACATATGAACTATCAATAAGTCTTATGTGACTTGATTGTTTCGAATATCTCCTTTGAAATTATACAAAGCTATGTCTCAGTGTTCTAGGTTTTCTTGTGCTGGAAGCCATAGAAACATACTAGCAGAAAAGATGCTATTCCAAGCATGTGTAACAGGATTAAAAAATTAAAAAAGCAGTAAACAACAATCACAACAAAAAGTAGCAGGACTTAGGGTCTATTTGTGTCACAATACAAGACTTTTGTAGTTTTGGCAATGCCAAATACACATTTCTTCTGACTGGATCCACAACTATCCAGAAAGTCTACAACCCATTCAATGGTTTAAAATCAAAGGCCCTTGTTTTATACAAAGGAGATGTCACTATAAGGACTGATTACAAATGCAGGCAATTACTATAGCAAAAGATACCGAGCATCTAAGAAACAGAGAAGTTGTTAAAAACTGCATGCCTTCTTCCAAACCTGCTTACTAAACAACTGATTAAGAAAAGATTCTTTCTTGCATTTATAGATTCTGATCAGAAAAAATGCAAAATATCCCAGATGAAATCCCAAAAAGAAGTTCCTTATAATGTCAGTTGCAAGTTCTAGGTACGATTTTAATAATTCTAACCTTAAAGATTTCAAAACTGCAGGGATGTATGTGGCAAGTTCATTAAAATAAAACATTAGGATATATAAATTACTGTGCCGACCTACCCAGAATAAAGTGAATATTCCCATTAATATAGATCATCTTATTACTAACAAATTATTTTCCTCTAAGAATCAGAATATCCAATAAAACTGTAGAGTTCTTTCATTTACTAATGATTGCATAAAGAAAAGTAAAAAAAAAATGTGTGGAATTTAAATGGGCATAAACCAAAATTTAGAAGTGAATAACTGGGAATTCCAAGCTTGATTAAAAAAATATAGCTTAACTTCTAGATACATAACATGTCAACTAAAAGAATACTTAAAAGAAAAAAAATAACTATTCCCATTTCTGTAGCATGCTGTGATGCAGTTTTAAATGTTCTGTGTAGTATAATGAAAGAAAAGAGCCTATTGTTTTTACTGATCAACAGTGATCCTGGTTTTCTCTGATAAAAAAATCCCCAATTTTCAGTTAAAAGTAACCTCAAATACATATATTTCTATGATTTAAATGAGACATCACTAATATATAGATATACATATAACAGTGTTTCATTTCAATCATGGAAAAATATAGATTTGGGGTTATTTTTTTTAACCAAAAATTGTTTTTGGAAAAAAAAAATCAGAGAAAACCAGGATCCCTGCTGATCAATTAGGGATCTTGGTTTCTCTAATTAAAAAAAAAAAAATCCCAATTTTCAGATTGAAAAAAGTAACTCCGAATCCACATTTTCCTGTTATTAAAATGAAACACTACTATCTATCTATCTGTCTATCTATCTATCTATCTATTAGTGGCATTTCAATTGAGTCATGGGAAAATATGGATGTTGGGTTACTTTTTTTAATCCAAAACCTGGAGATTTTTTCTATCAGATAAAAACAGGATCCCTGCTGATCAAGTTGGGTCTCTAAGCCAAATATATTCCACTGCTAATTCTGCTGTCTCACTGTTAGGATTCCAAAAATACTTCAAGATGAGCTGACAGCTCCAGAGATTCAATTCAGTTATAATTACATCACTAGATTTCACTGAGAAAATAATAAGCTGCAGCTGGTTGTTGCAGTAACATTTGAAATGTGGTTTTAATTCTCTTGAAGGAACTCACATTTGCCTCCTTTTTAGGGATGCTCTGTTCCTTTTATTTTTATTTTTCTAAAAAAAGGCATTTGTATCACAGATATATTCATATTCCACTAAGTGCTATAAAATAAGCTGTCCTTTCTCTGCCCCAAAAATAAAAATCCAGGCTTATATGAGCCAATAAAAAGTAATTTTTTTCTAAGAATAACAGTCTTAGACTAATTCTTTCAGATCAGTTCCTTTCAGTGTCTTCAACAGAAGTATGATTGCATGTGAACATGTAATATAGCAAGCCATTCTCTTCATGATTGCTTATTACAGTCAAGGATTTATAGAGACTTTTGTGGTGGTATAAAACAGCATAGACTCTTTAGTTTATCTTTGAGCTGGGCAGTCTGGGAAAATTGCTGGGCCCATTCATTTCCATTAGGATTCAATCATCTTCATCTCTTTTCTACCACAAGGGACTTTAGAGCATAGACCTCTTTCTCAAACTGTTAGTATAGATGTCATGAAAGACATGAAAACTTGTGATTCATAGGTATAAATGGGCCATTAATGTATGCTAACAGGCACACATAGTCCCTACACCCATTCATCCAAGGATTATTCAAAATAGTCCAGTGGTAGTAATTTTACCTGATGCTTAAAAATACTCAGTCAGTCACATCTTCTCCTACTCCTTCTTCTTCTTCTTAAAGGTAGATTTTAAATAGTTCCTTATTGCCATTTCAGAATAGGATATAAATGTTTCCATTTTTTCAACAATGGTGATAAATCTTTGCTACATATCTTGCTACAAATAGTATTAGAATTTGATGATAAAATGAAGGATAAGAAACATTAAAACATTGGTTAACATTTAAGTAATGTAAATTAATTAATGTATTTAATATTATTGACAAATCTTCCTTAGTTTCAGTCCTTCTAAAGCATATATTTACAGTAAAATGAATAGCTTTCCTAGCTTTAGAACAGGTACTTTAACATTGATTAGCCTTCATAATGATACACTACAATGGAGTGGGCAATTGTTTGAGCTGAAGGGTGAGTTAAGATGTTCTGGTGAGCTTTTGAGGGCAGTTTACACTATCCAGTGTGTGGTGGGGAGGGGAGATGCCACTTTATCCTATCTGGCTCTGGGTCCATTCACCCTGTACTCACAGTCTGGAGCACTGGACAGAGTGGGTGGGCAGGCCGGCAGGGTCTCCATGGAGACCTGCCCACGACCCCTATGGTGCGGGTAGGACATGTTTGGCTGGGCTGATGGGATAGGGCCATGGGTGAGTGAGCAGTGATGTCTGTAGCAGGATAGGCAGGTGGGACTTGGCCTGGAGCTGGGGCTGGGGCCAGGGCCAGGGCTAGGATCATGGGTGGTGACATCACAGGGCTGGGGCCCATGTGAGAGCAGCAATCTGCTCCCGGGACATCCCTGTGATAGGCACCATTCTGTGGGCACTGGTCAGCTTCTGCACTTGGAAACACTGCCTATCACAGGGATGTGTAGGGAGTAGATTGCTGCTTTGCCCCATGTCCCAGCCCTTTGTTGCCACCATTCCACAATCCCAGCCCTAAGCCCTACCTGACCAGCCCACTCCCAGACACAGCTCCCCAGGTGCTTGTGGGCAGATCCTGCCTGGTGGGGGCACCGCTGCTGCAGAGGGAAGCACCCCCCCTACACATAGAGTCCAGGAACTGCTCTGCCTGCCAGCAGCTCACCCTTCCTTCTCCACTGCTGGAGATGCAGGTAAGATACAGCTGTACACAACATGGGGGTTTGATTCACCCTAAACTGAAGCAGTGTTTTTAAAAACCATCCACTTCAATTTAGGGCCCCCCATTTTGTCTACATATGCCCATACAAATTAAAGGCTGGAAGGGACCTTGAAAGATCACTGAGTCCGACTCCACTGCTCTGGGCAGGAACACTGCTGAGATCAAATGATTCCAGCAAGGTGTCTGTCCAATTTCCTTTTGAAGACTTCCAAGGTTGGGGACTGCACCATCCTGGGAAGTTTATTTCAGATTATCGGGAACCCTTACCATGATGAAATTCTTCCTTACATCCAACCAGAAACCATCCTCTAACAGTTTATGCTCCTTGTCCTCCCCTGGGGAACCCTAGCGAACAGTTTTTTTCTCCAGTTCCCAATATTCACCCCTTACATACTTATAGATGGCCACCAAGTCCCTTCTCAGTCTTTTCTTCCCCAGGATCAACAGTTCCAGATCTCTAAGTCTTTTCTTAGTCTTCTCTTCTCCAGACTAAATAACCATAGCCTTTCTTCATAGGTCTGGCCTCTGAGGCTCATAATCACTTTTGCTGCACTGATCTAGACTTTTTCCAAACTGTCCACATCCTTTGAGAATTGTAAGGCTGAGAATTGGACACAATTCTCCAAGTTAGGCCTCACCAGTACTGAATAGAGAGGGAAAAAATCACCTTCCTTGATTGCATCGATTGTAGCTAATATGACAGAAGTAAAACAAATGGTGCAAGCCATCTCCAAGTATTTATCTGTAATACCTTTGGCTAACTGTTTCTTTGCAACACCTCTCCATCTGGATTCCCAAAATAGATTCAAATTCATGTTGAAAGATCAGCAGTATACCCTCTGTCGGGTGACCCAGGGATTTCACAATGCTCCTGCCATCTGTCACCATCATGTAGTAAGTATGCTGGATCAGCTATATTCACAAGATAGATCTCAAGTGTTTTCATATGTTGATGGCATTCTGATCTTTGGACCAACTGAGCAACTAGTTCAATAAGTAACCAAAAGGGTGCTAGCTCTTATTCAAGAGACAGGATTTAAAGTAAGCTGGTCCAAACATCTGTAAATTACTTGGGAATGGTAATTGGAAATGCTGAAAGACAAATAGATCAGAGAAAGGTTAGGGCATTCATAGATATGCTAGCCCCAACAGACACTCATGCCTTGAGGGTCCTATTAGGTGGATTTAATTTTTTGAGACTGCACATATATAAATATGCAGAAATCACACTTTCCTTAGGAAATTGCTAAAGAAAAAGAATCAATGGGAATGGGGCTTGAAGCAGGAAAATGCTTTAACACTCTTAAAGCAGAAAACATTAATGGCCCCAGCCTTCCACTTCCCTGATAAAACTAAACCATTCACCGTATGCTTGGCAGCCAACAATGTGGCATTAGCAGCTATTCTGCTGCAAAACAATGAGGAAAAGAAGCTAGTGCCAGTAGCATATGAGTCATAAAAACTAAAGGGGGCCAAATTAAACTTTGACCTCCATGAAAGAGTGCTTAGCTGCAATATGGGCAATTCAATCCTTTGAACCATTCACTGGGACTGGTCCTATAACCCATTCAAAGTATAACCCCCCCCCCCTAAAATATGTGTTATCAGGCAAACCCATGAAGGAAAAGTTTCAAGCACCCATGTGGCACAATGGAACATGCCCTTCATGGTTGTCAATGGCACCGGACCCCACCCAAAATGGAGAGGGGAAAACCATTAATGCTGATAGTGACTCTATACCAATGTAATTGTTCAAATCTGCCTTTCAATTTTTCAGATGAGATTTTCTATGATGGCTACCAGAGCACATATAGTTGTTTGTCTGTGGCAAAATAAAAAATTAGTTTCCTGGAAAATGATCCCATTTCAATGCCCATGTCACATTTACTTAATTTATATCCTCTAGTGGAAATTTATATAGCACCCTTGTTAATCACTCTCAACTTTAAGATCAACTGGGCTGTCAATAATTTGACCAAAATCAGACCTGCGTGTAAACCACACAGCACATCCCTTTTTAATGCCTGGTTCAGATTCTTGCAACAGAGTTTAAGTTACAGATCGTCACAACGTGATTTGACTGACATGATTTGGGAGGAGTTTGGGCAAGAACGGAAATTTTTATTTCAATCAACATAGAGGCATTAAGGAATAAATCAAGTGCTACTGAAACTTTGCACTCAAGAGTAACCCAAGGGCAGGAACATCAAATTGCTGAAATAACCCAAACCAACCTGAACACTGTAGAATTGCAGTGGCATACTTGGAAGCATTTAAATCACACCCTTTGGGCTCAATATGTGACTATGCGACAACTAGCAAATAAAATAGCTAGAGCAATATTGTGTTCAGAGCAGCAACTGCTGGCAAGTATGACTGAAAAAGAAATGGATTGGGTATGAGCAAAACAAATGACAGTTATAGCTCCCTTATTAACCAGACATAAGGACAACCTATTCCTGTCATATGTGTCACAATGGTATAAACCCTTGATTTCAAGAGTATGTGTAACCTCCCTAACCAGTCTTCTAAGTATGCAAATAGTTCAAGCATTACCACACACACACACACACACACACACACACACACACACAGATATTATGGTTATTCATAACTCTCCCATTTGTTCAAGGAAAATACATTTGGACCCCCTGTTTAATTGGCAAAATATCTGAATAACCAAGACAAAATCTATCATCATATGTGTAGTAAATGGACATGTCCCACAATGCTACTCCTCTAAGAACCCTGCTTATTCCAGAGTGGCAGACTATTCACAATCTTATTGGGATGAATTGGATAATAACACAACCAAATTGTATTTTGATGGGATTAATTGTGTGTGTGTGGTAGGACTCAAACAAAATCTTTGCCAAATGAAAAAGTCTCATTTCCTCCCAGGCAGCAACACATGTGTAATGTCACTGTTATTCAAACTCCACTCTCACATATTATTTCATGAAACAACTGCTTCAGGATGTCGATATAGAAGATAACAATTTGCTAAATTTCAATGTTTCCATAGGAGTCACTTGGACAACGCTGCTCAACCTCCTGATGCAGAATGTGCAATTAACCACTGCCACTCATAATAATGCACAAGTGTGCAGTATTTCTATATTGCATCAAGGTAAAGCCCTGAAGGTTTCAGAACAAGCCAAACAAAAGTTAGTATATCATTGGTATGATATCTTCAGGGGATGGGCCCCTTCAGGGATGGCTATTTTAAATGTCATGCTGCGTCCTGTGATAATATTGTTCACTGTGACTGGAAATTTATTTCTTTTCATGTGCTATATGTGTTGTTGGATAAGATCAATGTATCCAAGACTTTGAGAACTGCAATTGGAAACAAAATACCTTTTTGCCAGACAGATGTAATTTATGACCCATCCATCACTTGTGTTTGAAGGGTCAAGTGGGAGACACATAGCATGAACTGAAATGTAGTGAAATGTAACCATGTTAGTCTTGTCCTATAAGTAACTTGAAAACTCCATTTTGTATTCTCTTGCTTGACGTAAGTGAACAAACTCCGTATGCCTTTTTGTATATGAGTGTCTGTGAAAGGGTGAATGGTGAGAGAATGATATAGAGACAGGAAAGAAAGATTTAACTGAGTCTGTAAGCAA
Organism: Crocodylus porosus; assembly: GCF_001723895.1. Classification (NCBI taxonomy): domain Eukaryota; kingdom Metazoa; phylum Chordata; order Crocodylia; family Crocodylidae; genus Crocodylus; species Crocodylus porosus. The sequence continues at coordinate 115,519,005 of NW_017728906.1, read as the reverse complement.
CAAGGCACCAAATGTGTAAGTTACCACCCAGTAAACTAATAGATGGCTTAAGAATCCTGTTGAGGCCTAGGGCACAAAGGAGATAATGAAGAGAAGAAATGCACACAACCTGCCAGATGAGCAGCAAGGACACTTCAAGCCTGAAATACCAGCTTTTATGACCAAACTGACTTTGGGCTGAGATAAGCAGAAGATGGATGAGAAACAACTGCAAAAACAGAAATTAGGTATGGAAAAATCCCAAATTTCTGAACAAAAGATGTCAATCTCTACAAAAGAGGACTCTGGAAAATGCTGGGTTGGGTGAGTCTATCTCAACTACTCCTTTCTTCAGAGCACAGACACGTCTGTTCACCCCACTCCAGCTGCTATCTTCATCTTCTCTCAATAGGCCTGGGCTGGTCACCCAGTTCTCCTATTCAGCAACTGCTCCTGGTAACTATAATATCTGAATGGAATGGTTGTTTTGTGTTTATGTATGTCTGTGTGTAATGATGTGTATGACGATGTGTGTGTCTGTAGGAGTGGTGTGTCCAAACCTCTATATCTGATTCATGTAATCAATAAATGCGGCATTTTGCCTTGTCCCCCTTTTATAAGATCTTGTTCTTTATTTGATAAATTGGCAATTGAAAGTAACACTATGATTTAATAAACGAAAAACATAATTAATTAAGTTTAATGGAATAAAACCTACTTTTCTTGTTTTTGCATGCTTCCCAAGCCGAACTGTTTTTTTTCTTCTTTTTGTTTGTTTTTTCTTGATCTAAACTGCTTTTCTTTTACTGCAGTAACCTGCCTTTTCTACTAACTTTATAATGATGCAAATGTATAATCTGACATGTCTAAGAGTTAAGAGAAAGTTTCTGAACTTCATTAGAATAAAGAAAACCTGTATTATCCATAAAGCTGCTTTGTCTGCTTCATTAACAAGTTTCTAACTAACTCTCACTGACCAAGCTTTCTTACAAAATCAGGAAGCATGTTCTCACAATTATAAAGAAATAAACAAATACAAATATTCATAACCTACTCAATTAGAAATTAAAGAAGTAATTTTAATTATAGAATTTTAATTAGATGAGTAATTTCTCTTAAATGCTTGCAACACTGGACCACACCTTTTGTCATGTTTGATATTGAACTGTTAGTATTTCTAACAATGCCACAGGACTGAGGTCATGTTGATCTACTCATATCAACAGAACTCATTATTCCAAAGGCATATAGTGTAGCAAAAACTCCAGGTTTTTCTTTTTTTTTACTTAAAAATGCATTCCCTCCCCTTCCCCAACCATTTCTGAATTGCTGTCTGCCCTCTCTATCCCTTATAAGTGATTGCAAGTAGTACTAGGTAAGCTAAGTTGTGTTTTTATACTCCCTTATAGTAACAAGCCCCCTTTTATATTGTTAATAATGTTCTATTATGTTTGTATTGATTTTTACTGTTTTATATTGAATTTGTATGATTTAGGCCAATGTCTGTAAAGTAATGCCAAGTAATGTCAAGTTTATTTTATATGTCAAGGCTCCATCTTGTGTCTCCTGCCCAGGTATAACCTATGTTGTAACTGTGACTCATATCTAACCAGTCTCATGTAAACTGGTTCCTGAATGAATGGGAATGAATGAGGGGGCTTGAGGTACAATGGTAGCAGGCCTCTACTGAATGATCAAATCAACAACTGGACCATCAACTTATCAACTCGACCATTGCCTTGCATTGATTCACCCAGGAACCACAAAACTCACCCAGGAACAGAGACAAATCCCAGCATTTGAAAGATAAAGAACCTATAGGAACCCACTATTTGGAAGACAAAGGCCCTACAGAAACCAGCAACCCCACAATCGGGTCTTACCAGACAATGAGGACAGTTGGATCTGCACATATTAATCTGAGCAGGACTGTCCTTGCGTGGACATGTCCTTCCCATAGCCCACCCCTATAAAAGGGGTGGTAGAGTGTGATCTCTTTGGGACTCTCCATCTGGTCCAGCACTACACAAGAAGTCTATGGGCCAACGAGAGGCAAAGCGCTGCTCGACCTGGTACTGGCTATGGGGGATGACCTAATCGGT
>NW_017728906.1:115513296-115516913 GCF_001723895.1 Crocodylus porosus | reverse complement strand
GAGGTGGTTCAAGCACCTACATTGAACACCTTCAAGAGTAAATTGGATGCTTATCTTGCTGGGATCCTATGACCCCAGCTGACTTCCTGCCTTTTTCTCTCCTGCTTCCATTGTGTGTGTGTGTGAGTGCTTGTGTGTGTAGGAAGCAATAATTTCATAAGCTGTATAGTACATTGCCTGTCTAATAAAACTGATATTTTTGACCCCAAGTTGGTCTCTGCCTTGCTGCAGGCTCCCAGCTAAATGTCCATCCCTCTGACCTCTGTTCCTCTCTATCACCTCTATCTCCCCCAGCTCCAACTTTGTCTCATTCTCTGCTGACTTCACAGCTCCACTCTTTGGTCTCCCAGCTCTAGCCCCTGCTCTGTCCCCCATCTCTGCCTCCCTCTTCCTCCTCCTTGATCTCCTGGGTTTCCATTTTGTGTCTTGCCACCTTTGCCTTCTCCCTGATCCCTATCTCTCTATCCAGCCTCTCCCTGATATTCCCTGTCTCTTTCTGTTCTCTGTTTGTGTCCTGCTGCCTCTGCCTTCTCTCCCCAGTCTTCCCTGTCTTCCTCTCCATTCCCATTTGTGCCTTACCACCTCTGCCTTCTCCCTAATCTCCCCAGCACCTCCCATAGCATCCCCTAATCTCCTGGCTTTCCTCCACAGCCTCCAGTGGGTTCTTGCTCTCTCTCTGTCTTCCCCAGCCTTTCTCCAGTTGCTGCCTCTGCCTCCCAGCTCCACCTGCAGTTACTCCAGTCCCATTCCTGGTCCTCAACTCCTGTGCCAGCTTTTTCCCATGTTCTCTGTTCCCCCACAACCTTTCCCTTGCATCCACTGCCTCCTGGCTTCTCCTGGCTTTCTGACCCACAGCCTCTCTGGTTTCCCTGGCCCCAGCTCCCCCACAGTTTCTCCAGTCCCTGTTTCTGGTCCCGAACTCCCTTGCCAGCTTTCCCCCCCAGTCTCTGTTCCCCCACAGCCTTTCTCAGCACCTTCAGCCTCTTCCCGGCACATACAGCTTCTCCCCATCTCTGGCTATCACTCCCAGCTGACTCTGTCACTCCTCCCAGTCTCTCTGGCACCAGCTTCTCCCCAACCCAGTTCCCTGACCTGGTTCCCAGCTCCCACAGCCTCCCTTGGCTTCCCTATAGCCCCTCTCTGGTTACCCAGCTTCCGCCAGTCCCAGCTTCCCTCTCCTCATACCTCACAGCTCCCCCACAGTCTCTTTGCTTCAGCTTTGGCTATGGCCTCAGGCTCTGTTCCGGCTTCTCCGCAGCATCATTCCTCTGCTCTGCTGGCTTTTGGATTTTTCCTTTGATTAATTAATACTAATTAACCTTAAGTAACCCCAACTCCAGGTAACCCTAAGTAACCCCAGGGACCACTTGAACTTGAGTAACCTCAAGCACCAAGCTACCCCAATACCCCATAGTGTTAACACAGAGCCACAAAATTGCATGTTTGTGTGTTTTTGTATGTGTACATGTGCTTGTGTGAACTCTTAGTGGTGTTTGTGTAGTTTTTATGTGTGTATATAATTTTGTATCATGGCCTCCTGTCTAACAGTGCAATATTGGGATCCCGAGTGTTGATCTGGTGCATGTCAAGTCAACAATAGGGAATTGGTAGATCCAGCTGAGACAGATAGTTCACTAAGCTGAGTACCAAAATTAACATTTAGGTTACAATATGGTGATTAGGACACTGTCCTAGGAAATAGAGGTTTACATCTTCACAGTTTGAGGAGGGTCAAGTGCTAGTCTCCTTTTTGCTGACTGACTGTTTTAGTTAATAGGCCCTGGGGGATGGGGAAGCCTGGATAACCACCTCATGCTTATTTTCTGAAATCATCAGGCTGTTGCTTCAAGAAGTGAGAGTAGACCTTGTGAGTCACAAGTAAATATAAAGTAAATTGTAAATCAGGAAAATATATTCCAGTTACATAGTGGGGGTGTGGCCCTCTACCTGAGATTGCTTGTGTGTTTTTTAAAAACCATTTAAAGAAGCAGGGCATTGGCTGTCATGGTTCCCCTGCACTACCTGTGGTATGTTAAGGTGTTATGTCTTGTTTTGTGTCAGGGTTATTTGGTAGTTTTATAAAGAGATCAGAAAATGGATGATTTGGATTGGGATAGGGATGATCCTATAGTTTAGCCCTACTTCTCTTTGACTCTATGCCAGGACATCAGGCTCAAAGCTGTGCTTAATGTTTTCTGTTGCATGCCAACTGACATATCTGTGCTTTCTGAACCACCCTTTGGCCTCCTGTTCCCATTTCTCAGTATAGAGTACTAAGTACCTTTATGTGAATGCTGCTAGTTACAAACAAAATCTCTTTCTTGATTATAGGCACATAACCTGATGAAAGTGATTAGCTCTGAAGAGCAAACTTTTATAACATTAAAATTTGTAATGCCTGAGTATAGCAAGTGATGAACTATTTTAAATCCTGTTCTTAGATTCTAAAAGACCTTTTTTTTTATAAACTTTTGTTTTATTTTTTACTTAATGGGTCTCTTTGCATCTATTTTTCCATTTTAGATTTTTTATATTTTAGGGGGTTTTTTAATGCTTTTAAGCTGTCATTCTTTCACATTTCTTATTATGGTGCTATTTATCTGTCAGAGGAATTCTGGACCATATATAGGCCCAGATGTCACAGTTTAGGTGAGGCCTTTCTTTGAGTGAAATACTTCGGAATAATTTAGATTTTGGATAGATAAAATGAATTTCATGGTTTCAAGTGGTGAAAGACTTGCTGTTTGTGACAGTTTATCAGCTGATTTGCTACTTTGTGTGTCTGCTCCTGTCCTAGAGCTAATATGAAGAATTTTACACTGGAATTAAATTACTTTCTCAATTACCATATTTTTTTCCCCACTTACTGTAGGATGGAACAGATATACAAAACAGTTAAAATGGATCCACTTAACACACAGTAAGTCCTTCTCTCTTTGAAATCAATACAATTGTTTCTTCTGTCTCTACCCTTCATTAAAATTCAGATTAATTACTATTTTCATACGTCTTCTTACACATACTCTAAAATATTTCCTTTTTCTTTCTCTCTGAGACTTTTTCATTTTCTCCTGTTGTACTTTTGGCAGTATTCCTACACTTGTGTAAGAGGGATGCAATAGCTTTAATGGCTGAGAAATTGTGTGAGAGGCAAGGATTTCTTAGGGTGATATATTTTATTGGACAAACTGCATAAATGGAATAGTTTAATAAACTTTCAAATGCAAGACATTCTTTGTCAGATCACCTTTACTATTTCTACCCATGATACTGCTCAAAAATCACTGTTTCAGGTGTTATGGAAAAATAAAATCTGTTACTTCCTTAGGTGTTACAGAAAAGGATAAGCAAGACCCTGGAAGGACAATTCTGTGGTGCTCAAACTTCTGGCCCACCAGGATGGAAAAGGGGTTTAGCACCAGTCTGTGTGTCATGCTGGAGTTGAGCCATATAGTTTCATAGTTTCTAGGGTCGGAAGGGACCTGAGCAGATCATCTAGTCCGACCCCCTGCCATGGCAGGAAAGAATACTGGGGTCAAACGCCTCCAGCAAGATGTTCATCTAACCTCCTCTTAAACACCCCCAGGGTAGGAGCCTGCACCACTTCTCTTGGAAGT
>NW_017728906.1:115502608-115513280 GCF_001723895.1 Crocodylus porosus | reverse complement strand
CTGAACAGGTTCAGGTCCCGTAGCCTCTCCTCATAGGGCCTGCCCTGTTGTTCCCTGATCATACGAGTGGGCCTTCTCTGGACCCTCTCCATGCTGTCGACATCCCTCTTGAAGTGTGGCGCCCAGAGTGGGATCCAGAGTGAGGCTGATATGCAGTGTCAGTCTGCATGTGCCATGCAATGCACTGTTCTGTCTCTGTGTGCCTGATCTGGTTGGAGAGCAAACCCATGTGTTGGTCTGACCTTTTATATCTGATACAATGTCAGAGTGACCCTGTGCACTGGCCTGATCCCACATTTAGGATCTAGTCATAGCCTGACCCCATGTGCTTGATCAAGCTATGGAGTGACCCCCCAATGCTGGATGACATCAAGATAAGGTAGGCCTTCCAGTGAGGTCATCATTCTTAATCTTAAATTTAAATTTGATTTTAAAAATGTGGGTAATATATTAGACTTGTTTATGTTTTAGATTCATGTTGTATGAAGTTTCTTTGCCGAGTCACATTGTTTATGGCTTAGATAAGAGAGAATAATAGACCTGTAGGACCATAGAGCAATAGGATTGGAAGGGACATCTGGAGGTGATTTAGTTCAACCTCCTTCCTTGACTAAACCCCCTGTCAAATATCTAAGCTGCATTTAAAACTTGTAAGGATGGTGATTCCATAAGTTCTCTGGGTTACCTGTTCCAGTACTTAACAATCCTCAGAGTAAGATCTTCATCCAGAAGGAATTGCTCCCTGATGCAAAATTTCTGTATGCCTATTCTTTTATGAAGCTGAGATGATGAACACTGCATGTCCCTGGAGGCTGGGGGTCGGGGCACGGCAATCTTCTGCAGGCAGCAGCAGCACTATTGGCAGTGGAAGCATGGCAGAGGCAAGTAGGGAGATGCCACAGGCAGCTGCAGTGTTGTTTGTTGGTGGGGGGGGTGAGCACCAACCAGTGATTAGCGACCACCCCCAGACACTGCCAGCAGTGTTGGCAGTGGCCAGCAGCAATTGTGGACCACACACAGACACTACAGGCAGTGTCAGCAGCGAGTGGGGAGTGAGGAGTGGTGACTGCCCACAGGCACCACCGATAGTTTCAGCAGAACCTGTTCATAGGGAGTCCACCACCATGCTCAGGGTGTGCACATGCACCCATGTACACCCCTATGCATTGCCAATGCCTGAGAACAAAAACAAGAATAGACTTAGTAAGCACAGTTTCACAAAAGCTTATGCATCTCTAATTTAGTATATAAGTTTCATCTCTATCTTTTCATCTGCCTGACTTTAAACTAATACAGCTATCATTCCATATGCCTATTACCACATATGGTGTTCCACTGGCAGTAGTGTAATAGTGTATTATACATCTAAGCAAAAGCAACATTTCTGTTTAATTTAAGGGATTTATTGAAAAGTTATTTAATAAAAGCTTGACTTTGGTCTTTTCTTTAAGGATGATTTTAGGTTTTAGTGGAACTATTAATTGTGTTTACCTTCTCAATTTGAATTTGACTTCTATGTTATGTGTCCCTATATACATTTTTCTCCTAGAAACACTGATAGATAGGTCTGTAAAATTGAGATAAGCGCCCACAAAATTTCTTTCAGGATTACAACATCCTAAATCATTGTAATTCTCTCATGCTAAGAATATTGCATTACTTACAGTAATAAGTAATGCAATATTCTATACACTAATAAGTGGCTTATGCAACAGCTTTAATCAAGTTTGGGATCATTACTAATAGATTGGGACAATATATATTCTATTATATATATTCTAATATACAATAATAGTTAGTAGGCATTTGCAGATTAACATTAACCTAAAAAAACCCCATGCATATTGAACAGCACCTATGAGGTACATGCTGGTGGAACTGCAGAGAAGAATGGCTGCTGCCATTGCATATATATCCTTAATGTCCACAGTTAAAATCTACTTCTGAGTTTTTTCTGAGGAAAAAAATATCTATACTTGAATAGAATTGATCTAAGATTTCCTGCATTCCAGGTAATCTTTTATCTTCTGTTGAGTGCCTTTTCTAACCTAAGCACTGACCTGTGCAAAGACACTATTACACCTATTATGTGATTCATAGATGGCATTTAATAACATTTAGAACTGTAGCTGTATAGGCGGCAGCAACTAAGGTCCTCCCTACCCCCCTTCACCAGGAAGAGGCTGGCACTGCTGCTGCCTGGAAGTGCTGCTGGGGCCGTTCTTCACAAAAATACTGGCCACATGTTATCACAGCACAGCTTCTGCTGGGGTCTTCATGGAAACTGGACACAGCCACATGGGTAGGGAGTGCTGGGAGATAGAGTGCACTGCTAGTTGGATCTGGCCCATAGGCTGGACTTTGCCCACCCCTGTTGTAGTCAGTCTCAAATTTCTTTGGTCTCCATCTGATCCCACATATGTTTCCCTATTGGCATCCCCCACTGGCTCCTCTTAGGCCATATCCTAGAAGTTTGGGAACTGTCTTGGGTATTAGCTTCAATCTTGCTCTGGCTTAGACAGCCTGACATGTATTTTGCATTTTCAGTGCAAGTTTCCCAGGCAGTAGGTTGTGGGATAGGCACCTTCCAACCCCCAAAGTCCTACTATTGTGCAAGGTACATAAAATCTGCCATTATATAGTATACATTATAATGCATCCTACATTACAAAAGTGTTCTGGTTATAGGATAATTTTATCCTGTGTCATGATTAATTAATTTACCAAGTTGCAGGTTTGCAAATTAACCTGTTTTATACTAGAAATTTTTTTTTAAGTATGGGCCAACTTTATGTCAATATAATTTGGCAAACATTCTCAAGAACCTTGGCCAATTTCTCAAGTGACTTGTAGCATCTCCAGTGTGAGATCAGTGCAGTTTTAAGTGCTCAGAGAATGTTCAGAAGAGGTGTTGACTGGCAATGTCTCCTTAGGGTATAGGGCCTTTAAAAAAATTATATCAGTTATCCCCAGAGATCATGAAACTGTAAAACATGAAAAAGAAAAAAGCCAAACTCAATAGCAAAGTATATTTTCTATACCTGTGCAAGAAACATAACATCGTTTCCAGAGAACTAAACATATACAATCCTCTGACTACTACATACAACTCCAAATATGCTTCACAGGTATGCTATTTGAGTTGGTCTAATAAAAGATATCAGATTTACCCAAAGAACCTTGTCTACATATATATATATATATATATATATATATATATTTAGAGAGAGAGAGAGAGAGTATAGTGGAGTAGTGTTTTATGTTGATCATGGGGAAATGTAGGTTTGGGGTTACTTTTTCATATCTGAAAACTGGGGATATTTTTTAATCAGAGAATACCAGGATCCCCTTTAATCACATAAAAATGTAGATTTTTGGTTACTTTTTAAATCTAAAATTAGTGGGAGGTGGGTATCAGAGAAAACCCAGATCCCTGGTGATCACGCACTGCCTGAGGTTTTTTTGTTTGTTTGTTTTTTATAGCTAATCCTACACATCTAAACCTGTTCACTTCTAATGGTCCTTAACATTGAGCTTTTTGGTTCTTACGATTGCTTCTTTCTTGTGCTTCCTCCTAATGGTTCCTGCTTCTCTTGATATTACCTATTCCTCTTGGTTTAACATTCATTTTTTATTCATTTTTTCATGCATTTCTGTCCTTAAGGTAAAAGGCATACAAAACACTAGACATATACTGTTGTGGGAATATTTTAGCCTGATACAAACTGGTTCAGAAATCTCAATTTCATCTGGAGGTTGGTGTGCTACATCTGTGGCTGACTGGCTGACCACCATGTTAAAGAAATTCACTTCCTCTTAAGAAACCTAAATAGAGTTGAAGGAGAAAACCAATTTTGATAGTCTAATACAGTGGAGCTCAACCTTTTGATTCCACAGGCCAAATGATTGATGTGGGACCCATCTCCATGATGGATTGGGCTCTGAGGGCCCAGCACTGCACTTTCCCACCCCCTTGTACACAAAGGTTGGCCTTCAGATGCATAATGTCACCTCCTCCTGGGCACTTAGACTGGTCTTGGGTCCTGTAATCTGGTGTGTCTCATGCCTGGCCCTGTATGCTGGGACTAGATGCCTGATTCATGCCAGGCTCAGGTATTACACTTTTACCAGTATAAATGACTGGAAACCAACTATGCCACGGCAGAAAAGAAGTTGGGCACACATAGACTGGTTTTAAAGTAGTGGAACTTGGTATAAGGTTCCCTCACAAAAGTCAGATGCGTGTTCTGTTTGCTACCAATCTCATTTATGCCACTTACACAAAACTATGTAACTTAGATCAATTTTGCCTCAAGATTTTTGAATGTCTGTACCTAGCTTCAGTGTGCAAGGCCTGGGCTCCCCATAGGTCCAGAAACTTGGCAGCAGGGAAGCATTGGCGCTGAACCTCCACGGCCAATTTCTGGACCCAACAGAGCCCAAATGACACAGTGACATTGTCCAGATCTGGCCTGTGGGCCAGAGATTGAGCAACCCTGGTTTAATATATAACTTGCTATCTCTCCCCAGCGTCCAGTTTTATATTTATTATGCTCATGGAAATCTTGAGAACAGAATAGAATGTAGCAAGGTTTGGGACTAACACAGTAGGAGAGGAAAATCATAGGCAGAAACATGGAGGAAGGCAGGAATGAAAGAACAAAATGCACAATTTAAGCCTATGACAAACAAGAAAGCCTGTTAATCATGCAAATGAGAAGCTATTAAACAATTTTAACAAAAGTTGGGAATTCTGGCCTATTGTGGACCTCAGATAACCACTGTACATGGTGGTACTGTTTCAAAATAGATTAATCAATGAGTACATTTCAGAATGAACATGCCATTACAACAAAAAAGTAGATTAAAAATATAATAAAGAAATACATTAGTACTGTTGTAGTTAAGCATTGCATCAACCTTTTTGTTATACATTTCCATCTTCAGAGCTTTATAACTAGGTAATATAACTTTGTTTCACTAAAACTAGGGTCTATATAGTAGCTTAAAGTAAAGACAAATTTTAAAACATATACATAAAATGAAGGAAAAAGTTCTTTTAATGTTAATTTATTTAGAATGTAGCCTTTGGGTTCTATGTTGCATCTTTACTTTGACCTATACATCACTGTTCTACTTTCTGTAAATATACCTTATTTTCCTGTCTCCATTTTTACTTTACCAACTTGAAATCTTTTTGCAACCAATTTTTATTCTTTCTACTTCACACCCCATTACTTTTATATTTCGCAGTATTTATTTATGTGTTTATACTGCAGCAGTATCATTTCATAGTACAGGATGTGGCTGTGTGACAGTAGCAGCCAGAATATAATTTGGCCCAAAGTTTGCATATTTGCTTGCTTTGTAATGGTTTACTACTAACCATTAGTAGCCAGTTTAAATTTAAAAAAATAATCACATATGTCTGTTATATTAAGGTAGTGTTGAGGTGAAATTGTTGAAATGTCCAGAGGCAAGAATTCTTATTGGTGGTATCTTTTATTGGACCAATTGTATGGTTGGGATAGATGACAGTAAGCTGTTGGGTATCACAATACTCACAGGTACTGTGTGAGGCCTGACAAAGGGTAACGTGAAATCTGGAAGCTTGTCTATAATTATCCCGATCATGTGCTTGGTCCAATAAAATATATTACCCCCAAGAATTATTGCCTCTCACTTTATTCTGTTTTCATTAAAATCTTAACCTTTTTGGATAAAAAAATATCAAAGAGCTCTAAGCTCATCCTAAGCCTGGTTCCAATTTCTGTTGAGCCATATGTTCCATGGAACATAAGGTCATAAAAAAAAGGACATAAGGTCCAAGGAAAAAGTAGGAGCTTGATGTGGAAGAGGAGGGCCATATCTTTAAACAACACTTGCGACTCCTTAATTCTGCTACTGAAAGTGATGCCTGATGCTGAAAGCAGTATCTAAGTCCCTTTTACAACTGTTTAGCAAGTTGCTTTAGGAAAGGGATATTCTGGGCCTTGGATGTCAATGGAGATATTTCATTTCCACTACTAAACAGGAGACTTGGGCCAATGAATTCCTATTACATTGCACTTAATTATTATTATACCTATTCTATAGATAGGGTAGCCCATGTACAAAGAGCTTAAGGGCCAGGTTTTTTATACTTCATGAGGATTTTAAGGAGGTCTGTTGTCTTAAAGTTTTTTGTAGTGTTATATATAAAAATAAGAGTAAAAATAAAATATTTTGAATCAGGCCCTAATTACTCAGTATTTGTCACACACAATAAGTATGTGCATACAACCCAAGAGTTCCTGGTCCAACTCTCCTCTTATTTTGGGGGAAACTCTCATGAAAATGAATTTATTCACATGTGATCTGACTTCCACTACTGATCTCCATTCTATTTGACTTCATTTTGCACTTAAGTCAACATTAAAAAACCAAACCAAAAAAAAAAAAACAGAGTGAAGCAATTGGAACAATATGCATATGCAGCTTTACAATGCTTATAATATGCTATTTTTTGCTCTGCCCGCTTCCTTGTATTCCACTACCCTTATCAGTTGCCATCACTCTGTATAGTATACCCTCTTTAGACAGCACACTCTGTAGGGTGGAGATCTGTCATCTTATTTATTTGTTATGTGCCACATCAGATTATTCTGTACCATAGGCATAATAAATGTGTGGACATTGCTAAGAATGGTGCTCCTGCTTCATAAAGAAAATACTATATGTAGTAACTTGTTTTATAAATTGAAAGCACTGATACATCATAACGGTTGCAGCCCAATTTCTGACGCTGGAGACATCAACTATATAAAACACAGACACTCTAATGTTCCATTTGATCACCCCTGACAGTGAATGCAAATATCTGTACTGTCACCTAATAAAATATGAGTAAACATGCTTCCATAAGAACTGGATTGAATTTGTTCCCTTTTTCAGTTTTATGGAAAGATTCCAGATTGATGTCAAAATTATTAAATGTCTGGTGGGAAATTTATTTCCATCAAATAATTTATTAAATGTGTAGGAGGTTACAACAAAACTGCACTTTGGAGGGAAAAAAGGCAATAGAGAATTCTAAAATATATTTCGTTGGGTATCTTGAGCTTTCATTAGGATCACAGCTGCATATATAAAGCTAAAAAGAAGTTTAATTCCCCATAGAATTCCCATAATATAGATTTGTGTCATGGCTGGGTATACCTCTTTTTATGCATTCTCAAGACATCTGAATTCTTTGAGCTTGAATACACTTCACAGACTGCAGGGGCCTGATTCTAAAATTGCCTACACTACTTATTCCTGTGGTGTTGTAGTAGCTTAAATAAGAATGATTCAGGAATTAAACATTTTGAACCTGGTGGGATTGTCGTCAGAGGTAAGTGTCTTCAGGATCAGGGATCACAAAAATATCTATTGTTTTGCAATTGTGCAATAGTCTGCCCTGCATCCCAGGCTGCTCCTGAACTGACATGTAGAAAGTCAGTCAGATGAACCCCGTCCCAGCCTTGGGGCTGCACTGGAGCCCCTTACTCCAGATACACTCCAGATCCTGAAAGCACAGACCAGCTGCCAATATGAGGTGCAGTGGAGCCCTTCACTATGTTCCACCCTGGAGGCTAGGAACACAAATTACCTGATCCATGCTCCTAGCTCTGGGTGGGAAACAGAGCCTTCCACTTCAGTGCTGCAACAAAGGCTGGTAGCACAGGCCAGCTGATCAAAGCCCCCAGACTCAGGGGAACACTAAAGTCTTTGACTCAAATGTACTTGGGAGACTGGAAACTACAGTCAGCCACAGGCAAGTGCTCCCATGTGCTCCTGAAGCCCCACCCACTGAGGCCACATGTGCAATTTAAGGCATGATAGGAAGTAGACAATGTTATTACATATTGTGTGTAATAACTTTGTGAGTTAATGCCATTAGTGGCATTAATGTGTGACTGGGCTACACTAAAAGTGTGATTAACTCATTCACTTGTTTTAAATATAAGATCTATCAAGGACCTGTTATTCCTAAACATCCATTGATACAGACCATCTGAAAATCTTACTGTCAGAGAGATGGGTCTCAGTAGTTGTGATGATGCTTTCTGGTGGGATCATGAATCCTGTCCTCTCCCTCTTCATTCTCACCTGTCATGCCTCACTGGATATATTGTTTAGAAAAAAAGTGAGGTTTCCCCAGAGTCCTAGAGCAAGTCTTAGTGAGCCTTCACGCTTACAGGTCCCTCCTGGACCCCACTCATCCTAATTAGTTCTCACATCATGTGATCTTTCCTGGGTCAATGTGCCACCCCACTGTGGGCTCTGTCTGGGTGGCGGCCTCAGGCAAGCCCCAGGAAGGCTGCACCCCCCAGGCAGGGGCCCTGGCAGCACTCTGTGTTGACATCATTGTAGGAGTTGCTGCTTGTTTCTGGCTTAGTGTGGTGCCTTTGCCCCACAGTAGCAGGGGTCTCCCTCCCAGCCCTTCCTGCTCGCCCACCAGTGTGACGCCAGATAAATGAGAGTGATTGGAAATAATTAAAATACAATGGTAGCAGGCCTCTACTGAATGGCCTGTAACGACTGAGCCATCACCTCACATTGATTCATTCAGAAACCATGGACCTCACCCAGGAACAGAGACAAGACCAGCATTTGAAAGACAAAAGACCCTGCAGAACCAGCAACTCTCATCATTATAGACACCCGAAACTTCACATCCCTGCATGGAGTACACACGCTCAGTATGCCAGGGGCTGACCCTTCCCTGGGCATGCCTCAGTAGTATATAGGGTACACATCTTGTCAAACTGACAAGCTGCACCCACTGATAGGTGCCCCACACCTGGCCCCACCCTAGCTCTGCCCTAACCCCACCCCTTAGACACGCTCCCTGCCCTCCCATCTTGGCCACCATCTTGGCCCCCATTTTGCGGCTGAAAGTCCCGCCCCTAACCCCTGACCTTTGCCACCAGAAATTCCACCACTGAACCCCCTGGCAGCCATCTTGCCCACCATGTTGCATCCCAGAACACCTTGTCCCCATCACATGGCCTGTGACATCAGAACGGTTGCTCCTTAACTGAAAAACTCCTCCACCCAAGAACACCGCTGAGCCAAAAGGGGGGCAAGTATAGGGGTAGAGGTGGGACCTAGGCTGGCAGTTCCTGGCCTGCCTTTTGTCAAAATCCTGTTGGGAAAACCCTCCAAACCAGGCCATGTGTTTTCTGAGACCACGCTAATACAGACAGAAGCAAATATGGATTCTTACACTTTGGAAAAGTCAGGCACTGTTCAGACCTCTCTGAGCAGCACTATGGGAGAGATCTCAGGCTGAGACGGATTCCCGCACGCCCAAAACAGATCTGGGGGCTGTGGCAGACCCCCAACAGAACACATCAGAGCCACTCCATCTTTTCCCTATAATGCTATTGCTTCATACAAAACACTGCCTCACAATGCGTAATAAGTTTTTTTTTCCTTGCATATTGTAGTATGGTTGTAGTGTTTTTGTAGCTATGATGGTCAGTGAAATAACCAATAAGTCAATATCTGTTTTTCTTTTTGGTAATAACTTCTATTTCATAGAATTATAGAATCATCGAAGTAGGGTCGGAAGCACATTGTAGATCTTCAAGTCTGACCCCCCGCCTGGGCGGGAGAAAAACTGGACTCAAATCAGTCCAGCCAGGTAGGCATCAAGCCTCTTCTTAAAGTCCCCCAGGGTAGGAGCCAACACCACTTCCCTTGGAAGTTGGTTTCAGCTCCTAGCCGCCCTAACTGTGAAGTAGTTCTTGCGGATGTCTAAACTAAACCTACTCTCCAATAAGTTGTGTGCACTATTCCTTGTTATGCCAGGGGGTGCTAGGGAAAACAGTGTCTCCCCCAAACCCTTCTGATCCTCCCTAGTGAGTTTATAGACAGTCACCAGCCTCCCCCCCACCCCAGCCTTCTCTTGTGAAGCCTGAACAGGTTTAGGTCCCGCAGTCTTTCATTGTAGGGTCTGCACTGTTGTCCCCAGATCATGCGGGTGGCCCTCCTCTGGACCCTCTCATTGTTGTCCACATCCCTCCTGAAGTGGGGCACACAGAACTGGATACAATATTCCGGCTGTTGCCTGACCAGCATCACAAAGAGGGGGAGGATCACCTCCTTGGCTCTACTTGAGATGCACCTATGGATGCACGACAAGGTCCGGTTAGCCCTGCCAACTATGACCTTGAATTGTTGGCCCATGTTCATCTTGGAGTCAGTAATAACTCCAAGAACCCTTTCTGCCTCTGTGCTTCCAAGAAGGGAGTTTCCCAGTCTATAAGTGTGCTGCTAGTTTCTACTGCCCAAGTGCAGCACCCTGCACTTGTCAGTATTGAAACACATCCTGTTTATGTTAGCCCACCCCTGTAACCTATTTTGCTGCAGTCTTTCCCTCCATACAAGTGTGCTCATCTCACCACAAATTTTGGAATCATCAGTGAATTTAAAGAGGTTGCTTTTCACTCCATCGTCCAAATCGCTGATGAAGAAATTGAACATTGCAGGCCCAAGGACCGAGCCCTGGGGAACTGCTGCCCACTTCCCCCCAGCTCGAATATGACCTGTCCACCACAACCCTCTGAGTATGACCCTTCAGCCAATCTGCAATCCATCTGACTGTGTAGGCATCAATGCCACAGCCACCTAGTTTTTTAATGAG
>NW_017728906.1:115498055-115502508 GCF_001723895.1 Crocodylus porosus | reverse complement strand
TGCTGGTTGCCCTTAGGCATCATCCCTGAAGCCGGCCCATCACAGATGTGCTCCTTGAGGATCTTCTCAAAGAGTTTCCCTAGGATTGAGGTAAGACTAATGGGCCTGTCATTGCCTGGGTCCTCTATCTTCCCTTTTTTGAAGATGGTGATCATGTTAGCTATCTTTGAGTTATTTGGCACCTGGCTTGTAAAGCCATGCCAAGGACCCTGCAATAATGCCAGCTAGCTCCCTCAACACCAAAGAGTGGAGAGCATCTGGACCCACTGATTTGAAAATGTCCAGCCCTTCAGAAGCTCTCTAACCAAATCCTCCCCAACCTGAGGTTCTGGAGGCATTGCTCTCGAGTCTGTCTTGCATCACGGTGAGGAAGTCCCGTTTCCTGCCCAAGAAAACGGAGGTGAAGAATTGGTTAAAGAGGTTCGCTTTCTCATCTGGTGTAACCACCAGATTGCCCAGTGTATTTTGCAGGGGCCCCACATTATCTGGTGCCTTCTTCATCCTCCCTAAGTATTTGAAAAAGGATTTTTTATTATCTTAGATCATGGATGCTAGTCCTAGCTCTATGTCTGCCTTAGCTTTCCTGACAGCCCCCCTACAGGCCTGAGCAGAGGAGGTATACTCCTCTTTGGAGATAGCACCCCCCTTCCACCAGTTGTACACTGCCTTTTTGGCAATCAGGCATTCCTGGATACCCTTGGTGAGCCAGGGGGGCTTTTGGGCACTCCTGCCCCCCTTACATCTTGTTGGGATGGACACCCCTTGGGCCCTGAGTATCGTTTCCTTAAGGAATGACCACTCATCCTGGACACTGAGTTCCCCTGCCCTCAAGGATCCCAGCACATCTCCCACTAGTCTCCTAAACTTGTTGAAGTTGGCCCTCCTAATGTCTAGGGATACTATCTTGTTGCAGGCCCTTAACACCCTGCGCTGGATGGTGAATTCCAGAAAGCAATGATCACTATCGCCCAGGTGGTGAAAAACCTGGAGGCCCCTTACCAGGTCATCGCCTGTGGCCAGGACCAGGTCCAACAGGGCATTTCCTCTGGTGGGACTGTGCATCTCCTGAATTAAGTGGAGGTCCTGTATCTCAGCCAGGAACCTCCTGGAACGTTCTGTCCTGGGTGACTTTCTCGCAGCAGATATTTGGACCAACTGTAGAGTTGGATAAGTTTTCAGATGACCCTTCAGAGAGATACTGCTGTTTCTTACAAAGTTTGCTGAATTTTATAAGGTTTTGAACTTTCAAGAAGCACCAAGAAATTGAATGTGAGACTTCACATTTTTATTTACAAAAAAAACCCCCTTCCTATAACAGGGAGCCAGGGGCTCCTGTTACTTGAAGACAGAATATGCAGCAGGGATGTTCCCAGAAAGGAAACAGTTTCTGAGCTAGCTGTAGGGGACTAGGGAGCTCATAGGCTCCAAGTGCCTATTGCAGGGATAGCTGCTTATTAGGGCTGTCTGAAGTTTCAGTCCCTGATTCAATTTAGTAGAAATTCAGCCTGTTTCAGTGACTAAACCTCCAAATCCAAATTGAATCTCCCTGAATTGAACTGAAACCCTTCAAACTGATTCAGAGAGATCCAGAAAGATTTAGCAATTTGAGCATAGAAACAGCTTTATACGTTTTTTCTACATAACTTTAGGTAGTAGGCAGCTCATGAATGCTATGATGCTGGGGTGGATGGAGCATCCCACAGGAGCACAAGGGCTCCCCAGAATGCTTGGCAGCAGACCCAGAAGTGGACCAGAAGCATTTCTGGTCCACTTCCAGGTCTGCCAGTGAGGGCAAAGGGTGGGTCCCCTCACGACCTCCCAGCTCAGCAACTGCTGCCTCTTGGCTTCAGGGGGGGCACCCTGGCTCCCCCCATGGCTGATTGCTGAGCCAGAGATGGTGTGTGTGTGTGGGGGGAGGACTTCCAATTCACTTCTGGGTTCACTGTCAAGCATGTAAAGGACTCCCACCCACATTCCTGTATGATGTTCCATGTGCCTTAGCATCACAGCGCGTATCTTGAGGTATGTAGAAAAAACATTTAAAACTGTATCTATGTCTGAATCACTGATTCTCCAAATCAGCACCAAATCTTCAGATTCAGATTTGGCCAAATTGAATCAGGAACAGTGATCTGAATCAATCCATCCCAGGGGTAAACATTAAAAAGAATAAAAGTGTTCCTTCGGGATCCTGTCTTTACCCATGAACAACTATATGTGGTGGCTTCCAGGATATCTCACCCAGAAAACATCTGATTTGCAGTGATTGCTGACTTGAGTAACAAAACCAGGGATGTTGTCTATATGGAAGTGTTGTAAATCTGTTACAGTAAACAAGTGTGATATGGTTCAGGATTTTGTGTATGCGGAAGTGTTGTGAAACTGTTGAAGTGAAATAAAATGTGATCTCAAGCAAAAATTAGCTCACTGGATTTTCATGCAAGAAACGCTACATGGGGCATCTAGTATGCATATATATATATACACACACATGAACATTCAGTACCGTAATGGCCTGAAGGGCAAGACTGCATGTACTGCCTGTACAGCAGGCACCCATGCGCACACATCAGTGAACTCTGTTCCCTCACCCAACTCCCTCTATGAACAATTTCATCTATCACAGTGAGGTTTCATACTTACTAATAGAGATGGCATGCAGTACATGTAACAGTATAGCTGTATAAATATAGATATATATAATAGTGTTTTATTCCATTACAATCCCTGAAAAATGTGAATTTTGGGTTACTTTTTTAATCCAAAAATTGTTTGTTTGTTTTATCAGAGAAAACCCCAGAAACACTGCTTATGAGAGTGTTCTATTAAGTGGGTGTGCAGTGGAGTATAATATGAAATTAATTAAATTAATTAATTTAAACGTATGGCCAATTTGTTATTTTAAAATAATTTTATTTACTTTCTCATTTTGCTAAATAAAAGTATTTGTTTTAAAAAAGGCTGTTTGCCACTAGATAGAACTAGCTATAGGCTCCAATTTAAACAAAAAGTAGGTGTCAAAATTGACGAAGAATAAGCAACTGGCATAGAGTTCATAGAATTAGACAGCTTAAAAATCCCAAGAACGGCCATAAAGCCAAACATAAGCCTTCATTCAAATATTCCAGAAACTGAAAAAAGTACAAATATCCACATAAAGTAAGAAATGCATAGAAAAGTTATTCCACCTTGTGACCATTACTGTGAAATATCATAGCTGAAGTAGTCATTTCTTTTTTTGTTTTTATTTTTAACCCACTGACTGCATGAATATGATGGTGATTAAAGTTCCTTTAATTTATCCATCTTTTTAATATATCTCCCTACCTAATTGTAAGGAATTCATATTTGCTTTAAACAACTTTCTAGTGGTTCACATCTACTGCTTAACTTGGTATCACGCAGAGTTTTGTATTTGCCAGCTAGCAAAATGATAGCCATTATGGTTTGGGAGAGGGACTTAGATGAGAAGAGACAATAGAGAAAATTTAGTCTCACTGATTCTCTCTTCAACCAGATCTCTGAAGTGTAAGTTACATGAACAGAAGTTTCATCTTGGACACTTTATAGATTTTTTTTTTAAAGTAGTGAGGTGCTCAACACTGACTGAATTAATCAAGAGTTTTTCAATTTGTCACTGTGCCATTGGCAACATGGTACTCAGCTATCCTGAAACCGGATGCAGTCCAAGCTGATTTGGATGCTTTAACAATTAGGATTCTGCTATCACTGTAAGTGTTATGTTTTCCCCAGATTTATTGGCAACTTCTTATGTTTAATTGAAAAGGGTTTTTGTATCTATATCAATTCACTTATTTAATAAGGTATTTTGAGATATTAAAAAATGTTATTTGGTAGGATAAAAAGAATTAAAAACTAGCAATCAAACTGTGACCCATATTCCATTACCAGTGTTCTATCTTACCAAAGTCATGTGGAATGGTTTAGTCTATATCAAAATGGATATTATAATACAATATTGAATGTGTGTATTTAAGTAATTACTTAATTATTTTTATATTTTAATTAATGTATTTATTACTGTTTTAGTTGTGACAAGGGAAATTGGCAAAATAAAGTTTACAATGTCTGCCCTCCTTTACTTCTAGATGATTTAGGAAATACGAAAGATGTCATTCTAAAAATATTGTTTATGACAGTTTTAATATTAAAAAAAAAATCCATCAGTTCCTGTTTAACCTAAAGATTACAAGATACCTAGAGAATAAGTTAAACATATTTCTTCTTGATAGAAGAGACAAGATTGAGCAAGTGAGGGGGAAAAGAACTTAGGCCAGATTATTTAAAATATTTGCACTTTTAATTTTTAACTTAACTTGACCCGTCGGGGGAGGGGGAAGATGAGGGCGGAGGAGATGATGAACTACCAGGCCCAGCAACAGCCAGCGAGCCCAGACCAATGGTCAAAAGGGAGAAACAGGTAAGTGATGGG